>NC_141817.1:8891645-9202105 GCF_057944985.1 Cucurbita pepo subsp. pepo
TATCTCAAGCGAAAGAAACTTCTTTGAGATTTTAATTACTCCACAAGCAAGATCGATCATGTCAAGCTTGAATGATTCTCAGCATGCAACTTAATCTACATACGATTAGCATTCCCTTAAAAGATAGCAGAAATTCTCTTTTTACTACATTTTCCAAGTCCAATTTACAAAACAACATACATGACTTCGTATAACCTCAAAATAAAGCCCTTGACTTTCCATGTAACAGCCCAAACTCACCGCTAGCAGATATTATCCTCTTTGGGCTTTTCCTTTCGAGCTTCCCCTCAAGGCTTTAAAACGCGTTCTAGGGAAAGGTTTCCACACCCTTATAAAGGGTGTTTCGTTCTTCTCCCCAACCAATGTGGGATCTCACAATCCACTCCCCTTTAGGGCCCAGCGTCCTCGCTAGCATTTGTTCCTTTCTTCAATCGATGTGGGACCCCCATCAAATCCACCCCCCTTCGGGCCCAGAGTCCTTACTGGCACACCGCCTCGTGTCTACCCCTTCAAGGAACAGCCTCCTCGCTGGCACATCGTCTGGTGTCTGGCTCTGATACCATTTGTAACAGCCCAAGCCCATCGCTAGCAAATATTGTCCTCTTTAGGCTTTCCCTTTCGGGTTTCCCCTCAAGGTTTTAAAACGCGTCTGCTAGGGAGAGGTTTTCACACCCTTATAAAGGGTGTTTTGTTCTCCTTCCCAACCAATGTGGGATCTCACCTTCCTTAAGGCATTTCAAGAGTTCTAACCTTCCTACTTTATGATCATAATTAGCCACTATATAAATAAAAAGATTTAAAATACATTAATGAAACACCATAACTTTATAACTCTAGATTATCATCCACCCAAAATTTGTAACCATACAAGAAAAGATAGAATATTTTTTTACATATTCCTTGAAGTTCATATTGCATGAAGTTCATATTGCATGATTGAGATCTTGTTTCATATCACTTTTGAATCCTTTTTAATCTGTCATTGGCAGGCTTTGATATGGATCATGTTTTCTGAGCTTATATAACCAATCTTTCTTCAGTAACTTAATTTACTAAAATTTTGTTCGTGCACATCAATTATCGAAAACCCGGCTTTGAATGCTCAATAGTCATTTAACAATTCATCAATATCATTTATCTTTCTGAGCTTAAACTTTGTTAAAAACTACATCTTACCCACCTTGACATACACATGACTTATCCTTCGAATTTTGTCTTTGCATGTCTAATACAGAATAGCATTACATCCATCCCAGTTGGTAACCCTCAAAACTGGCTGCTTTATGCCATCAGACGCTTTGGCCATCAGCCATCTACTACCAATATCTCTCCTGATGAAGAGAAGGTGAAGGATGAAGTCTTAAATCAGAATACTGCCACAAGGGAAAATGCCTCGATGTGTAGCCACGAAACCTTCGACGTTTGCATCGATAAGATGTGTAGGTCAGACAATCTTACAGCTGCTGCTCAACTACTTAAATCATTATGTGATAGGAAAATATCTCTTAGCTCCTCCAAGGCATATGATATGGTTTTGCTTGCAGCAAGTGAAAGAGGAGACACTACCCTTTTATGTCAAGTATTTAAAGATTCCCTTGTTTCCCGTAAACCGTTGAGTTCGACCTCGTACATGAATTTTGCCAAGGCCTTTGCCAGGACAGATGATAGTAGCAAGCTACTGGAATATGTCAAAGAAATAATCGAGATGACGTTTCCAAACTTCCTGGTCATAAACAGAATAATCTTCGCCTTCTCCGAATGTAGGGAGATTGATAAAGCCCTTCAGATATTTAATCAGATGAAGCTTCTGTCATATAGACCAGATTTGTACACATATAACATCATTTTGGATGCGCTAGGTCGTGCAGGTCGAATGGATGAAATTCTTCATATGTTTGTTTCCATGAAAGAAGATGGCATCGCCCCAGATATTGTGTCGTATAATACATTAATAAATAGCTTAAGGAAGGTGGGTAGACTAGATATGTGCTTGATTTACTTCAGGGAAATGGTTGCAATGAGAATTGAACCTGATTTGCGTACTTATACTGCTTTGATAGAGAGTTTTGGTCGATCTGGAAACGTCGAGGAAGCTTTGACACTCCTCAGGGAGATGAAGCTTAAGCATATCCGACCTTCGAGCTATATCTACAAGTCTCTCATTAGTAATTCAATGAAGATTGGGAAGGTGGAGTTGGCTATGAACCTTCTCAAGGAGATGAAATTAAGTTACTCAAAACTTGCTGGTCCAAAGGATTTCAAACGAAAAAGAAGTTAACCAATTACAAGGCTTTTCATGGTGACTTTCAGGCTGATAAACCTGTGGATGGCTTTAATCTTCAAACTGAGATTTTCCAGAATTACTGCTGTCTGCAGGTAATATTTGTACCCATTTATCTACCTCTTTGATGTCTGACATGAAATACAAAGATTAGTTACAGTGATCAGTTGAATTTTACTATTTCTAGTATGTATGCTTCAGAGGGACAGAGTTCGGAATTCAAATCTATATCCATAAATACCATATCTTGACTCGAGCCAACTCAATAAGGAAAACACGACATAAAGAAAGCTCGGAATCTGTTTTTTTTATCTGGGTAAAGCTGCTTCTCTCCTTCCCCTCGTAACCTCGGTAAAGCTGCTTGTTTGCTCTCGAACCTTTGACTCTTTTTCCTGACTTGATTTCACGAGATAAAGCAGTTGAGGATTGCAACGTATTTGATCTGGAATTGAGGGACGAAGACGAAGATGAAGAATTGATCGATAACTTGAAACTTATTTGCGAGGACCGGTTTGTTGGTTTGAGAGAATTGTACAGAGAATGGGTATGAAGAAACAGTTTCCTTTGAGTGAACAGAAAATCGTTTATATGCAACTTATTGATCAAACTTGTGGGGATGGAAACCTCAGATCCAGGTTTGGTTGAACAAATTTTACTGTTTAAAAGCCCCTCATGGTTCAGATCTTTCACAGTAGGTTCTCATCGGACATTGAATATGTTTTTTTTTTTTTTTTTTTTTTTTTTTTAGTGGGTGCATAATTCAACCTCTGTCACGGGTTGGGACATAATATCGGCACACTTGTGTTGTCTTGTAATATCTTCAAAAATTTCATTTCAAAGGAAGAGGCCTGAAACAATCATCTCGTAACGCTCGACCACACTTTGACACATGTATGTGTCATGGAGCTTGTTTAGGTCATAGGGGCCAAGAGTGGTGGAGAGCTAACACCATGCCTCCTCCAATCTTTCTCGAGTAGACATCATTTTGGCAAGCGGTCGTACGACCTTATGTATTGTCCGTTGATTATTCAATTGACACAAAATTTGTTGAGCTTTCATCTTTCCTATAAACGAACTTAACTCTAGAATCACATGATGCATTTAGTCAAAATTTGTAACAAATTAATCCTTATCGTAAAGATTTTTAGAAAAAATAAATGTTGATTTTTACTATTTCATGATCTATCCATGTTAAAACAAAGAAAGACGAACTTGTTATTAAATATTGTTAATAAATACAAATCAGAGTGGCGTAGCGGAAGCGTGATGGGCCCATAACCCACAGGTCCCAGGATCGAAACCTGGCTCTTATAATAAAGCTCAAAACGGGCACTTTTCATGTGTCATAAAGCTTGTTGCTGACAATCACATATGTAGGTAAGATAATTTTAGTATAATAACTAATTAAAAAGGCGTAGTGGAAGCGTGGTTGGCCTAACCCACAGGTCCCAAGATCAAAACTTGACTCTCCGATGCACATGAAGAACTTGAGACAGCCTTGGATCCATTTCATGGCTCTCGTGATTACTTCTAATTATAAAAAGATGTTTATGTTTTACGTTGATATCAACAAATAAAACTTCAGTCTTACATTATCAGACATACATATACGTCTATATATACATATATACATACAAATATATTAATATTAGTAAGATCTAGAAGATTCTAGAAATTTGAAAGAAAGAATTGAAAGGAATCCAATTTTGTTATTAATATCTATAACCGTTAGAGCGTATCAACGGATAACAATTTTGTTTGAAATTTGAAATTCAAACGGGGGGCGTCTCCGCAAATTCAAAATAATTTCTTAATTTTCATTTTGGCCCCCTCAACTTTCCATATTTGCGCCGTTTCCCAAATTCAAAACGCTATTTTAACCCCTACTTCTCACGGTTCTTCATCTTCTTCTTCGTCGCTCTTCCAAGGTCTGCGATTTTTCATCTCCCAACTCTCTCTACGTTTTTCTTTCGATTTTGAATCTCTTTCTCTGATCTTGTTCGGATTTCTTCAGATTGAACAAGTGCTTGTGATCTTTCTGTCACAAATCCGGTGCGATGGGTCAGATCCAGTACTCTGAGAAATACTTTGATGATATCTATGAGTACAGGTCTGTTACTAATCTTCCTCGTCTGATCTACGATTACGGATTTTTTTTGTTATGCTGTGATTTTCTCCATCGGCATGGTTTGATTTTCATGGTTTTTGTTGATGGATGTTTTAGGCATGTCGTGCTTACTCCTGATGTGGCGAAACTTCTGCCCAAGAATCGCCTTCTTTCTGAGGTAAGTAATTTCACGATTCTCCTATGTGGAATTGAAATTGGATGTTCATGATTATCCTGTATCAAATTTTCTTGTGTTTAAATCCTGTTCCGCTAATCGGAAATGTGATTAAATTGAAAGAGCGATCTCTTACATCGTACTGTGAACCCTAGCGGTTTCCAACACTGGGAATCATAGATTGTGTGATAGAATCTGGATGCCTTGAATTCATTGTAATTCAATTAAGTGATGATGAACAGAATGAATGGCGAGCGATTGGGGTTCAGCAGAGCCGTGGATGGGTGCATTATGCAATTCACCGCCCAGAGCCGCACATAATGCTGTTCAGGAGGCCACTCAACTATCAACAGCAGCAAGAGAATCAAGCTCAGCAGCAGATTCTGGCAAAGTGATAGGTTTATTATCTTTATTCTCTAGAAACACTATATTTTGTCTAGAACACTAATGGAATCTCTCCCTACAAATCAAAAGAAGAAAAAAATCAGGAAGCTCTGTGGCCCAGTGAGATCTCTGTCATAGTCATAAGCCCTCATTGATCTTGAATTTGTGGTTTTATATTGCTTTGGTATAAAAATATGGTTTTATCCTCTTCTGTTCTTCATGGCTGGCATCAACTACTTCTGATTTTATTGTTGAGATTCTCCTTAATGAATTATCCAATGTTATTTTCAACATTACTTGTAGGGCACAAGTATTGGAAAGAAAAATCCTGAGGATGTGAACATAATATCACTGGTATAATCATGAATTTATTCATATATGACCGACCCTTTTAATTTATTTTCATAGTCTTAATTGGTTGGTTATTAATTATGAATGTTCTACAATGTTCATAGATTTTCTGCTTTTTTGTTTTAACATTTATCTTAGTGATGATCCTTTTCCTGTAAAATTATTATCTAAAGGTGTGTAATGTTTTTCAATCCATTTGATTATTGTTTTGATTTAATCTCATTTGGACCATTTTATTTATTTTTTCATATTCATTAAATTTGACATAACAAAATTCTATATTTTTCATTACAAACGAAAAGATGGATTATTTTGTGAAAGAATTTTTGAATCTATAAAAAGTGAGATTTGTAGTTGTGGAAACTATCTATGTTAGACGAACACGACTCTTCATAATGGTATGATATCGTTCACTTTGAGAAGTTTTCATGAATGTCTCATATCAATGGAGAGAGTATTCTTTGATTATAAACCCATAATCATTCCCTAAATTAGGCGACGTGAGACTTTCATCATCCAACACCTCTCCTTGACAATGGAAGAGAGTATTCTTTGATTATAAACTCATAATCATTCTCTAAATTAGGCGACGTGAGACTTTCATCATCCAACACCTCTCCTTGACAATGGAAGAGAGTATTCTTTGATTATAAACCCATAATCATTCTCTAAATTAGGCGACGTGAGACTTTCATCATCAACACCTCCCCTTGAACAAAGTACGTTTTCCTTTAATCGAGGCTCAACTTGGCTCAACTCCTTTCTTTTTGGAGTCTTAGTCATTTTTTCCCTCTCGACTCCTTTTCTTAGTCATTTTTTTACTTTCTCGACTCCTTTTTCTTTTCTTTTTGGAGTCTTAGTCATTTTTTTACCTCTCTTTTTGGAGTCTTAGTCATTTTTTTACCTCTCGACTCCTTTTTCTTTTTGGAGTCTTAGTCACTTTTTTACTATGCATGAGGCTCGACTCCTTTTCTTTTGAAATTCTTTATTCAACATTTGAAAATTTACCAATCTATTAACATGCTCAAGTTTAGGGCATGGTATGAAATTCGTCGAATCTACAATTTAGACAATTTATTGATATTTCTACGAAATTGAGATCTCAACATTAATGTTGATATTAAGATTCTAAACCTTGATTTTAATATCTAATAATAACCCTTTTAATTCTATTATTGTTAGAATTATTTCGTAAGAAATTAAATAAACTATATGCTTAGTAACTTAGGTAAACTTCCATTTGTTACATAATATAACTTCATTAATCAATCTAACCTCATTTTCCTTCCAAAATAAACGACTAAATTGCAACAATTTCAAATTTTTGGAGCTAATTAAATGGAAATTAACATATCATTTAATCTAATTTTGTTGCGAAGTATTCAACTGTGCATCTTTCGTGTAACTATACCCAAGTAAAAATGCATCTTTCAGCCTCTGTGCTAATCAATCTCAGCATGAACATAGTCAATGAACACAAAATTCTTTTGAAGTTCAAAGAGAGCGTAAGCCAAACCGGCGCTTGCGAGTGCAAGAGCGGCGAGAAGAATACGCATCTGCAAAGCAGAAGGGATGCCGGCTGTGGCTGCAAACACTACAGTTGCTCCAATTAGCAGCTTTTGCAGTGTCTGAAATGTTTTATAAGCTCCTCTACATGATGAACAATGGAGTGTGTGTTGCTCAAATCTGTCCAGCATCTGTATTCGAAATATATATTGAGATAAATCAACCCATAAAACTATAATTTCACCAACCCACACTTTTGCTTTCATTGCCTAAACGTGACATCTCACGTCGGTTGAGGAAGAGAATGAAACAAGGGTGTGAAAACATCTCCCTAGTAAACACTTTTTAAAACTTGGAGGGGAAGCCGAAAGGGAAAGCCCAAAGAGGACAATATCTATTAACGGTGGGCTTGGACCGTTACAAATGTATTAGAGCTACACACCGGACAATGTGTAGCGAGGAGGCTGAGCCCCGAAGGGGGGTGGACACGAGGCAGTATACCAGCAAGGATGCTGGGCCCCGAAAGGGATGGATTGGGGGTTCCCACATCAATTGGAGAAGGGAACGAGTGCCAACGAGGATACAGGCCCCGAAGGGAGATGGATTGTGAGATCCTACATCGGTTGGGGAGGAGAACGAAACATTCTTTATAAGGAGATCCTACATCGGTTGGGGAGGAGAACGAAACATTCTTTATAAAGGTGTGGAAACTTCTACCTAGTAGATGCCTTTTAAAAACCTAAAGGGGAGCCCGAAAGGAAAGCTCCAAAAAGGACAATGTCTACAAGCAGTGGACTTGGGCCGTTACAAATGGTATCAGAGCCACACACCGGGCGATGTGCCAACGAGGAGGCTGAGCCCCGAAGAGGGTGGACACGAGGCAATGTGCCAACAAAGACATTGGCCCTGAAGGGGGGTGGATTCTGAGATCCACCCGAAAGAAAAAGTCCAAAAAAGACAATATCTGCTAGCGGTGGGTTTAGGCCATTACACTAAATCAACTAAACCACATCCTTGGGTTTTTTAATTAGTTTGGTCTGAGTTGAATCCATGTTTGGTGTACGAGTTTCCTTATCCCAGCTTCTTGAATTGATCAGAAGATTCATGCATATAATTTTATAACAACAATCCAGATGCAGGTAAATTTTCTATACCTGACGTTTAGATAGAACTGTTGATGGCAGAGGCTGCTGGTTGCTAGCCCCAAACCATTCAGGTTGGCCCTTTCCGTGCCGCCTCAGCCAATTTCGGAACGCCAGTACCAAACGATCAGCTTGCGTTGGCGTAAATGTTATTTTAGTGTATTCTTTATTTACATCTGTGGAACCTTCCATTGACAAAAATATCTTCTCCTGACCCTGAAGAACAATCATGTCTCCATCATATACCTTATTTGACGTCCAATGCTCGTGCCACCGAGGAACCAACTAATACGAAAGCGAAAATAGTAAGTCAAACACAGTGATCTCGCATATTATAACACATTGCATGATCAACAACAATAGAGATAATGAGCACTGCTTACCTGCCACCACGCAGGACCAGGCATCGAAAACTGGAAGAAGTTTCGAGCACTGCATACAATAGAACGAGTTTTTCCAGGACCCATTGGCACATTGAAGGAGCAAATCCATATTACCCATTTTTGATCTCCGAGTACAGGAAGCTTCGTGTCGATCTCAACTCTGAAGAGAAGAAAAGTTTACATTAGTGTTGTTCTTTTTTTCTTAAGCTCATTCATCATATTCTCTTCTCTAAGCATCTCTATAGGTTCCTCTGCCTCACACCTTCCCTAAAGTTCAATCAACTAGCATCAAAGAAGCACGGATACAAATGTGGGAAGGATTTGTATTCTTAAAAACGAGTGATATCTATTTTGCTCTCAAAATTTATTCAAAGTCAAGTGTTCGATGCTTATCTAACAAATGTTGGACCTTCAATGTACCACTAGTGTACAACACCACATCCGTTGCACTAACGAGTGTCGTGTCAGACATAGACACACTAGCCAAACTAAAGTGTCATTCTCAATAAACTATCAGCCATTATGCTAAGCTACCCACTAATGTTTTGCTCATTGCATGAGGTTCCTGATCATCATACTTGCATAAGCACAAATATTGGTATATAATATCAGAGAATACGCAAAGGATGGTTCCAACAATCTTAAGCTATGCATTATTGAAATGAGAATGCAGGATGAAAATGAGTGAATTTCTTACTTGTTGATATAGTAACAAGGAGCAACAAACTTGGCACTGATCCTTGGGTTCCCCTTATTTGCACCAGAAAATCCCCACGGACCATTAGAATCCAACTTGAAAGGTAAAGGTTTTGCTCGATCCCGCCTCCCTGTAACCTGTGAAGATGTTTTTTTCAGGCATTGAGATTTTCAACAAAAGAAAAGTATGATTGTAACCACTCAAGCCCACTGCGGGCAGATATTGTCCTCTTTGGATTTTCCCTTTCGAGCTTCTCTTCAGGGTTTTTAAAACACGTCTACTAAGGAGAGGTTTCCACACCCTTTAAATGTTTCATTCTCCTCCCCAACCGATGTGGGATCTCACAATCTATCCCCCTTGGGAGTCCAGCGTACTCGCTGACACACCACCCGATGTCTGGCTCTGATACCATTTGTAACCGCTCAAGTCCAGCGCTAAAAGATATTGTCCTCTTTGGGCTTTCCCTTTCAGGCTTCCTCTCAAAGTTTTTAAAATGTGTCTGCTAGGAAGAGGTTTCCACACCTTTATAAATGTTTCGTTCCCCTCTCCAACCAATGTGGGATCTCATAGTGATTTTTCCGACCAAATTTTCTAGTATAGTTGTACTATGATCAGAATTTTCCTATGAAATATTCTTGTTTCGATCTTTTCTAAAGCATAGTAAATATTTAACAGCACTAGCCAGGTAGCATCGAAGTTTTTCGGTTCTTGATACGTAATATGTTTTGCTTCACTGAAGCATCCCCCAGGTCTAGAAGGAACAGAAATACACAAACAAGCATAATAATTCAATCTATAACGAAATCATTGATGGAAAATTCAAGTTTAATTGAAACAAGATCCCTCACTTTAGCCCTCTCTTACCTTGTGATGAGCAAAATCAATGTGGGAAGGATCCGAGACGTTCTCCATTAGTGTATCATAACCATAGAATAGATCCCGCTGAATCGTAACCGATGAGAACTCAGGCTTATAAAAGTCATCAGGGAGCCTAGACAATTACAGTGATAACGAAGGATTGATCAATCATGGTGAAAGATTATCATTGTAAAAACTACTAATCAAGACGTATACACAAAAAGAACTGCAAATCCCGAATTGAATACCTTGGAGGTGTGGTGGCATTGGCTCTTTCCCAACCATTCTCATCTGGCCAAACGAAAAGAAGGCCTTGAGACACCAGAGTAGGGAACCTTGTAGCACACGCTCTAGGCGACTGATGAGCCCGAGATTCCGGGCCTTCTGCTGATGCCTGAGGGATCTTAACACAAGATCCACAACCATCAAAGGACCATCCATGGTATGAACACTGCAAATTGCCATCTTCATCTATACGCCCTTCCTAAAAAATAAACATCAACGCGTCGAAGTAAGCAAGATTTCATCATACTAACTATCTTCTGTTCATCAGACTAAACTATCTTCTGTTTATTCAAGGAAAATTTGCAAAAAAATCAAAACTCTGTGCATAAAATTCTTTAGTTCTTCCCATTTTATCAAGAACAGCAGCTTCACAAAGCTAAAAAATGGAAGAACAAGTCAGGAAGCTTACAGACAAAGGAGCAAGGCGATGAGGGCACTTATCATCAAAAGCAACCCACTCGCTTCTTGATTTATCAAACCAAAGAACAATATCTCTTCCCAGAAGCTGAAACGGCGTTGGCAAAGCAGGGTCCAAATCTTCAATCAGGGAAACAGGGTACCAATTATCCCTCCATGAAAACGGCGAAGACGAGCTCTCATTGCCCGATTCATCCACTTCCACTTCATCCAAATTCTCCGCTTCAGATTTCTCGGAATCCGCCGTCGATGGCGGCGTTGGAGGCGCAGCCACACGAACAGGCCGGATAGCCGACGCCCTAATGTGCGATTTTCTCGACAGAAAATTAGGGTTCCGATCCGAAACAATTAAAGACGGAACTATTCTGAGAGATTTCACATGATTTAACGAAGATGTAATAAGAGTAGCAGAAACAGCAGCAGATGTAGCGATCGAAAGAGCCATTAAAGAAAAACAATCAACACAGAGAATCAAATTCGTAACAAATCTGGATCAAATAAGAACAGGTTGCGTACACGTTTGGAGATGAAATTTCCAGGACTCTCATCTAGAAGCAAAACGAAGCTTCTTTTGGAGCAAACGCAATCGGAGGGAGAGGATTGGAGGGGTTTCAAACAGGGTTTTGGCAATGGATGAATCATGTCCACAGATTTAGAGAAGCGTTTAAAAAGTGGAGAAATGAGAATTGATGGAGAAAGATCAGCGTGTAGCGATGATGGTGGGACAGGAAATTTGAGATTTCTCATGAGAGAATGTGGAAATTGTTCATACGATTGAGGAAAAAACAGATTTGTTGTGGAGATTGTTTGGATTTTTGTTGATCATCCAATGCATTTCACGACTTCGCAACATCAAGTCTTTGGAGCTTAATTGGTATGGCTGCAATGTCAAAATTAATCGATTAAAGTCAAAGGAACAATCTTGACCACTTTGTTCTAGTCAACTAGAGATATTATATTGATAAAATTAAATGCTACTATGATAATTAACAAATCAAAAAGGGGAAGAGAGAGAGAGATAGAGGGAATGTCACAAAATACATTAAAAATTATATATAAGTAATCATTTTTTCGATCTCATTGAAGGATGTCTAGAGATGTCTTGTCTCATGCTTTCTTGTCTCTGTCCCGGTAAAATTTCTCATTTTCTTTTGGTAGGATTGGAGAAAGCAGGTATTAACTTGCTACCACGTCTTTCGTTGTTGTCAAATAACGGTCAACTAGTTTCGAAGACTATAACTTTTTTTTTATTATTATTTTATGAGCTAAAAGGGTTCATTTTAAAATGGTTGGACCAAACGAACCCAAGCCTAAACTTCAAGGACTATAAGTGAATTTTGCCTAATTTTTATGAAAAATCGCTTCGTATAAAGGTAATTACGTAAGAAGGGTGAATACTTGAAAAAACTTCATATCATCCAAGCAAGTTATCTCCTTTTTTGGAGAGTACCTATCAAAAGGTGCATGATGCAACAAAAAGACTGAGTTATGGTGTGGAAAATTCCTCATTGCTACCTCTTGTAGGAGTCTGGGCTATGTCTTAATCTCAATGTGACTGATCATCGTCTCGGTAAGTATTGTCTCACCAACTAGCTAATTAGATGTGAGACCCTCCTCGGGCGAATTCCTCCTTTTGCTCCTCAACATACAAGGTATTAGTCATCGTTTCCAGTAATTGTTCCTCTTACGCACTTTTTGTCCGACTTGTACTAGGTTAGGTGATTGGCAATTGCAGTGGAGGGCTAATTGGAGTCAGAAGTTGAACTTGTATGCTATATATCCCAAGGGGCTAAAACTGGTTCAGGTGAAGCATCAGCCGTATCCACTACTGTTCTTAGTATGTAGCATGAGTGGACGAGGATTTAACAAACCCCAACAACTTTGCTCAACAAATGGTTAATTCCCCTCCCTAAGATTGCTCAAACTGGCACAGAAGATGCTCCAAAATGGCCATGTGACCCAGCTTAACTTGTGGATCGATGGGGCTCTGGTCATTGTTTGAAGGCAGGAGTGCAACAATTCCTCACCGCCAATCAAGACATATGCCTATGCCTATGGGTTTGACACCCATATCACCAAATGGAAGATATGCCAAACTCAGTGTGCAGTGGTTTGTTTGGGTGAATCCTAAAGGCATCATAGAACAATCTTGCAAGTCTATGGAGTAACATAGAGTTTCAACTAACAAAACAGATGGCCAATCGACAGGTTGTTCAATCACTTGCACATTCATGTAAGGAAATCTAAGAGCAAATGATTCACACTGGAGTATGAACTAAGAAGATCAAAGACAAACTAAGCTGAGTATAGGCTGGACCAAAGTTTCAAGTTGAGAAACCAACAATTAAGACAGGTATGAGGCATATTGATCAGGATCGTAGCAGTCTATGCACTACAAGACTATACTAGTATACCATCAAGGCGATGAATCAGTTCAACTTGATCATAGAAACATAATGAACCGTAGAATATGAGTTGCAATAAGATTTAATGTCAGGTACAAACTCGTGAAGTACAAATTAGGTCAAGTCTATAGAGATCCAGAATAAAATCTGAACAATGTGGCCAGAATCAAGCAAGTCACAAACGAAATCACGTTATATAAATCGATTCTTGTTCACTTAACTAAAAAGTATGCAACAAAAGGATGCGAAATCAACGATTTCGAAGAGTCGTGCCGCTTTAAATACGAGAAAACCCTAATATTCATCAGTCTAAGAGCTAGTAAATTTGGTAACAGCCTTAGTACCCTCGGAGACGGCGTGTTTGGCCAACTCACCGGGAAGAACAAGGCGCACGGCCGTTTGGATCTCCCGAGAGGTAATGGTCGGCTTCTTGTTGTAGCGAGCGAGTTTAGAGGATTCCTGAGCGAGTTTCTCAAAAATGTCGTTGATGAAACTGTTCATAATCCCCATGGCCTTGCTGGAGATTCCGATATCAGGATGAACTTGCTTGAGAACCTTAAAGATGTAGATCTTGTAAGTCTCGATACTCTTCTTGGCCTTCTTCTTCTTCTTGTCAGAGGCGTCTTTGGGAAGCTTCTTCTCGGCTCTCGGCTTCTTCTCCGCCGGAGCCTTCTCGGCCTTCTTCTCCTCCGCCGCTGGCTTCTTCTCGGCAGGCTTCTTCTAAGCCTTAGGCGCCATTGCTAAGCTACTGAAGAATTTGGAGATTACTAAGAGACGGAATCCTTCAGAACGCAAATGGTGAGTTCTGTAGATCTGGTCGAGGGACTTGATATTTATTGATGGAAACGGCGCGATATGATTGGTTGAATTGTTTTGACGCGGATCAATGACGTGGACGGTTGAGATCAGGGGAGGCGTTATCGAGGTTCGATGAATTTCGTTGCCGTGAAATTTTTTCAAGGACTTAGTTTTAGCGGGCTCTGTTTCGCGGGTCCTTTTATTATTTATTTAAATAATTTTTATAAATATATTTTATTTGTAAATCTAAAATTTAGTTGCAATATTTTTAGCTCTCAATTAAATAATTTAAAACAATTAAATCAAAGGCCTTATCCCAACCGAGATAATATTATCTGATTATAAACTCATGATCATTCCCTAAATTAGTCGATGTGGGAATTACACTCTTCCTTGTCATATTCTTGTTCTTGACCTGAAAACTTATGTCTTTCGTTTCTGTTCAAGGACTTTGGAACTGGTTCTAAGTTTTTAACCTTGGTTTGATCTAACGACCATAATTTTGAGGTTCTAGGTTCTTAATTTTGAGAACTTGGATAGTGATCCATGTTCTAGTCCTTAACCATAGTTCTTAGTCCTTATCACTCGTTCTTGGTTCTTGTGCTTAGTTCTTGTTCTTATTTCTCGTTTTGTTCCCTAAGACACTCTCTCTAGGATTTATGGTACGAGACATGAACCTGACAACCTGTGCCTAGGGCTTCTTGCTTTCCGAGCGATGTAGTCTGAAAACCTACATCTAAGGCTTTTTACATCCCAATTCCAATCTTATAAGTCGTGAATATTTCATAATATCGTGCGTAAGTCATTTAAAGTATCATAAACATCACAATATTGTGAATCTTGCTCAGGGGCCCATTAAAGTAGTCTTGTCTTTTTCTTATCCCTCGGACTTGTATCCCTAACTTGGTTTATGTTCTAAACTGGATCAAATTACCTTCAAATATTGAATAACTCTTCATATTCTTGTAAATAGGTCTTAATTAAACTTGAATCATTTGGAGGACGAGGATATTTGGACCTTGAAATTGGTCACGTAATCCTCTTCTTCCTCATAAAGGAAGAAGATGTGCGTTTGCCATTAGCGAGCTACCCCTGAAACCCTTCTTCTCCATCCCTCTATAGTCAACTTTTGGCCTCGATTTCTTCATACAACTTAAAGATCACGGTGTAAGGGAGGGCTAGGGATTGATTTCATACCTTATCGTGGATTGTAGCTCAAGATATTCATTGTAAGAGTTTGCCAGAAAACATGTTTCTCATCTGAGCTAAATCGAAAAATTCTCGTTGGTAGGGATGTTTTAGACCTTATCCAACCTTATTTCCTTCGTGAGATATCTTCGTTATCTTACTCTCAAGTTTAAGAAATGGATTTGGACGGATGAATTCACGTGAGGCTCCCAATTTCCCAATTCTTCCTCTCGGCTTCTTAACCATATTTATGTAGAAATGAAGGTTCATTGGACCGCACGATGGGGACCTCATCGGGCCCAAAACTCTTATTCTCATCTCCACAAAGCTACTCGGATTGGTTTCACCCAATGAGATGATCGGTAGGGGATGAATTTTGGATTACCTCTAATCTTACTTAAAACACACCTAATAACGATTTATTCGATCACCCTCGATCCTAAACTCCATCGTTTTCATGGTCTTCATGAGAAACGTTGCTTGTCATCCCAAAAAACAGTTGGCATTGGTGAAAATGGATGAATTTACTAGTTGGTGTATTGGGCACATAGGTTAGAGGCACATCGAATCTCATTTTGAATTGTAACCGTTGGATTTCATGAGTTGCATGTTCTTTATAACATATCCATGTTTGGAGAAGATCCAACGGTTAGATTTCAAGATTTCATCGATTTTGTGCTGACTTGTACCAAATTTTCTTATTAGTGACAATTTTGTAAATATCTTTTGAACTCCAGGTCTATCCGGTAATTTGCTCGATTATTTTATTATTTTCTCATAAAAATTCAAACTTTTCTAAAAAAAAATTTCTCCTTTTAGTAATAATAATAATAATAAAAAATTATTAGAATGGAAATAAAAAAAAATTAAAAGTAAATTATAAATAAAGTAATAATAATAATAATAATAAAATGTGAGAAATGGAAAGTTTTCATATATATATATATATATATATATATATTAATTATCAAATTATTAGAATATAATACAATAAGAGCCGCATTTTAAATATAGTGACATTGTATCCAATAGAGAAATTATAAACTATAGTTTTTGGGAAACATTATTATATATGCAATTGTTATTTTTTTATATGGTTGCACACGTATTATAAATCATTAATGATTTTCTAGATCTTATAGAATAAAAGCTAACGACTTAGGATAATTTATTTTTTAACCAAATATTTTATATACATAAATTACTAATGGACTATTTCTTATAAAAAATAATTGAAGAGAAAACGATGGTGATCATTTGAATGCTTATGAAGATACAGACTAAACTGACACCCTGGATCGACTCCCGTCTAGAGCAATACAGCTCTCGAGCACTCCCCCCCCCCCCCCCCCCCGACCACAGGCTACTTCTTGGCTCTCATTGTATCCTTATCCCAGTAGGTTACCACAGACTTTTTTCTAGGCACTAAGAAGTTCGGGCCTAGTTTAGCTATCAGAGCTTCTAGGAAGTTCTTTCCCACGATTCTCTTGCATGTCACAAACTCTGTCGTGGCATGAGGTTATTACCACATTCACCGAGGGCAACCATCATGAGTCAACTACCTGTGTAGTCTCAAGTCTCCTTTCAGTAACGATTCATGATATTGTGGCCTCAACCTCTGGTCCGTTCCTACACTCAATAGAAGCACTCGTCTTGACAATTACTTGTGTAGTTCCAAGTCCTAAATCCCAATACCTATGTACACAGATAGATGATTATCTTTCGTTGTAATGTAATTCTCGTGCATCTAGATATGCAACTACTAAAATTTTCATGCATACAAATGAGACTCATAATGTAATTTCAGCTTAAAAAGAGGCAAACGGGAGTAAATGAACTTTAAAACATAAGCATAAAGAATAATCAGTCCAACTCAACCATTGATCAAACGGGTTAACTGAAGTTGAATTGTGAACGAACACGATTGCTAGTTGACCCAACCTAATGTAACACCTCGAGTTTTAAGAAATAAATAAAAAATTCCAAAAAAATGCTACAATCATGGGTACATGCATTTTGAGGAAATACCCGCTTTTGTCCGAGCTCAATTAATATTGAACTATTAGCATTATTTAAGGATGAATTGAGCATGAAAATGGATAGGTAAGCCTATGGTTATGAATTAGTGATGGTTTAGCTCGATTGCACGTTTTAGGACTTCTGCAATGCAGATTTTGACTCTGATTGATTTGAATGTTTCGTTAAGATTATGACATGTTATGCTTGACCGTACTTGACTTGATATGTATGTATTTTGTGCAAATATGTATGATTTAATATCATTTATGCGCCTAGGTGCATGTTATGAGGTTGTAATACTTGGTTATGTCGTGATTAATGTATGAACTAGATGCTATGTGACTTGAAGGATGTGTATGACATGATAGTGAGCTACAGCCTATGTGTTTATCTTTATTTTGTCCTTGAGCCACGTTTAGGGTCTGCTATGATTACACGAGTTGACTAAGTCTATGTAGGGACGATTGGGGTGCAATTCCTAATCATGAACTCACCTCGACGGGTGAGGATTTACTTAGCACGTGTGAATGTGATGTCACCCACTTAGAGCCCGTGGCACATAAAAAGTACTACTAAGGTAGCTTCGATTGTATTTAGTGGGGAGCCTGTCTTGCACTACTTTAGCTTGGAAGGGGACCTCTGAATCGAGTCATCTTCTATTATGCATTTTAAATATTATTTTATTGTCATCTCAAAACTTGCGATGTTTTGTAAACTGTTTTGTCTATTGACTTTATAGACATGTTTTGTACTTGTAACACTTTTTATGTCAGTTTATTGTTTAAGTTTGACTTTGATTTCCTCGTGTTCTTCGTTTGTTATCCTTGAGTACACGTAGTGATCTGTGATTTGAAACTGATATAAACCAAGAGACATCAATGTCATAAAGTATACATAGTGGCTAATTATAGTCGTAAAGTATGAATGTTACAGACTCTTGAAATGCCTCAAGTAACGTTAAAGTTTTTTTTTAGGCTATATGAAGTCATGTATGTTATTATGGTAAATGAGACTTGGAAAATGCAGTAAAATGAGCATTTATGCCTTCCTTTGGTCAATGACTAAGTTTTTTTTTGCAATTCTATGCAGTTTAGGTTGCATGTAGAATTAGACATAATCAATCTTGCTTGTAGAGTGATTCAAATCTCAAACAAATGTGAAGGTAATCTGAATCTTACCCGCTTGCAGTGATTTCATATTAAAAACCTAAAAAAATAGGTGAATAGTAACGAACTGGCATGCCCAAACCAAGCTGCCTTCGACCACTACTATCTACCGTTTTTTACGAAGTCACTGTCGATTAACGGTTTTTTAAAAGTTTATCTAATACAATGAATTTAAAAGTTTAAAGGATATTTTAAAAAGTTTTATTAACGGTTTTTGTCTATATACTAACAATAACGACACTTGAAAGTTTAAAGTTATTGAAACTTTTGAAAGTTTATGAATATTTTTTAACAAAATAAATACGGGATGAATTTTAATTTTATTTTTTTAAAAGATTAAATATATTATTAAAATTTTTGAAAGTTTATGGTATAACCTAATTATTTTCATGCAAATAAATAAATAATACTAAAATTATATATTTTTAAATTTCATAAATACAAAGTTAAGTTTATTTGCTACTAAATCCCCGACATATTTTAAGCTTTCAAAAATGACCCGCGAAATTGAAATTTTTCAAAAGAAGCCCAAAAAGGAAAGACACGTACCTAAAATTCAAATCGGTCGCCAAAACCAGCCATAAAATCAACCGCGGCCGTCAGATACACATTCTCAAATCTTCACCGTCCACGTCACTAATCCGCGTCTAAACAAAACTAACCAATCACATCACACCATCCTCATCTATAAGTACCAACAACCCCCCTCAATTCCCAAACTTACCCCTCTTACAATCTCAAAGCAATTTCAAAATATCACAGCGATTAATGGCGCCAAAGGCCGAGAAGAAACCCGCCGAGAAGAAGCCGGCAGCGGAGGAGAAGAAGGCGGAGAAAGCACCGGCGGAGAAGAAGCCGAGAGCCGAGAAGAAGCTGCCCAAAGACGCCGCCGATAAGAAGAAAAAGAGAGCGAAGAAGAGCATCGAAACTTACAAGATCTATATCTTTAAGGTACTCAAGCAAGTTCATCCTGATATCGGAATCTCCAGCAAAGCCATGGGGATTATGAACAGTTTCATCAACGACATCTTTGAGAAGCTCGCTCAGGAATCGTCGAAGCTCGCTCGCTACAACAAGAAGCCGACCATTACCTCTCGGGAGATCCAAACGGCGGTGCGCCTTGTTCTTCCTGGTGAGTTGGCTAAGCACGCCGTCTCTGAAGGTACTAAGGCGGTTACCAAGTTTACTAGCTCTTAGATTCATAGAGATTAGGGTTTTCTTTTTTGTGTAAAAATGCGGCTTGTCTGTTCTGAATCGTTGAATTTGCTTCTTTAATTTAATGAAATTCGGTTTATATAATGCAAATTTTGTTATATAACATAGAGTTCATCGAATTAAAATAAGAACAAACATAAACACATAAGGCCATTACATATTACTAAGCTTTTACGGATGAACTGATCGCCAGAGCATGCCGCACGAACAGAGTAATATCTTGAAAATATGATGTCTAAGAACAAATAATTTATTATTCTATCAAAATGTTTTGATTTTACCAAATTGATTGTACATACATGTTCATCAATATCTACAAATAGAAATTAAACAAACACACAACAAATTTACATGATTTATAGAGAAGAGATTCTATTACATTCACAATTGGTAGTCAATAACTTTGATAAATATCTCATACTTTCACCAAAGTTCTTCTCAGTTGCCTAGAATCAAATATAAAATGATAATATTTAACTCAAATGTCACTAGATAAAATATATGTCATATTATGACAATTATTCTGCATCTTCACATGTATAAGAATCTATTCTCATACATGAATCTGTTAAGAACGAGAAATAAAGTGAGACAAAAGTGCTTTGAGCGAGATTGAAAGCGCTTTGAGCTCGGTGACCGTGCCATAATTCTTTGTGACATCATTGTTATTGACTTTTGTATTTGAGTTCAAATTTGATGGGATTTGCATCTTGAGATAGTTTTTCAACTGTGCAAGCTAATTTTCTTTTCAGCAATAAAAGTATGCGTAACTGATTTACTCTATAAGTTGTTCCATTAATTTGATTGGAACAAGTGAATATCCAAACTAATTAGAGTGATGAATATAATAAAGATGTGTTTGGTTGATTCTACTGTAAAGAAAATTTTGATATTTAAGAACACCAAGATCAATGTTGTGATATCACTTCTATTTCTCAATATGTTATCAGAGCTTTCTCATTCTTAACATAATCAAATAAATGAGAATATGAAACGAAATTGTTATGAACTAAATGAGAATTAATACTGAAAATGAACTAATTGTGATAATACATCTTGGTGACAATTTACAACATATTATTCTATCATACATAATCCATCAAATTAAACAAGAACAAACATAAACTCATAAGCTCGTTACATATCGGCTGCAAGTTACTACGCTCTTACCGACAAACTGATTGCCGGGGCATGCCCGACGAACAGAGCGACATGACCCATGAGCTTATCTTTCCTGTAAAATGTGGTGCCACAAGAACAAACCCATTTCATGTCTCCACAGTGTTTCTCATGAGTCCTCAAATCTGATAGCACTGAAAATTTCTTGCCGCTGCAGAGCTTGCAGACATACATTTTGGGGCAATGGGTTCTCTTGTAATGATTTTTCACACAAATCAGTGATTTCAATGGCTGAAACTTGGCATGTTTTTGGTTCCATCTGCAGCCCTCTTGTGGACATGAGTATTTGGTCCCTAATTTCTTGTTTATGTTCATATCCCTTCTATGACTCTTCTCCGGGTTACTCAACGCTCCGCTCGCTTTGTACTCGTCCCCGTGTGCTCGCATGTGCATTCGTAGGTTCGCGTCCCGCTTGAACCCTTTCCCGCAAATTTGGCAATAATGGGTGTATTTTGCAAGAAGATCTGTCGCGTCTAGCTCGACAATATCGATCGTAGTTCGATAATCTTGTGTTGTTTTCGTTGTCGTTACTCTACTACTATTGTTGTTGTCGTCATCGTTATTAGTAGTAGATGTCATGTTGTACCTGTTAAAATATATTACTAGTCCAATAAGGTCAAACCCAATAATCATATGACCTAATTGTCAAATACAAAACACAGAAGGCTTATAGATCGAGTGTCTCCTACAAAAAGTTGTGTTCAACAGTACCAATTCTGATGATGCCGATGATCGTTGGCCACGTCGAGAAGGGCGATGGAAGGTCGATTATCGTTGTCAACAAGACCATGGAGATTATTATCGACAACATCGTTATGTAACGACGAGTTCACAGCGAGGTTATTCATCTCTTGACATGTGAACAACATGGAGGAAGCAGCCATGATGAGTTCCTGGATCAGAGAGTTGACCGTCGGTAACTGCGACAAGTCTCGAGGGAGGGACTCGGTCGAGTTTTGAAAGTCGTAGACGACGAGGGAGACAACGGATTGGATTTGGTGGAGCTTGTCCTTCAAAATAGAGAGGTTGTAAAGGAGGGAAGTTGAATGGAAATCAGAAGAGAAAGGCATATGGGAATTTGAATTCATGATAACAAAAACTTAGATGTTAATGAAAAAAAGAGAGGTTTTTATTTATAGTTGAAAAAACATATGGAAAGTCAACGATGAGAAGAGGGTTATATGTTTCATCCCCACATAGAGCCTTCTCCAAATCACACCATTTTTGCAATCTTAATAAAAACATCATTAAATAAATCAAATGGAAGTTGACATTTGAAGCTCTTAGAGAAAATAATGAAATATTATACTATAGTTTTTGATGTTACATCATTATTTTAACTCAATGTTTAATTTAATGGATCTTATAATATAAATAAGTTTATGAATTTGTTACATCGAGTACATAGGCTAGTTTTTGTAGCAACCCGTTTTGAGAGAAAAAAAAAAAAAAACCCTTAACTCGTTTTTGTTCAAATTCTCTCGACAACCCTTCTCCAAATTTCTTTCAAGAATTATGGTCGTAAGAGATCTTACGATATGATAGACGTAGAATAGGTTATATCTATACATAGTAAGAGAATCTACTGATTTACTCGTTGTTATTATGGATCAAGACCCATCATGTAATCTTCATTGTACACATCTGTAAATATGAGGTCGTGACCCATATAGGTCACAGCTCCATTCAACCTAACAGGATAAATCGATTTTCAATTTTTTTTTTTTTTTTTTGGGTTAGAATTTCATCAATTTCATTATATGTTTGTTGACTCGAGTTAGAAGAATAGTACTGAAGTTGGTCTCCATGTTTAAGGACATTATCGTCAAGGGTTTGCTCGTCGAAAAGAGGTTTAGATTCAACAAACGGGGTCGAAAATCAACCGAAAGTAGCCAAAGTTTGGTTGTGAAAAAAAAAAAAAAAAAGTCCATCGAGGCGAGACCAAGACAAAAACCATGCCTTAGCTTTGGTGCCTAGACCACTGAGCCACAGGTAGCTTTGGTGCCTAGACCACTGAGCCACAGGTTCAGGATGGAAGCTTCCTAGGCTTAGTAGTCGAGCAAACACAGCCAGCCTGCGACCCATTCTTGCTAGCCCAACTCTAACATGACCTAGCCTAGTAACACCTGTATCACAGAAGTCTAGAACTTGAGCGACCCATATGATCCCGCCCAAACCCAATTCGGTAACCCGACTCACGACTTGCGCATCGACTTACCTTCTACTCGTGCGAGCTAGCCCGTGACTGACCCGTCTACCTGACCACAACCCTGCCCCTCTTCGGCTTTGGTTCGGCTAGGTTCAACATAGTCGGGAGGTGTCCTTTAGTGGACTATTTTAGACCTCGTTTTTGTTATTCATATCATGTTTTACCGTTTTGATGTTATTGTAAGTGTCTAAGGTCAATATGATCCCTATTTGCTCAATTTAAATCATTTTAAGCTAAGTTAAATGATTAATTGATGTCTCAGACAAACGGAACACTTTAATGTGTTCTAATCCCAAGTTATAGGCTCACGTAGATTGAATTGGATTTTGAAGAGAAGATTCGGGTTAGTTCCAAGAATAATTAGTAACTTTGACCTAGGTCAACCAAGCAAGTGGTTTCAATATTGGCTTGGTTTGATGACTTGTTTGTTGTATGAACAACACGTGCCTTGTGGCTCCTGCATGTGTTGTGTTTTATGATTGTATGACGTGTACTATGTAATGTATATGCTATGATATATGTTATGTTATGATATTAGATATTATGCTATGCCGTGGAACTATGTTACGTTATCGATGTTATTTGATTCATGAACCTCCATGTACCACGTCATGTAAACTATGTTAATAAGTATGCCCTATGCCTATGAGATATTAGAAAACCATGTATTTTATTGGAGAACAATATGACAAGAAAACCTTAAATTAAGTAAAAAATTTCAGGTGGTTACAATTTTTAAATACTCAAGCCACGTGCTACTTATTGTTAAGTAAAAGTAAGACATCCATGTACGAGTGACGATGTCCCAGTGAAAACCATGGAATCAAAGCTAGGGTAGTTGTATTTATGTTAAAATTCTAACCCTTAAGTTAGATCGGGATGTTTTCGTTACTTTGAACTTATTGTTATTTCGTTTCCACTATTTAATTGAGATTTAATTTCATTTGAAATGGATTTTATGAACGTTTAAGTCTATGACATCGTTTATGTTAAAATAATTTTATTTGAAAAAGTAGAATGTCGAACACACAACCTAACTCGACCGGGTAGGAAATTTTTTTGCACACGAACGAACGTTGCCTTAAGTTTAGCAAGGTTGGATACCGGGAGGGCATGACTTTGATACCACTTTTACACGTGATTTAGACTTTGATACCTCTTTTACACGTGATTTAGACCGAGAATCGTTTTCTTAAAATATGCAAAACTTGGACCAAGTTTTATAGTTTAAAACTTTCACACACAACAAAAGAAGTCAATGTATTTGGTTGAATCCAAAGAGTGGTTTTCATTCATCCTCACTTGGTTGACCTTAACATTATAATATTAATAAAGATTAAGACTTATTCTAAGTTAGGAGTATGAATGTGATATCCGATTAAAGGAGGGAAATATGAATGAGACGAGGATATATCTGAATGATAGCGATCTCGAGAATATGATGATTAAAAAGACTTAAAAGAAGTAAAAGTTATTACATATACCAACAAAGTGCATCTTCCTTTTCGATGACTGAAGTATAGGAACTTCATGACCTCTTACCAATTTTCTTAGGATGTATGTGAGTGAAGAATTGTATTATATACGATGCATGTGCCCAGTTGTCTTGCACGTGTCATATGTGTGTCATGCCTTGTGATGAGATATCTGTCGTTTTATGTTATGCCAAATGATATGATGGTATGAATGAAATGTTATGTTATGTTATGTTACGATAAGCTATGTAATGTATGAGATGTCATGATGCACTATGATATGTTATATTAGGTCATGATATGCTATGACATGCTACGAAATGTTTTGAAATAAGGAAAAACTACGAAGTACAACCCCATGTCATGATTGAATGAAATGATTTATGAGTATGAGTGTGATTGTGATGAAAGAATGGGGTTGTGCTACATGATTTATTATGCTACGATGAAAATATGGGGACTTCATGCATATTTGTATGTTCACATGCATCGGGACACTTTTCCTTTATGATGAGTGTGGATGGGTACACTATGAAACGAGAATGACCATCATGCTTAGCATGGTGCAATGACGGTCGCTCTTCCTTCTAGGTGTCCGGCTATAGCCCAGAGAAGCTTGTTTGACCAACAGGCCAGGGGTGTGCGTGCCTGCCTAGTGGGCCTATGCTCGCACGTGTGGGTTGTGTGTAGAGAAGTACTATACATCCAATTTTCTCGGACTGAAAAGCCACCTAAGAGAAGATGATTTTAAATCAAAGATCTCATCATTCTACATGTGTTTGCATTTTTCGACCCCAATAATAGGGTCACTTATTGAGTATTTCTTAAAATACTCCAGCCTTGACTATCTTTATATTTCAAGTTAAGACAACGAACTCTTGTACGAGTGACGGTGGCGTTGTGTTGAAGACTATGGAACCTATGTTAGGATAGTAGCATTTTTATTTCGTAGATCTTAGATTAGGTAATGACATCATTATAATGTTTTTCTTTGACTTTATTTATATTTCACATTCAATATTGTTGTTACTTTGTTTTAAGGCTTTGAATGCGAAAGTTTAAGTCCATGACATCGTTTATGAATGCTTTTATACGAATGTTTTCGTATAGAAAGATTACATCATGCATATGGTAACGACTCTATTTCACTAGGAAATTATGGTCGTTATCGTTGGTATCAAAGTCAAACATAGGGTAGTGTGCCAAGGAGGACGCTAGGCCCCAAACGGAGCTGGGCTGTGAGATCCCACATCGGTTGAAGATGGAAACGAAGTATCCCTTCTGAGGGTATGAAAACCTCTCTCTAATAGACGCATTTTAAGACCTTAAAGCTAACGATGATACGTAACGGGCCATATACTATCAGTGGGCTTGGACTATGACCCTCGGGTATACCACTTGCCATGCACACGTTATTTATTTAATTAAATTTGATAACATAATAATTTTTATTTATTTTTACAATAATATTTTATTTGACATCCTTATTTTGTTATATTAATATAATTTTAAAAATATAAAATATAAACTAATAATAATATTTATTTATTTGTTGTTATTATTTTATAAATAGTATGAGAAAAAAAACCAAGCTATAGTTAATAAAACTAATATGTGGAAAATCAAATTAATAATTTATGCCTATAATATTTTTGAAAATCAATTTGATAAATTTATGCATCTAATATTTAAAAAGAAAAAAAATAAGATATAAAAGCTACCCTGTGGTGCATACGTGTATCATAGCGTTAGCAAGGGTTGTAGATCAAGTGTCTCGGGTGTCTTCCTTTGAAAATGGTTTTTCATTGACAGCTCGAGAGAAAGAAATTGAGATTAAGTGATCAATAGGTATATCTCGCTAAAAGCATGCATGAGAGAATGAAATTGAGATTAGGGCTATAACTAGAGCGGTTTAAACGTTGACCTAGGTCAGTACGCTTTTAGTAGACCATGTACCCTAGGATCGTTAGCTACGATTAAAGGTATAGATTTGTTTGTTACCAAACTATGGAATAGCTCGAGAAGTTAGTCCTAAACGTCGTAGAAAAGAGAGACAAGATTTAAACCACCTAGAGGCTTCTTAGAACAATGTGAACAATGTCATTAGAGTCTCCACTGTCCTTTCCACTTTGGTACTTGTACCGTAGAGGTAGGCATAGCATGTTTCGGTAATGTGTGCCTTAACCTTCTGGAGGGCCACTATGCTTTGAACTCGTTTTTGAAAGGGGGGCGTGGGACATATAGGTTGACCAAGTAGTTGGCCAGCACACACGAGCTTGCATCGCCCAAACTTTGGTGACATTATGGTCTTGTGAGAGTGTACGCCAGCTAGCCTTCCGTGAATGATGTTTAGATTAGTTCACACCATACTATCTCACCAACATTTTTATGAGGTAGCGTCTCAACCTAGGACGTCGGTCATTTACTGCACAAGCAAAACAAGTTACCTAAGCTACAGAGTAAAGCCGGTAGATACCTACTAGGTTAAGGATGCGATGAGAGTCAACAAATAGGTTGCTTACAAGTATTTTTATACTCATATTTTTTCCATTCATTTTTTTAGGTATTTGTAGGCTATCGGTGGAGGTGGAGGAGTGTTCGAGAGCATCATAGTGGTGGTTGTTGTGAAGTGTTAGTCCATTTTGTATATTTTGAGTCTTTTATTTTGGTTTATAATTGTATCTCAAACCTGTTTCCCCATTCGTAATAAATGTGAACAACACCGTCTTGTAATGAAATTTCGTTATGTATTTAATTGTAGTGTTGTTTCTTTGTCTTTGTAGTCATGAACTGAGATCTGAAGCCCAAAAAATCGAGTCGTGACACTAATTAACCTAGATGCATGGATAGCGAAGCCATTATGCATTACATGTCTATTATGTGCATAAAATTCATTAAAAAAAAATCATAAACGATGTCATGGACTTAAACGTTCGTAAAATTACTACAATAAAAGTAAATATCAATGACAGCGGAAATGAAATAACAATAGGTTAAAATTAATTAAAACGCCCTAACCTATAAAGGCTGCAATTTAAACATAAATGTAGCCCTACCTTTGGTTTCATGACCTTCACTGTATGTCGTCATTCATACATGGGTGTCTTGCCGTTACCTAAAAATAAGAGTAGCACGTAACTTGAGTATTTTAAGAAATTCTTTCAAGTTACCCCATTGTTAAGGTCGGAAAATCCATACACGTGCAATCATGGTGGGATGTATCTTTCTATAAAAACATCGTAACATGACCTTGCTCTCTACTTCTATTCTAGGTAGAATTGGATGTGTGGTATTTCTCTACACACAGCACACGTACGTGCACATGGACCTATATGTACCCCTAAAACTGGCTTTCAAGTAGTGTACACTCATCTGCCAGAATGCCATGGAAGGAAAACAACGTGAATAGTCTTATGATGTATTTAATACCGTAACATAACATCGTAGTGTACACATCCGTACTAATCATAGCAGAGAAGTATCCCAATGCATAGAACATACAAGATGCACGAGGTCCCAATAGCTTAAAATCATGGCATGTATCTACGATACAAGTTACACCTTCATTCATTTCATACCTAGCTTAATCATTTCATGTCATCTCGTAATATAGTGCATAACATATAACATAGCGCAATTTCACACCTGATATTCCATAACATAGTATATCTCACAATTACAACATAACACAACATATTGAGTTTCATATCATAGTATACTCACATCTAAACAGACATTAAATAAGTACAAGGCCCGACATGTACAAGGGTCATAGGACACCTGCCGTTCATACTTCAAATAATTCATCAAACTAAGTCAATAGTAAAATCACTTACTTGGTTGAACTTGATCGGAGATACTAATTGTTCCCGGTACTAGCCTTAATCTACTTTTCGAGGTCCAATTCAACCTAAGAGTCATTATCTTGATGAGATCCGTTAAAACAAAACGATTTATGGGGCAATTAAGGGATATTCGTGATGATCCCTCGATTATCTCATAATTTGAATCTACAACAAACACAACGGAATGTACAAGATCTTTTACAAACGTAACAATCAGACCCCATAAAATATTTCGTGTAGGTTATAACTTTGTGAGATCGCACATGAGTTGGGTAAAAGAATGAAACATCCTCGGGTGTAAAAATTTGTTCCTAGTAGACGCGTTTTAAAATTTTTTAGGGGAAGCATGGAAGGGAAAGCCCAAAGAGGACAATATCTGCTAGCGGTAGGCTTGGGCTCTTACAAATGGTATCAAATCAAGACAACGAGCAATGTGCCAGCGAAGAGGCTGAATCCCAAAGGGGTGGACATGGGGCGATGTACCAGCAATGACGCTTCGGGGGTAAATTTGGTGGGATCCCACATCGATTGGAGAAAAAAAACGAGTGTCAGCGAGGACGTTGGACCCAAAGAGTCAGTTGGGGAAGAGAACAAAACACCCTGGAAACCTCTTCACAGTAGACGCATTTTAAAAATCGAAAGTCCGAAAGGAAAGCCCAAAAAAAAGAATATCTAGTAGCGGTGAGCTTGGACTGTTACATGCTCGATCCAATATTAATATCTCTACAGAAATCACTACCAATCTCATTAGGAAGAAAGAAGGGTTCTTCTGCCTCCTTTTTTGAAAATCATCTCATCTTGCCAGTATTATCGAGGGATTAGTTGACGACTCTCTATTAGTCCTCAAAGAGTCATATTCGTATGGGACTGTTCCTCATACCCGCTAACTATCTCAAAATTATACGGACCTCTTTCCTTTGAAACAAGTTTATTTCCCGAAAATAATCGAAGATCCTCTAAACAATCCACACACAATCACATACAACATACAATCTCATAATCGAGCACTCAAAAGAGTATATATAAATAGTAACATGCTTGAAAACAACTTGAAAAAGGATGAAAAAGAGGTGAAATTAATGTAACTGAACCGATCCAACTAAACCATGTTTAATTGGTCACGGGTGTCGATCGAATTTAGATCGAGTCAAATTATGAAATATTTTAGACTCAGCTCGATTATTCCAGTTATAATTTTTTTCAATTCAAACAACGTTTATTAAACAATGAATCCAACCGAACTCCACGTTGGTTTGGGTTGATTGAATCCTTTATTTAATTTTTTATTGAACCCAAAGTTTAAGGATATTTTTGGGGCCGGTAGCTTAGAAGATTAGAGCACGCGGCTACGAACCCACAATCGATCAGCATATTTTTTTTGTTTTACATCCCAATTAGTAAAAAGGTTAAATTTTTTAGAATATGTCAAATATGTCGGATCAATTTATTACTATATTGAACCCGATGTACCTCAAATTCAATCTTTATTTAAATCAACTTTAAAAGTAATTGATCGGATAATTCCTTTGACTTAGATTAATATGCACACAATCCTATTTGGTCCTATACCAAACCCTTATCTCTAGACTCGTCGTCTCTCGTTCACTGTCAGCTCATGGGAGTCCCCTCAAACCAACGAGTGTGGCTCGTTGTATAGATAAATAGAATTGTAAGATGAGTTGGATTGTTAGGTTGTCGGGTTGTTCGTTTAATTAAAAAAAAAATTGTAAAAAAAAAAATCGAATAATTCAATATATTTTATAACCAAATATACCAACCAATTAAAATTTTAATATTACTAAACCCTAAAATTGTAATAAATAAAAAAATCTATAAGCAAATATTCAAACAAATTAAAATTTTAATACGAGCGCGTGTGTAAGTGAGGTGGATTGGGGGTCCTAGCGCGTGTGGGCGTGTGTATTTGTGTGTGTGCGCCTCGAGGGTCCCACATTGATTGGAGAAAGGAACAACTTCTAGCGAAGACGTTGCGCTCCAGAAGAGATGAATTGTGAGATTCCACGTCAATTGTGTTAGAAATATAATATTTAGAGAATATATTATTTATGAAATATATCTTAGATATTATAAAAGCTTATGAATATCAATGAAAACATACCTTCGATTCCAATTTATTTCTATTTCTCATTTTTAACAAATTGGGGAGGAGCCGAAAGGGGTGAATTGTGAGATTCCGGGTGGAGAATGAAGCATTCTTTATAATGTTGTTGAAATCTCTCACTAGCGCAAAAGCCGGAAAGGGACCGCCTATAAAATCTGCTAGGGTGGACTTTGACGGTTACAATCTCTACCCTAACATATGTTACATCGATAACAAAAACCTCATAAAATTCAATTCTTAATTAAAAAAAAAAAAGTAAAATAAGGTTTAGACTGTAATCCTATTTAAGTTCTTTGACTGGGATAATGTTAATCAACAGAATTTTGTCTCTTTGTCAAAAATTCAACCCAATCCAACTCAACCGTTATAATAATATCCGTAAATGGAAGAAAAATTAACGAGATTAAAAGAAGAAATAATAATATCCGAGGGTAGGGACCAAACATATCAAACCTTACTTAATTGCTGGTAAAATGTCTAATCATGTCATTCAGATTACATAAATATGTCATATTATATTGTTTCATGTTTCCAGACATAACAATTTTTATCATATACATACCGTACATAACATATCGCATCACAATATATATATATATATATATATATATATATATATACATCTGTCATTTACATGTCGTATCATAATCATATCATTTCGTAAGTCTAAAAGAAAATCAGATCGTCACAAAAACAAGATCCACGAAAAGAGATTAGGAATCGATAACTTGTACCTGAAAAGCATAGACAACTGAAGTGAGAGTTGTCGTTTTTGAAGTATAATGAGATTGAAAATGGGTTATCTTTTCCTTTCCAACCATACCCACAATTTAATACCCATTGCTTTATTAGTTGGTACAACCAAATTGATATCACATAATTAGGGTTCATGTACAATGGATATCACCATCTTTCTTTTTGCAAACTCTATGGATATCAAAGACGCCAGTTTGGCTTGGGCATATGCTTTGTTGGTATAGATAGTAACTTTCATTTCGTTTAAAAGTCATTCTAAAGATGACTCTCGTTTAAATGTGATCTCAATTCATTTATGTATCCGAATAAAGAAATATTATAACTATTAAAATAATGACATTTTCGAGAGGAAAAAGAATGGAAGGTCAGTAATTTTTATAATTTAATAATAAATAAATATTTATATATATATATATATATATATAAATAACATATTTTAATACCCATAAGTATATTATGGCTATTATTGGCTAAGGGCCCCTCATTTTGATATTAAAATGAATAAAATAATGAATTAAAAAATTAAAAAAAATGGAATGGAGGACACATGTAAGAGACAAAGCCCACTAGTCCCAGGCAAGCATTGGGGCCCACATTCACGTGGCAATATGGATCTCTTGATGCCATAATGCGACCACGTGGCAACAATATAACACGTGGCAGCAATCACATTAACAAGCAAATGGAAGAGTTGGGGACCACTTTCCATAGCGTCGCGACAAAACTCCTAAACATAGAAACAAACAACAGCAACAACCTAGCAACAAAAATAAAAAATAAAAAATAAATAAAATAAAACAGATGAGTCATCGATTTATCTTCGGTGGTGGGTCCCACATAGTCCAATTTAGTTTCGAATGAGACAAAAAAAAGTCACATTTCCCAAAATACCCTCCCCCCTTCTCCATTGCCTTCGTGGCGGTTTCTTTTTCTTTTATTCTTTTTTTTTTTTTCTTTTTTCAAAGTAAATTTTTGTTACTTCCGAGGATAAGATTTTTTGTAGCGTCACACGTGGCAGTCATCGCTGGTCCAGCACTTAGCACGTGACGCAATTTGTCAGAACCTTCCCGACCCGGTTTACAAACTCTTTTATTAATTTTTTAATTTTAATTTAGTTAATTTAAAATAATTTATTATGAAAATTTCATAAATTTGCAATTAAAGAATTTAGTATTTAGCTTTAACAAACTTAATTACTATATATTTTTTAATTAATTGTTTCATTTTATTCTTTCTGTTAAATAAAATAATAATTCTCAATTTAATAAATAAAGATAACATTCGTAAGACGAGGGGGAGCAAGTGTTCTTCGGAATGACTGGGTGTAAAGGACACGTAGGCAATGAATCGGGTTGAAAGTGAAAGTCGCCAAAAACTGGTGGAATGCTCTCGAAACCCATTCACTTGAGTGAAGCAAAGGAGAGTGAAATTTCGTGTGTAGAGGTGAAATCCGGAGATCTACGAAGGAACACCAAAAGCGACTGGGTCCAGCTACCCTGGTAGTCCATGCCGTAAACGATGAGTGTTCGCCCTTGGTCTACGCGGATCAAGGGCTCAGCTAACGTGTGAAACACTCTGCCTGGGGAGTGCGGGAATTGACGGAGGCCTGCACAAGCGGTGAAGCATGTGGTTTAATTCGATACAATCCGCAAAACCTTACCATAAATATATATAAAAAAAAATAATAAAATAAAAAATGGTATATTTAAAATTAATAAAAAAATGAAAATAAACTTTTAAAGGGAGAATAAAGGCATATGACAGTGGGGGAGGAATCAAATCAGGGGGAAAAAAGAATTATTGGAATCATTTGGAGTTTAAAATAAATTATAAATTCCAAAAAATTTACAGAAAAAGATTTATAATAAAAAGAAATTACAAGGACTGTTTGGTAATTTTGGCGGAAAATCTTATCCACTGTTCTTCTTAGTTCTTCTTCTTCGTCGTCCAAAAACTTTTTAAAAGTCCGTTTCTCTGAACAATCTGTACTCCCAAAATCAAAAACCAACCAGAAGTGAAGACAACACACAGAGAATCAAAGATTTTTTGTTTTCTTCCCTTCCATGGCTACTGGTAACACTTACTTCTCCCGCTCCAAGTTCCGCTTTCTTCCCACCGCCGACGGTCCCGACCACCGCCGTACCGACTCCGTCTTCGAGCTCGACGAGTCCGACCTCTTCAACTCTCCTCGCTCCAGCGCTTCTCCGGAGTTCCGCCGTTCGGTCTCCAAATCGCGAATCTCAAAGCGGATTTCGGCTGTCGACGATGAAGACCGAAGCGTAAAGACGGTGACCGCAGCGTCGCTGCCTGTCAACATCCCTGACTGGTCGAAGATCTTGAGGAACGAGTATATCGAGAATCGGAGAGACGGATTTGACGATGAAGACGATGACGATGATGAGGAAGACGGCGTTGGCGGCGGTGATTTCGAGGATGGGAGATTTAGGGTTCCGCCGCACGAATTTCTCGCGAAAACGAGAATCGCTTCGTTTTCGGTTCATGAAGGAGTCGGAAGAACATTGAAAGGGAGAGATCTGAGTCGAGTCCGTGATGCGATTTGGCAAAAAACTGGATTCGAAGATTGAATCGAAATCAACAAACGCGAAGAACAATTACCGGAATATTCCATTAGGATATACGAATTCCTTGACCGAGTAAGTCTTTTGATCTCTGTTCCACCAAAATTTTTGATCCTTCTCTCTTCTCCAGTCAATTTTTCTGTTTCTCCGTTTGACCGTCGCATCTGAGCGGCGTTTCGATCCCTCCGATCACCGTTTTTTCATGTCTGTAATTCGGAATATTTTATATTTAAAAAATATCATACTTTTTTTTTTTTTTTCGTTCAAGATTAAATCCGAAGGGCAATTTGGGAAATGTAATAACTGATCTGAGAAGATGCCCTCTTTAATTTTAATTTTATTTATTAATTGTTTTTTTAATATTAAAAGTCAAATTTTGTTTATTTTTGTATTAATTTTCGGCAGCAACAACTGTAATCCTATGATGGTTGTGGAAAAAAAATAAATAAAGTGATAATTGATTTTTGTGTCATTATTTCAAAATTTGAAAAACTTTTTGGATGTCCCAATTTTATTGGACCAATTCAGAATTTTTAGATTAATTTAATATCGGTCTTTAAATATGGTATACAAAATTACAAAAAGCACCTTTGAATTATGAGGGTGTTCATATTGCATTAATTCTACCTTTTACTTTCTTTCTTTTTTTCGAGTTTAATTATAATAATTTTTATTATTTGTTTTGGGGTTAAAATACTATTTTAATTGAGTTGGTTAAATTTTTTAAAACATCCATAATTTTGATCCGTTTATGAGTTCATTTTTTTTTTTTTCGGGGTGACCGTTAAGGTTCGATATTTAAATTTTATGAGATTTATATGAGATTTTAGTTATTAATTTAACATAGACAACGGGATAAAATGATTTTCAAATTAATTGACTATTCATGTTAAGAGACTATTAAATATCAACATTTGAATATATCACGATTCAATTTTTCAACATTTGAATATGTCACGGTTCAATTTCCGAGTTTTTTTATATTGTCATTAAAAAAAACTCGTCACTTCGTTCATAACATATTTATATGCGAAAAAAACACAAATAGGGAAAAATAAATAACACAAATTTAAATAAAACCAAGAAGTAATGTAGGAACTAAAAAAAAACCATATGGATGCATCTACCTTAGCTTTAGTCCTATGTCCCGTGGCCATCACTGTAATATCATTATTTGTTTTGTATGTGGTTTTGCATTTACTTGAAGACGGTTAACAATGAAAAATAGTCATGAAAAATAGAATTGGAATTGAAGGTGCAACAAACATAGGTGAGATCAAAAGCCGGGCGTATCTAAAGTCCAATTTTTATTGATGTCATCACATTTTCATTGAATACCAGCTATCAACTAATACCTAAAAATAAATATTAACGGATTACAAATATCTAAGATATATTTCATAATTAAAAGATATATTCTATAACAAATTATTATAATATATTCTAATACTCTCCTCAAGTTGGAGCGTGTACGTCAATAAAATCCAACTTGTCTTTACAAGTGTAGGTCAATAGCATCCAATTTGTATTTACGAGTGTAGGTTAATAGCACCCAACTTGTCTTCCAAAAAATAAAAAGTGTATAGGTCAATAACACTTTTGTCTTCCCAATACTGAAAATATCTGCCAAATTAGCTCTAAACAAGTATTTGCTTCGAGACACATTGGTTTTCTTTTTAGACAACTTTTAATGTATCTCAGAACTTGAAGAGCTACTTCTTGATTTATGCATAAATGATTTACTCCAGGGGTGGTAATTTGTCCCATTTAATTTGATTGGAACAAAAAAAATACTCGGGTGGACTAGAGTGATGAAATAAACATCCGAAGTTTTGAAGTTGGATAATAACACCTTTGAGATGTGGGCTTACAAGGATGATATATACCCAATTCATTCGTCGTCCTCCGTTCTGATTTTTGTCACTTTTCTTTCGTGGTTCCTCTTCTCCTGCTCTGAAATTTTCAATTGTTCTGACATGATGAACTAGTAGGTCTTAGTTTAGATAGAAATTGAGTCTAAAACAAAGTCATGACGGTGATGTATGGACTAGTAGTGATGTATGGACATGACATAATGCTAGGCTCACAAACTTGCGACTTGCGGTGATGTATGGACTAGTCAGGGACTGTAATTTGTGACTTGAGGACTAGTAGTGGTTGCTTAAGGTTCGGAAGCAATGACGATGGTTTGGAAGCTGTTGAAAGCAGGAAGTTGTGGTTGTTCTGATTCTCGATTCGACTTATCACGATCAAACTTATCACGATGGATGATCGGCGGCTGTAAAGGCTTCACTGCTTGAGTTAGAGTTTGGCTTTAGACTCTGATACCATGTTAAGAATGAGAAATAGAATTGGGATCGAAGGTACATCAAACATAAGTGAGATCAAAAGTTCCAGTAGATCTCGAGTCCAATTTTCATTCCTGTTCAATAGAATACAAACTACTAATTAATACCTAAAAATAAAAAAAATATAAACTAACTAAATCTTGAGAATAAAATAAAATGTAATATATCTGAGATATATTCTATAACTAATTATTATAATATATTATAATAATGACTTTGGTTATTGGGTTGGAAAATGAATATGCAAGCAATCCTGGACATTCTTTAATAAAATCATTTCATGGTCTTAAACTCTACTTTCTGGTCTGGGTAAACATTGGATGTGTAGTACTTCTCTACACACGATTTACATATGTGCACATGAACCCACCAGGCGGGCGTATACGTACCCACGAGTCTGCCCTTCATTTAGCGCATGCTCACACTACCGAAGCCACAGAGTGAAAGGAGCTTGCATAATATCATGACGTACATAAATATCGTAATGTACGCATCCATACCCATCATAACGGGAAAGTTCATCTCCGAACTCTCTTCCCCAAACAGACGGTCCACTAGTTCCATCTCATAAAGGATCTCCGGTATGTATCATGAAGTCTTTGATGACGCAATGAAAGATGAGATTATCATAATACCATTTTGACTCGTAACATATCACTTATCATCTGTTTTATTCTCCTTTCCAACCAATGCGAGATCTCACAATCCATCTCCCTTGGAGACCCAACGTTCTCGCTAGCACACCGCTCGGTGTCTAACTTTGATACTATTTGTAATAGTTTATTTAAGTTTACCACTAGTAGATATTATTCGCTTTATCTTATGCACTCTAGGGTCAATCTCCGTCTGGCCCGAGGAAACCTTTGCATGCCTCCGTTACCTTTCATATTGCCATCAGCCTCACGGTTTTAAAACGCGTCTATTAGGGAGAGGTTTACACACCCTTATAAGTAATGTTTCATTCTCCTCTCCAACTAATGTGAGATTTCACAGTTTTCCACCGTTTTGAGACACTCATCGGGATACAATCTCTTATGTTGTTACATTTAACCCGATCTCAATATCGATATATATATATATAGATGTTAATATTATTTTTTCTTATTATTTATTGTTCAAACCACATCCAAAACAGATTCGAACTAGTGAAACTAACCTAACTTGTATATTTATGATTGGATTCTTTATTTAGTGACTCAGTTAAAAAAATTAAATAATTAAATTATGTACGGTGGAGTTGGGTTTATTATTTAATAAGAGTCGATTAAAATTTTTTAATAATTAAATTAAATTTAAAAAATTGAATAAAATAAAAATAGTAATAATATTGGCAAAGCCCACTTTACCTCTCCCAAGGCCCATTTCCTCTCTCCTAAGCCCATTTTCTTTTGTCTCCAGTAGCGCAGCCAGCCCAGCCATTTCAGCCCTAAGTTTCCAATCGGCCGCCCAATTTCTCCCCTGCCTTCACATTTCCTCTCTTCTCTTCCCCTATCATACTCTCTCTTATTTCCTTCTCTGCCGCCGCCCAGGCTCTGCTCCTCCATTTCTCCACTCCTGTAATTGAACTCTGCTCGGATTACTTTGTTTTCTTTTCCGTTCAACCACGTAAAAAATGGTGAACAAAGTTACGAGGAAGAAGCATTACAGGCCTCCGGTAAGTTCGAATTTGTTTCCATGTGTTTTTTATGCTGATAATCTCTACTATTCAGGATTATCCAGCGGTTAGATCGGAATATTTGCTTAGTTTTTTTCTATTGTCTGTCGTTTATCAGGGGCAGAAGAAGGAGGGTAACGCAGCGAGATATGTGACCAGGTCGCAGGCTGTGAAGCAGCTGCAAGTTAGTTTGCCAGTTTTCAGGTATCTCTTATATTAACTCGCATGAATTGTATGGTTATTGGCATCAGGAATGAGGCGTAACGCTTGATTAGTATTGATTCTGGCTTCTTAGTGTTGCGTCAGTTATGTAGCTTAAGTTGGAGTTTCATCTGAATTCGTAGTAATACCGAGGATAAAGTGGATAGTTTTGTATGCATAATGATCGATGTTTCGAAGTAAAGATCTTCGTTTTTTTAAGATTGAACATGTTTATCTTTGATTTGAAGTACTTGATATGAACAAGCGTTTGACGAGTTTTAAAATATTATAGTGAAACTGGTTTAGGGTTTAGGATGAGTTTGTTTTACGTTTACCTTGGTTGAAAATGATCATCTGAAACAATGGATATGTTTTTTATCATTATGACAGGAAGCTATGCATTTTCAAGGGAGTTTTTCCTCGTGAGCCAAAAAAGAAGGTTAAAGGAAATCACCACACTTACTACCATTTGAAGGACGTTGCTTTTCTTCATCATGAGCCACTTCTGGAGAAATTCAGAGATATTAGGGCATATGAAAAGAAGATAAGCAAAGCTGATGCAAAGAAGAATAAGGAGCGTGCAAACTTTCTGAAAGAACACAGGCCTACATATGTATTAGACAGGATAATAAGGGAGAGGTTTGTACAGCTCTTTCGGTCTTTTTCCCCTCCTACCGAGTGAATCAAATTTTTTGTTTTCATTGCCCATAATGAACTCTTTCCAATTGTTGCATGCTACGCTTGGCCTTCTAGATACCCAAAATTCATTGATGCACTTAGAGATTTGGATGATTGCCTCTCAATGGTGCACCTTTTTGCCGCACTACCTGCACAAGAGAGGTTAAAGGTTGAGGCAAAGCGCATTCATAATTGTCGAAGGTTGGTGTTTACTGGCCTCAGTAAATTTTTATGAAGTACAAATATGTGTTGTCAACTTGTCTTGTATTATTGGCATGGTAACAAACTGATGACTTCAATATCTCATCACTTATATTCCTTTTATATCTTTTGCTAGGTTGAGTCATGAATGGCAAGCATTTATTTCTCGAACTCATAAACTACGAAAAGTTTTTATATCTGTGAAAGGCATTTATTATCAGGTATTTCGCATTTATATTATGATATCTAGTCTGTGAAGCATTTTATGTTCCAGAACATTTTCTTACTTTTGTAGTTTGTCTAGGCTGAGGTAGAAGGACAGAAGATTACATGGCTGACACCGCATTCGCTGCATCAGGCATTGACTGATGATGTTGACCTAACTGTTATTCTTAACTTCATGGAATTTTATGAGGTAACACTTTGGTACTATATTCTTGTAGTTTTTCATACCGCTCTTTTAGATTGGAGTCGTTTGTTGTAGTTGAGGACTCATTTTTTGGGCCTGTTTGTTCCACTCTAGCCAAATGTTCACTGGTTTATATGATAGATAAAAGAATCTTGATATTCCATTTGGTTAAGTTCAACCGGTTTGCTATTGGATTAGATATAAATCAACAACTACAGTATCTATTTCTTTTGGATTCTTAATTTTTCGGTTCTAATATTACAAAGGGTAAAATAGTGCAATGCTCATGTGTCATGTTAATGGTTACCTATTTGTTTTGAACTTTACTAGATGCCTTGTGATTTTTATGGGTGCAGACTCTTCTTGCCTTTGTGAACTTTCACGTATATCACTCAATTAATTTGAAGTATCCACCGATTCTGGACCCTCATTTGGAGGCTTTGGCAGCAGGTGATTTTGATGTCTAGTTCAAAAAACTGTCATTTTAAATTTCTCTAGTTCTAGTCACCTTATTAGATCCTCAGACTTCTGTTTTGTCATTCTTATTATTCTGTGAATATGCAGATCTTTATGCTTTGTCAAGATACTTTGATGCCAACACTAGAAGTTCCCTATTAGATTCTCAGACTTCTAGTTCATCTGGATATGAACAAGTAGATGCTGAAGAAAACTCTGAACTTAGACTTGCGCAGCTTCAACACCAGCTATCCTTAAATGAGCCGACTGCTTTGATGCATCTTGTTGAAGATGCAGCTGGTAAGAATGAGGATGAAGATGAGGATGAAGATACTAGAGAATGTAAGAAACTTTTTAAGAACATGAAGTTCTTCTTAAGCCGTGAGGTAAGATTTTGTTCCATTTTATAATACTGTGTTTATGCTGTTTGCATTCTACCTGAAAATAGAGATGCTAGTTTGAGATAGAATTGTGTAAGAAGACTATGCATAAATTGAAAATTCAACATAATATAAATTCCAAAACATTAGAGAGAGATTTTCGGAATGGAGGGAAGAAATCATTTCTGTAAGTGCTTGATTCTACTAGATAGTTATTTGGTGGATGTTGGAAATTGTAGTCTTTTTATTAGTTGTCTTATGTCTCTACTACCATGGATATTGGGTACTGAAAAATGTTGTCTTAATGGTCCTCCCTTTCTTTCGAAATTATTGATTTGCTTTTCTGTGTTGGAATTTAAACCTGGATCTTATTATTTATTGTCTGTTGATGTTCTCCCAACTTCCATGTTTAGGTTCCTAGAGAATCACTACTTTTTGTTATTCCTGCTTTTGGTGGCATGGTTTCTTGGGAAGGAGATGGAGCACCTTTTACGGAATCTGACAAGACTATTACCCATCAGGTTTGCCAAGAGATATGACACATTGGTGTATCTTATGTATGATTATCATAATACTTGGCCTCCTGCAGCATCATTTTATCACTTCCTGATCCTTTTTAAATGCAGATTGTAGACCGACCAACCCAGACTCACAAGTTCCTATCTAGAGAGTATGTTCAGCCACAATGGGTTTTTGATTGTGTGAATACACGGTTGATCTTGCCGACTGAAGATTATTTGGTGGGAAGGTACTTTCATTTTTCTAAATCTACTATGTGATTTATGTCTTTTTGAGGATTATCTAAGTAATATAGGCTTTCCAAATTTTCTTTGTGGAATGTATTCAGATGCTCTTTTAATATAAAATAGTTATACAAATCTGAAGCTTGTCTATGTTGGTTTCTAAAGCAATACACATGCAATATATATATATGACAAAGGGGATGAAAAAAAAAACGCATTTTGTGGTTTTCAGGTTGTCATTTGTTGTTTCCTATAAGTAAATTTAGGTGTATGAATCATTAAGTTCGGACCCTTCTAAATTGTTTAAAATGTATTGGATTAAAGCCTTCTATAAATTCATAACTCAATGTTTTTGCATGTAATACCATCCTAGTAGTTTTGAAATTAAAAGATTATGTTATCAGATGTGCCCGAGGGGATGAAATTAGAAGATTATTTTAAATCCCACTCTTAAACAGCGCATTTTCTTTTCTGCTTTTTTCTGCATTAGCACGTTCTTGGTAACGCAAAATTTAGTATAATTTTTTGTTTTCTCTTATTATTTAATCCTTCAATTTATATATCAATTTGCTAAACACCCACAGGGTTCCTCCACCACACTTGTCACCTTTTGTTGACAATGAGGCAGAAGGATATGTTCCAGATTATGCTGAGACCCTTAACCGTTTGAAGGCAGCTGCTAAAAGTGAAGTCTTGCCATTGCCGGGAGTAGGGAAAGAAGATTTGGATGATCCCCAGAAATTATTGGCTGAAGGTATCATTGATCGAGCTGAGGCTATCGAAGCTGCTGAAAAGAAACAGAAGGTATACTTTTGCTAAATGCTACTGAACGAATGGTAGTAGCAGTGACATTTCAGTCCAACTGATGCTAAAACGCATGTGTAAGCTCTTATTGTGTGGTATTGTATTGTTCTCAATGCAGATGATGGCTCTTGAGAAACAGTATCATGACGAGCTAAAATTGGAGCTTCAAGGAGTACAATATTCATCAGCAACTTCAAATGTTGATAAGCAGTCGTCTGATCAGGAGAATGAGGGTGGTGAGGATGCGGACCTCCCTGATCCGGAACAAATAGCCGAAGATAATGCTAACCTGCCATTGGTTGTGATGTCACGGAACAAGAAAAAACTTTATGAAGCGATGCAGGTAATTTACTTGCTTTGTTATTCTATTCGTGATGGTGCTTGAATTTTTCGTAATAGTCTAGTGATAAACATATATACAGCAGTGATTTCGCTTTCATTTTTTATACCAATAATGGCTTTTATTGTGTCTTAATGAAATATATGTATGCATAGAATAAATAACCGCAATGTTCATTTATTCTTAATGCATAATACCCTAAGTCATCTAAGAATAATACTTTTGGAAGTCCCATTATTTAATTACTCGCATTACTCATCCATCTTTAAAAAAACTCACTTCTCTTATTGAAATGTGATTTTGTATTCTACTGTTTTGACTGAGACATTTCTCTTGCTATTATCAGATTGGTAAAAGAAGGAAGAAGGGTGAAATTGATCTTCTCAAAGAAAGGAAGAGAAAACATAAAGAATCTAAAAAATCGCAGTAAGTCGAGAGGAACCGCAATTTTGTCTTTAATTAATTGTAATAATACTATATTTGGATGGCTAGATAGTTTGCTCAAAGCATCTAAGGTCTGTTGTTTATGTCTCGCTTGAAGCTTGCTCTGAAGGGTTATGGTTTGTCTTTCTGTAGTATTATTAAATCAAATACTTCTTTAGAACTCGTTAATCTCTTTGCTTAGTCCACATTCTATATCAGCATCATGCCTTGATCATCATTCTCTTTGATATAGTTTGGAATTATCAGTATTCTGAGATCACTAGATTTTCTGAATTTTGACATCTGCTACCTGAGAACGATAGAAACTTATGGTGAAGTAATGTTTACAAGTAAATTTTTATCGACACAAATGGGGTTTGAAGTGAGGAACTTAGGACTGTGAATGTGTAGATATGCCAAATCTTGGTCGAGGAAATTGGTTCTCTTTAGCTTTGCAATATATTTTGATTAGGAATGTGTATGATGCCCTATAGAGTATATATCAGGTGACTTTTTGAAAATGGTTTTGAAATTGCCAGCCAAAACCATTTTTGTTCCACAAAGATTTCAATTTCAACATGTTTAGGTCTTTTTGAAAAGGTTGTGAGTGAGTATTTTTGAGTGCTTTTAGCCTAAATGCCTATATGTTTTATGCAGGATAACCTAGAATTTGAAATGTGTAAATAAAGTATGAATGGGAGGTTTAAATCTCTATGCTAAATACTTTTATTTCACTAAAATGGTCACCATTTAAGTGATTTATTTGGCTCTAGTCATAAAGTATGCATTTTCACATTTCTTGTTTGTAATCAAAATGTTAGGTGAAGCTATTTATGATTCAGAGAATTATTGAGGATTGAAGGTCTAAAATTATGGAGAATTGTGCACAGGTGTTTGTTAATTAATAGTTTACCTGAAATTTCTTACTGGAAATTTCGTTACGAGAAATCTTTCCTGAAAATTTCGTTACGAGAAATCTTTCCTGAAAATTTCGTTACGAGAAATCTTTCTTGAAAATTTCGTTACGAGAAATCTTTCCTGAAAATTTCGTTACGAGAAATCTTTCCTGAAAATTTCGTTACGAGAAATCTTTCCTGGAAATTTCGTTACGAGAAATCTTTCCTGGAAATTTCGTTACGAGAAATCTTTCTTGGAAATTTCGTTACGAGCTTTCTTTCATGGAAATTTCGTTATGAGCTTTCTTTCATGGAAATTTCGTTACGAGAAGTCTTTCCTGGAAATTTCGTTACGAGCTTTCCTGGAAATTTCGTTACGAGCTTTCTTTCCTGGAAATTTCGTTACGAGAAGTCTTTCCTGGAAATTTCGTTACGAGAAGTCTTTCCTGGAAATTTCGTTACGAGAAGTCTTTCCTGGAAATTTCGTTACGAGAAGTCTTTCCTGGAAATTTCGTTACGAGAAATCTTTCCTGGACATTTTGTTACGAGTGACCTATAAAGAGAGGAAAATACAACTTCTAAGTTACTAAATGTATTGAGACTCATAATTAACAATAATAAGTTAATAAATTAACTTCGTAGTTAATAATTCAAAGAAAGGCATTTGTATAAAATAAATGCAAACATTATTTATTATTATTAAAAAATGGTTTGACATTTCTATGCATGTAAAAATAATAACAATTAATATATTAAATTAACATAATTATTTATGTAATTTAAGTATAATAAAATAATAACCATTTAATCGATTGTATGAGTAAGACATAATATTCATAATTATTTATTGATAAATAAAAATTAAGCTAGACATATTGACTAGTTCTTCAATACATTTATTTTTTGAAGTAAAACATTTACAATTAGTTATTTAATTTGATTCTTATATTAATTATTTATATTATTACAAGTTTATATTATTTGAGGATAGTTAAGCTAAACAAATACAAAATCTAAAATGTAAAGTATATTATTCTTAATATATTTATAATGAATGAAAATAATTAAAATTTAATTATTTAATATTATTTTAATATTTTGACTTAATAAAAATAAATAGCTAAAAACAACTCTTATTAATCATCTAAAATGAATAAAACTCTGGAACTACTTGCCAAACCAAACATAAATATTATTTATTTATATCACATTATACTTATATATATATATATATATATATATATATATATATATATATATATATATATATATATATATATTTATTTATTTTTCTTAGTTTCAAATGTATAAAATATTACAAAAAAAAAAAAAAAAAAAAAATTTAACTCTTTTTTTTCAAAAACTTCACTATTTTTAATTTTTTAAAAAGTTAAGAAATACCTCAACGGTACTAGGTTTCAAAGATGTTCCTGAACTTTTCGAGATGACATTAAAATGTTTGTAGATAATTTATGAAGTGTAAATAGACAATTTTCATCCCTATATTAACGGTAAGAAATTTTAATTTTTTTTTTTATAAAAGTAAAAGACATTAAATGTTAATTTTAAAATTTTATGGTATTTTAAAATATAATAGATGTATTTTTTAAGTTTTGAAAAAAAAAAAATTCTATTTTATGAAATACTATTAAAAGTGTACAAAATTATAATTTTTATTAATGGAGTATCTTCAAATTATAATTTTAAAAAGAGTAAAACGCGTGTTATCCACTCGCCGGGTGGGGAAGGGGAAAAGAATACGGTCGGATGAAACCGACCCGACCCAGCTCGACCCGGTAATCTGCTGGGTTCACATAATTACATAATGTGAATTGAAGTGTGAGTTAAAATCTTAGCGATGCGCTTTCAGGTGTGATCGCATTTCCCTCTTTCTGATCATCAACATTGAGTTTTCAATCGGAGAACTGAATCGACAATTCAAGTTTTATTCCCAAAGATGTCTTCTGGGTTGAGTTCATTATCATCCAGTGATGAACTCGACAATTTCAACCCTAGAACATCACCCACTACGCCACCTAAACCTCTCGAAGAAGAATTGGCGTCTTTAGCATTGACTTTACCACGTCCTGAGCTGCTTTCCGACCAGGAGGATGTCAATGTCGTCTCAGATGGATCCGCGGCCGATGGCTTTGGGTTTGGAATTCAACGGAGTGATGAGGAATCAAGGGTCGGCGTAGTTTGTGAAGAGAATGTTGTGGGGAACTCGGCGGCGGCGGTGGTTGAGGGAGCGACCGGAAATTCGGTGCGGGAGGGTATTGATGGGACGGGGGTTGTGTGGGGGAGGACTAATTCGGAGATTGAGGTGGATAGACCGGTCAGTCCTAGCAGTAGTGGGTATGCAGGTGAAAGGGGAAGCAGCGGTGCTAGTAGCGGGAGGTCGGAGATGGATGGAATTGCTGATGACGAGATACAGGAACTGAATGATGATGCTTCTGTTGGTGATAATTCGAATTCTGTACACTCTTGGGTTCCTGGAAAGCGGCATGGTGATGAGGTACTGTTATTTGGCAACCCTTGATGACTGTTTGATTGGAGGATTTTGAACTCCATGCGTCTCATTATCTATAGGGTAGATCATGAATGAATATTGATGTTTGGGACTTGCTTGGTAACTGTTTCCAAGATATTTGTTCATAAATGCCGTGGAATCTTGTTCCGAGGACACTTATCTTTTCTTGTTTTCTCTTTAGAATGTTTCAAAATTAAAAGAGAAAGATCTGTCTTTCCTATTCGTTTTAATATGCATAATAACATAAATCATTAAGTAATTTGATCATGGTTCTTAAAAGATGTTTTAAATCAGGAATTCACGGAAGGCAATCTCGTTGGGTTCTCACGTTAGATAGGACATTGTCTCTGGATCCTGTGAGGAGGGTGGGTTGGGTTCAAGTAAATTTGAGGCATAGAAATTTGGCTTTGCTTGCTAAATGGCTATTATGGTTCCTTCTAGAGTTGAATGCTTTCCGGTGCAAGGTTATAGTGAGAAAATATGGGTGATATCTTTTTGGGTGGGTCTTGGATTGTGTGGTAAAGGCACCTTGAGGAACTTGCTGAAAGAAATCTCTTTGGGTCTCTCTTGTTTTTTCATGTTTAGGAAATTTTCTATCGAGGATGGTCACTCGTTCAATTTGTGGAAGACCATTGTTAGGATGATGGTTCCTATATGGAGATTCCACTTTGTACAACTTTGATTTTAGGAGATCGGTCCTTGAATGTGAAAGTTTTGGTATATCTTCATTGATTATCTTCTTCATGGGTTAGGCCATTGCCTAGGTTAAGGAATACGTTTGTATGGAACTTTGGCCCTTGGGGTGTGTTATCTTCTGGAGATAACTTTTGTCCTAGTCGAGTGCCCTTCACTACCATATGTTTTTTTTTTCTCTTCTCCTTTGCATTGAATGTATAAACCAAGTTAAAAGATTTGGAGGATTAACACGACTTTATCTAAGAGTCATCCTCACTAATATTAGTGAGGCTCTGAGTATTGAATTTTATGACAATGTGTTTAAAAAAGATGTGGATCACATACTGTGCAGTAGTCAGTGTGCAATTTTGATTTGTGATAAACTGAAGTGTTTCTGTCTTACAATAGGTCTTTTTTTGTTTGATGATGTGTTTCTTCATCTGCCATTTTAGGACAAGAGAAGAATACTTTGTCATGTTACTTTTGTTTGGACTAATTTGTGGATCATTTAACTTAAGAGAAACAAGAAGATCTTTAGAAGGGTTGAGGGATCTTTGGATAGGTGTTGTTCGGGATCATTTTGGTTATCTTTGTAGTCTCTGTTTTTCTTTTGTTGGCTGGCTCCCTTTCATTATGGGCTTCCTTTGTTCTGCTGTCTTTGTTCTTTTATTCATTTCAGTGAGGGTTTGTTTTCTCATATTGTGGTATGCTAGTCTCTTTGCAATCTCGTGGGGCATTGAGCTTGAGAAAAATAATAGAAATTTTAAAGAGGTAAAGGAGGTTTGGGAGGTCGTTAGGTTCAATGCCTCCTCGTGGACGTTGATCACTAGTTTTTTTTTGTTTTTTTTTGTTTTTTTTTTTGTTTTGGTAATTACGACTATGAGCTTGGTTTTTTTCTTTTAGATTGGAGTCATTTTCTGAAATTGGGCCAAACTCCTTTTTGTGGAGCTTATTTGATTTTATTCATTTATTATTTGTATGCCTTGTATCTTTCATTTCTCTCCATGAAAGCACAATTTCTTACCAAAAGAATAAAGACCTAACTGATAATTACAAAAGTTCTTAGCCATTAAGGTCCAAACTGAGGTATTAAACTTAATGACCTCCCACAACTCCTCCACAAATCTCTCAATGAGGCCTACTGATAATTTATCTCCTTTTTTGGTTTGATTTCTAAGAAGCAAGAGTAGAAGATATAAGCTAGAATTCTCGTGTATAAGCTGATAAAGCTTTAAGCATCTGTTGTGAAAGATGTAGGATAACTTTGAAGAGGCTATGGCAACAAGCAGGCAAAGAAAAAATCAGAATGGGGCATTTCCTCCATGTCCTTTCTACACATAACGCACCAGTTAGGGGCTAGAGAGAGAGAGAGAGCATTCTCTTCTGCAATCTATAGCAACGTTTTTTTTATAATCTGAATCCATGCTTTCACTGAGAGAAAAGAAAAAAAAAAAGTACAAGGACGTACTAAAAAATATCAGCCTACTAAAAGGAGCTCCAAAACAAAAAATATGACTCCAATTCAGAAAAATTAAATCTAGTTGATAATTATAGGGGGAAAAGAACTGAGAGATCGAAGACCATAGTGAGCCATTAAAACTCATGGTATACTCCACACCTCAATCTCAAATCTCTCAACCCTCACAAAAATACAAGCTTGCCAAAGGACAATTCCTTTATCCTAAAAGGAAGGATTCAAGAGTTTCCTCAATCAAAGAGCCACAATGTCTGTTATGAACCCAACAAACCCCAAAGGAAGCTCAACAATGCTCCCAAATTGAGATGAAAAATTGAAAATCTCCTAAAATATGATCCAAGTCATCCGCCCCTCAATGACAAAGGAAGCATCAATGTGGACTCAACTCAAAGGATGTTAACTTTCCCATGAAGAATCTACTCTACAAAAAACTTGACCTTCTTGGAAATCTTAACCTTTCAAATAGAGAAGAAAGCTAAGGCTTCAAGAGGAGGAGAAGTGACACAAAGAAAAGGGAAAAAAAGAACTAGAAGAAAGCCCCATGAAAGACTGGGAATCAACCAACGAGTATACATCCTCCCTTGACTCACAAAAGAGTCCCCAATTAGTGAAAGATGGGTAGCCATGTTGACAGCTTCTATATGCCAGTAGATGGCTAAAAACACAAAGAGACCAAAGAAAAAAGATGAAGGAAAATCTAAAAAGAGTAGGACAAAGACTACGGAACACAACCTCTTAGTGGACAGGTGATATAGCTGAGGAAACACAGAGCAAAGTGGCTTGTCTACACCAATCTTCCCAAAAGTAAACCTTCAAGCCATCCCCAATAGTATTTTATAAATGGAGAGAGGAGGGGGAAAATGTGACGACATAGGACTCTAGAGGTACTTAGAGGAACCTCCCACTGACTACATCACACTCAAAAGGGTGTGAACAATACCTACTCACAATTGCCTTGTCCAAAAGAGCCTTGTTCTGACATCTTGGATTCCTATTACCCAAACCCCCGAGTTTCAAAGGCCTTGAGACCACCTCCCACCCAACAAAATGCGAACCTCCCCCACATGTACGCGTTCCCAAAGAAAATCTTTCATGGCCTTCTCCAATTTAAGAAGAGGAGAATGTATAGGCTCCCTGGGAGGGAGTAAGGGCACAAAGGATATGGAAAAAGAGTTGCAAGAGAAACTCTTTGAAGGCTTTGAAACCCTTCTCCCATGACGAATCACTTGGTCAAAAATAGTTGAAAGGAAATGTACTACCTCATCTGCATCTTGGTTAGTGAAGGGGCACAAAAATCCATTGGTTAGTGAAGGGGTAGCAAAAACCCAGAGAAAGCAAGGAATAAATATCAAAAGAGGGCAAAACAGTGACTATTCAAACCATGTGACTATTTGCATCCTCGGACAAATATGTGGAAATAAGTCACTCAGGGGTCTCTCCCTTGTTGAAAAATCTTCCCAAGAATGAGTATTCACACCATCCCCAATAGAACATTTAACAAATTGAAAGGACAGGAAAACTCAAAGCAATAGTAGACCAGAGGTTTTTGTCAGAACCCTTTCGTCTGCTACCTGAAACTCAATCAAAAGGGTGAGGTCCATACATACAATAATCTTCCACTACGAGGCACTCTACCCCTTGAAAAATGCCACAACCACTTTGGTGAAAGAGCCTCATTACGTAATTATGAACTTTAAACTTTAAACTTTAAATCCCAACCGGTTGCCCAACATTGAAAAGGAGAATGTTTGAGTTTGCTACCCTGTAGAGTCTTGGAAACAAAATCAGACTTGAGAGTGCTATTTCCAATCTAACGATCATCCCAAAACAGATTTTTTCTTCTTGAGATTATTATTTCCAATCCAATGATCATGGGAAAACATACATCAGAATGCTGTTTGCAAATCAGGCCCAGCCCCTTCTAATTCTCACTCAGTTAGGTTTCTTCATTAATCATTTGAGGAGGGTTCAACTTCTCATCCCCCCACATCTGGTTAGCCCAGTCTAGGTAAAGATCCTGGTGAATAATATGGGGGAAATCCTCATTCTCTTGTACTAAGGTTCTACTATTGTCCTAAATAGTAACATCCCCAACGAGTACGTACCATCCAACCCAACCTGTTTGAATGTAACTTGAAGCACTTGAATTTCAAGTCATTATGAGTTTGCTAGCGTTGTTGAATTTACTATATGTAGCATGGAGCAATGTTTTGTTTATAGGTAAGCCCTGCCATCAGTAGTTATGATGAAAATACAGACTTTAAACATATAGCTCCTTTCTGTTATGTTTTTTTAGTTGCCAAGAAAAACTGCTCATCACTTTTGCTTCATTGTGGTGGCTGACCTTACAAACATTGATAACTAGCACTACACCTTCCCTGATCAGTTAATTCTTAAAGTTCAGGATGATGCTTCCATATCATGGAGAAAAAGGAAGAAGCATTTCTTTGTTCTGAGCCATTCTGGAAAGCCTATTTATTCCAGGTTTGTTCTTTTGCTGCATTCTAGTATAATAAACAGTTTTACATGTTTAAATTTTAAAGCACTAAAATTTTCAACCTTCTACTGGGAGCTTATTTAAACGTAGTTAATGACATTCAGATATGGAGACGAGCACAAGCTAGCAGGATTTTCAGCCAGCTTGCAGGCAATCATTTCCTTTGTGGAGGATGGGTAAGTCGCTGGACTTTGCTATGTTATCTACGAGTTTTAATATTTTTAAGCATTATGATATTCAAAATCTCAGGTAATGTTCCTGAATCACTGCTGCACAGTTCTGATTAATTAATTGCTTTTCAGGGGTGATCGTGTCAAATGGGTTAGAGCTGGAAAACACCTGGTCTGTTTTTTTATTATTTATTTTATTATATATATATATATATATATATATATATTATTTATTTATTTATGTGTGTGTCTCATTGTTACTTCCAATGTTGGTTATTGAGCTGAGTATTCTTTGAACTTTAGGTGATTTAGGGGAATGAGAATGGATCTTTGCCATGTCCCTTCTTGCTGTTCACTTCATTAAGGCCCAAGGGAATGAACTGATAGAGTGGGACCCAACTTAAATATTGAGAATAATTCTGGAATGTCATTCATTTACAAAAAGAAAAGGGGATAAATTCCATTCCCATCCTCATTCTTGGGTCCCTTACTCCCACTAAATTGTTCATTTATTTCTTTTCTTTCTACTTGTTTTGGTTTTCACATCAGTTTGAATTTGAGTCTCATTTTATGAACCGGTATACAAAATCAATGACATCCTCCTCCTTCCAATTTCTATTCCGTAACTTTTAGAAGTTCAGCTCCCATTCCACAATTTTTCTTTTGAGTCAATACTGTTTCCATTTCACTTTGATTCTTATTCTCATTAAGTAGATGGGTCTTTAGTTCTCTTTGTTGACTCACAAATATTCAAGCAACTCTCACTAATCTCCTAATGTACTGTATTTCTATATTTTCTAAGCCTACAAACGTAATCTAAATCATCAAGAAGGTATATAGACATTTTCTCTCCGAAGGAGCCAATGTGCCAGACGACACTCATCTTGTTAATTATAGCAAATTTCAATAATTCCCTCTCTCAGTGCCAAGTGCCAAGTGGATCGGAGAATAGAGAGCATTAAACAAAGATATTGAGCTCTTCTAGCAAAAATTCATATGAAAAATTGTTGAAAAAAATGAATGGATATCCCTCACAATGGGTGTGGATATAAACGTATGGGTGTGTTGATTTCTTCTTGAGTAGGGAAGGTGTGTGTGCACATTGTCACAGTCGTACTTCTTCAACTGTGCGGTGTCTTGATCTTGACACGCTCATGATAAGCCTTAAGGGTAACTCAAGTCCCATATTCATTTTTTGCTTTGCGGCTTTGTTGGACCTTGGGTGAAATTTGTCTTCGCCAACCAAACATTACTTGTGCGGAATCCAAGTTTGTTTGGCCACACACGCCGTTTGTTCGTGCATGTTCAATCGTCTACTAACCAACAACGTCGCATACACGCCCATGCATCGTGATGTCATCCCATGTCTCGGGACAGCTCGACCATCTTGACTTGCTTGGACACATCCGTTGGGAATTGACCCATGTGTTGATCATCTCATCAGGACATCCTAAACATCCATCCACCCGGGTTCTTATCGAGCATTAGACTCTCCTGTGTCCATGCTAGACCATTTACGGCATCCATTTTGGATAGCGGGTGCATAATCCAGCCACTGACACACGAGCTAGGCCGCAATACCGGCACACCCGTGCCGAGGCACTCGTCTCAAAATGCTCGCCCTCACTGTGACATACACATGTGCCACAGGGTAGCTCGCTTAGGCCACAGGGCCTAGGGGTGGTGGAGAGCTGACACCATGTCTCCCCCTATAGTACATTTTGAGACATTTCCAATTCTTCTTGAGTAGACATCATTTTGGCGAGTAGACATAGCCTCGTGCATGGTCCGTCGAGTATCCAATTGACACCGAATTTAGTGAGTTTTCATCTTTCATATCGACGAACTTATTCCTGGGCTGTATGTCGAAATTCATATCGAAACCCCAACTTCTGAGGTTATGGCCCGGGGCCCTACCCAGCCCTCTTCAAGCTCGTCTTCGACATTCATGTCGCCTCGTTCTCTCAAACTTTGCGTATGCCTCGACTGGCTTCAATGCACACTCTTGGTGTGTTGGATGATGCACCGTTCTCCTCGGTCGCATCATGGAACTTCTCAATCTTGGCTCTCATGTGGCCGGATGGGCGCCACTTGAGGTCACCCCTTGTCTTTCTTGACGTATGGGGGTCACAACCTACTTTCTCGTAGCGGGGTTGTGACACGCGATATACAAAAATGTTTTTCTCACTGGTTGAAGTGGCTACTTTTACTTGCTGATTTCAACCTGAGTAATTTATGTGTGTGCAAAATTTGTAGTTTCATCCGATCTTTGAAATTATCTGTACGCAAATGTTATAACTTCACTTTCAAATGGTTATCTGTGTTTGTTAAATTTTCTTCTGGAGCTTATGATACTAGTGTACTGAAACTAGAAACTGGAGAGACAGATCCTGTTCTTTTTGCTTTCAACTTTCATATTTTTCTTCTGCAATATAAATAAAAAATGTTTATCATTTCCCCATCTTCAGGTGGTCTTCCTTGTGAAGGGTCCAATTTACTTGGTTTGCATCAGCTGCACAGAAGAGCCTTATGAATCATTAAGAGGCCAGTTGGAACTTATATATGGTCAGGTAACCTTGGTTCTGCATGTAACCCATTGAAATATTTCTTCTTGTCTTTAGTCTCTAGCATTCCTAAATGAATTGGCTTGTTTGTGCAATCGAGTGATCATCTTTCTTATTGTTTTCTTAAATTCTTATGAATGAAATATTTGTTTCTATCATGGTTTCTTCACGTATTTAATATATTGTCATATGTGCATGCAGATGATACTTATTCTAACAAAGTCTGTAAATAGATGTTTTGAGAGAAATCCCAAGTTTGATATGACTTCTCTTCTTGGAGGAACCGATGTTGTCTTCTCCTCTCTCATCCATTCATTTGGTTGGTTAGTTTCAGCGCTCTTAACCTACCTATATTTTTTTCTGGATGAGAAACACCAGCCTGTTCTTTTTCTCCGTGTAAATTGCTTGTGCTCGTTCTTGAACTGTTATTCTGCTTATGCAAAAATTTGGCACCACCCAGGCAACTCCAGTGTTATAAGACCTCTATTAACTAATGATTTTGAATAGAAAAATTCATCATCAAATTTTTGTTAACTTGATATTGCAGTTTATTCGATAATACTTGTATATGGATCTTACGAGCATCTATTTCTGGATTGTTCTTTTCTATTACACATAACCTAGCAACTGTTCCCTTTTTTATGTTTTATTTCAATTTTCAGTTAATGTATAGTCTAATTCCTTTTTTTTTTTTTTTTGGTATAAAATGTATGTTCAACTTTTCTTTATGATGGAGTGTGGGTGGGTGTACTTTTGGTATCATGTTCAGTGAAGGGCAATGGAATTTCATTTTTAAATTTATGATTTTGTTTTCCTTAGTTCTAATTGATTGGTCCAACTTCAGGAACCCTGCTACTTTTCTTCATGCATACACTTGTCTTCCTCTCGCTTATGGTACAAGACAAGCTGCAGGTGCGATATTACAAGATGTTGCTGATTCTGGCATTCTTTTTGCAATTTTAATGTGCAAACATAAGGTGAACTTTCATCTTCTTGGCCCCCTTCCTGTCCCTTAGTTCAGCGTATCATGTTCTCCATAGAATATATAAGAATTGAATCTAGATTGCAGGTTATCAGTCTTGTTGGTGCTCAAAAGGCTTCTCTTCATCCCGATGATATGTTACTACTTGCCAACTTTGTGATGTCATCAGAGTCCTTTAGGTTAGTTTCAAATTTTAGGTTATATTATTCTGCTTCATGTAGAACAACCAAATTTTGCATTTGACATGAGCTCAATAAATGAACTTTGGCACAGCTGTAGGAAGTCTACTGATTTTCTTATTTTCTGGAACAATGTTCAGTTCACTGCTTCTTGGTGGTGGTTTCACACTTCGAGCAATTCTTTTGTAACTAGCTCTTGGTGGTGGTTTCGGGATTAGAAGGTGTTTTTGTATTAGCTTCTGTTTTGGGAGGGGGAGCCATCTTCTTTCGGGCCTTATTTTCTTTTTGTTCAATACATCCTTTCAGGTTTCTTATAAGAAGAAAAGGGGAAAAAAAAGGGAAAAAAAAAAAAAAAAACTTTTTCACAAATGAAGCTGTAATAGTTAATGTTCTATCCTTATTAGATTGCTGCCTTTGCATACCATTGCTACTTCATGTGGGAGATTGTATAATTGTTTCTTATACGTATGTGTGCTTTACATGCTTATATCTATGTATGTGAATGCACATGCACATATGCTCATAATAGTTAAATCACGATTGTAGTTTCCTGATTTCTTATAGAAGCCCTAAGCTGTTTTCATTACTATGAGATATTCCTTTGATTTAAGAGGCAACGTCATTGTCTTTATGAAATTCAAACAGGTTTCTTCATCATCTTCTATTGTCTGTTTTGTGTTTTACCTTTCATTCCCATGTCTTTTCAGATTCACTCTTTTATAACTTCACATTAGGCTCTTCTGATGAATGAGCTGTGGGTACTTTAGATATCTTTGATTTGGTTGATGTGGATTATCTTAAATTGACGTCTTATCAATACTCAAGTGGTTAATTTTTCATTTTATCTTTTAACCCTTTTAATGCAGGACATCCGAGTCTTTCTCTCCAATATGCCTTCCAAGATACAATCCTATGGCATTTTTGTATGCATATGTTCATTATTTTGATGTGAGTGAGACTGTTCCTTTAAATTTTATTAGGTAAAATACTCATTTAGTCTAGGATTCAATTTAGTCTCTATGTGGTTCCTTGGTTTTCATGGCTAACACTTTTATTCTTTGAAATCTATAATTAGTTTCTATTTTGTCCTCGAGGTATTGACATGAAATTAGGCTGATAGGAGGAAAATATGTTGCCGTGTAAGTTTTGTGATGTAAGTGTGGTGGTCCTTTATAACTAAGTTAACGATGGAGCAGACGGCATATCTAGACTAGAGAGTAAATAGGAATCTCTCCTGTGGATGAGAAGCAGATTCTGGCTGTAGTGAGTATGAGGTAGGGAGAGAGGAACTCTCAACTTCTCCTAGGCTTGTACTTCTTTGAAACTTTTTGAATGAAGTGGACTCTAGACTCAAGACTTAATGACTTTAAGATTTTCTGTTTTGTTTCAACGTAGTATCAGAGATCTTAATTGCAAAACTCCTACCTTGTTTTCTTCACCCTCATTTAATATTAATAGTCTAAATGTTAAGAGTCCAATTCTTTTCCATTGTAAACTGCTGCCATTAGTAAGAATGGAAGTATTGTGATTTTCTTTATCGGCTGAACTCTTGTAATTTAATAGGTTTATAGTGTGGGTATAAATAACTGTGATGTTGTATATATTATCCTTACTGTATATTGACGGAATAAATGTCTTGTGGCAGGCTAACACTTACTTTATGCTCCTTACAACTAATTCAGATTCCTTCTATCACTTAAAGGAATGCAGGTGAATAGATGTCATATGTCAGTACTTCAGAGTGTATTTTGGCTGTCAACTAAGGCAAAAAAATGGAATATGTTTTTACTATCCATAATGTTTGTTTTCCTTACACTGAATATCCTGTCCGGCCAACCCACCTGACATACTTTTAAAAATTCAGGTCGGCTACATAAATTGCATTTAAGTTTGACCAAATTACTTTCTTTCTATCAAGAATTTTTTTTCCTGACCCTCTTTATCATGTATTTTAGAAGGATGATGCACTATATAAAATGTCATGATTAAAATGCATATTGGAGCAACATAAGATGACTTTGAAAATTTTGTCAAGAGTTAGGCTGATCACAACCTCATTATGCCTTTATGATTATTTCAACCTCAAGCCAACTACACAAAGCAGTTTTTCTTGTTATTGTAAGACGTTTGTTGGGTGCTTATTCAATGATTGATAGTTGATACTTTTTTTTCTTTGCATGTTCTGGTTGACACTTCAGGATTCGGATTGAGACTGTCCTTTTGAAGTCAAATGTTCTTAGTGAAGTTCAGAGATCTATGTTAGATGGTGGGATGCATGTTGAAGATGTGCCTGTTGATTCTTTGCCTCGCTATAGAACCATATCTCCTCATTTGGGCCAACAAAGAGTTCCATCAGAATTTACTGAAAGATTCAAGGAATCTTCTGCTGGGATGGGTGGTCCTGGTGGACTCTGGCATTTCATTTACCGCAGTATATATCTGGATCAGTACGTTGCTTCTGAATTTTCATCTCCAATTAGCAGTCGTCAACAACAGAAGAGGTATTTGTGGCAAATTTCTAATCCCATACAATAACTTTTAGATGGCTTTTCCTTCTTATTAATCATGCATTTTGAGATTGTAAATTTTATTTCCTTACATATTTGTTTTGATTTATTTATCATTGCAGACTGTACAGAGCATACCAAAATATTTATGATTCTATGCATGATAAAGAAATTGGCCCTCACAAAACCCAGTTTAGAAGAGATGAAAACTATGGTACGTTTTTTGTTTTCCCTTGACATTTCCAATTGGATTAATACAATCATTTAATGAGTTTTCATAATTATACTGCCTTTCACTCTTGATGGTAAGGTTTTTTCTTTTTTCTTATTGTCTTTTCATCCAAATTCACAACTTTATTGGCCATATCTGTTCTTTATTCATTATATTTCTTTTTATCAGTATCAGACGTTTTCCTTTGACTTTAGTTTCTCTTATATATATTTTTTTCCGATTATCCATCACAATCAATTTCTGCTCTACTACATCTATTTTATCCCTTTGGACTTTGTCTATTCTATATCACCAATCCACCACCCTGCTAAGGAGTTTGATTTTTGTTGGAGTTTTTTCATTCCAGAGCCTTAATCAAAGTATGCCCCACGTTCAACATATTATTGTGTGGCATAAACATCTGAACATAATTTTTTACAATAAGAACCAATACCTTCTAATTTGCAGAATCTTGTATAGTATGCTTAGGTTTGAATTATGCAAGAGGAGAGAATCTGTTTCAGCTGCATTAAACTCATTATCTGCTTAGATATAAAGATGCATGAACATATAGACAGTCAAGTCTTAATGTTGGTTTTTATTGGCAGTTCTACTCTGCTGGGTCACCCAAGATTTTGAGCTTTATGCAGCATTTGATCCATTGGCTGATAAGGTATTTCTTTTTGTCAGATTTATGAGTATTCTGGTTGGCTAAAAAATTATTTGTATGAAGGCATAGTGACCATATTCTTGCATGTTGGTCTTCCATGATTGTTGATATGGTGAATTTTAATTCTATTCTTTTTTTTTTTACAAGAAAAACACTTTTTGTTGATGCTTGAAAAGTTACACACTTGAAACTTCTAGCTAAACAATATGAACTCTAGCTATTAGAACCTCAACTCTTCAATACATGAACGGTTTATTGGATTTAACTCCTAATGTTAAAAACAAGAGCTTGGACATGATTTAGATGCACGAAGTTTGTGGAGGAATAGTTTCTCGTACTCATAATTTGAAATGAAGGAACGTAAGAATCTTGAAAGATAGTCTCCAAAACCTTATGAGTTATTTGGAGGATGACGATTCATGTATCGTAGCTAGTTGGCTTTTCTGCTTGTAGAGATTCTAGTTTGAGTGGTCTCTCTTACGGATCCACCTTTATGCGTTTTCTTGTGGTCAATTCTGATTTCATCCTCTCCTTTGAAAACAAATAAAAAGAAAAGGAAATTTTTTTATCGTTTACTTAAATTTGATACATGTCTTTCACGGTGCTATCCATGTTCAACATTAGAGATTTGGATAAGAAAGTTATCATTATCATCTTTATCGTTTGTTTTCATTATCATCTTTACCGTTTGTTTTGCATACTTATTGATGGCAACATCAAGTCTTTCCATGCTGATTTCTTGTGCCTACACTCATTTTTTTTAAAATAACAAATGAAACATGTAAACGATACTTTTCATTAAATAAATGAGAAGATACTAATGCTCTTTTTTTTTTTTTTGATAAGATACAAGTTCCTTGCTAAAAAATTCTGCATGGAAGGGAAATAAATAAAATTACAATGGAAATAGAAAGCGTCCCAATTTAAGCATTATCTTGTAAAGAAAAATCAACAGAAGACTTGGGAAGAGAACACCATGAGGCCTTTAATCTCGTGGACTTAAAAGATCTGACCATTTAAGTTGCTTGCTTTCGAGATTCTCTGATTTCTTTCCAACCATAATTCCACTTATAGAGTTTTCAGTGCATCAAACCATATGAATCTATGCTTATTGACTTCAAAAAATTGCATTAATCCATGGTAAGTTTGGTTTTGGCGCCAAAGAAATCCCGACTAGCAGTTGAAGAACGTTTTCCATTGTTATCCTTGGAAACAACAAAAAACAACCAATGCTACACTCCTATTTGTGCTAATCTGATTATGACCGTGCTTGTATTGGGAGGATAGAGATCTGTTACAGAAGGTTTACTGAATCCTCCTCCATAATAAAGGAAGTTTTGGCAAGCTAGTTGTTTGTGCTCTAGATGGATTGTTTAGGGTAGAAGTAATCAAATTAGAGTTTGGAGCCTCTTCCATGGTTTTCTACTCTTCCTTTCTTTTTCTTCCTTTTTTTTTCCCTTCTTTATCACTGTTCACTGGAACACATCCTCGTAAATATTTATTTTTTCCCCCTATGTTCCGATTTTGTGTCTGTGTGTGCCTGTGGCCTTGTTGTTATGTTTCCTTGGTAATGTGAATTACATTCCCTTTGGGGGAAACGAAAGCTTTTCTGATTGTAGAACATATGATTCCGCAGGCTATGGCGATAAAGATCTGCAATCGAGTTTGTCAATGGATTAAGGATGTTGAAAATGAAGTTTTTCTTCTGGGTGCGAGCCCGTTTTCATGGTAACACTCCATGTAGTATAATTTTTGTGTATTCATGTTTATACACATCCACGGTTTTGTATTTTATTTATTGTAGACTGTAGGCTAGCTCATAAAACCTGTATTCAATTTAACTCCATCTACTGGAAAACTAGGTACATTATATTAGTGAGAATCTATGAAATGAAGATCTATTTTTTATAACTGTTGCAGTAGGCAGGTTAGCTCTTATGAATTAGGCTTTGAATAATAACAATTCCTTTGATAGTTGATGTGGCTTATGATCTGGTTATGTGATGTTCACAAGCGTATTAATCATTTATGTATCTTTTCAGAAAGTTCTGTTAGGTGATGGGATTGAGTAATAGAGAACAATATAACCAACAGGATTTTCCTACGTTCTCTGGTGGTCTGTTTACTGTACTATAGGGCTAATCCAAAGTCAACCTTATAGTAGTCGTAGTACCTTCTAACATTTTGCCTTCATGCTTCTAGACCTGATTTGATCTCTGTAGTTTGCGTCTTGCTCAATTTGGCTCTAAGTCTCCTTGGTAAAACTTCCTTCCACCAAGTGGAGGAAGAGTCCTGGTTTTTCCTGAAAGTCTTCCGTTGTCGCTACCCTACCCTACCCTCCTACCCTGGACTCAGAATTCCATTTTATACTAAAGCTCGGGCTATGAGAAGTCCTGGTTCAAGAGAATGGCATAGAAACCCAATTCCTTTTGAATAGGTAAGTCAATCTTCGTCGAAGCTAACATCATCTGTATCACGAGCTGGGATCAAATGGAATAAAATAAAGCTAGGAAGGCTAAGACAGAGAAGGTAGCCAACCGAAAGAGCTTTTGAAGATCCGAATAGAGAGAGGTAATAAGTTTGAAGTGGCAAGTAGATCAAACTAAAGGGATCAAATACCAATTGGGGCCATAAATGGTTGAGGAGATTTAACAGTAGAGCATCAAAGAAAAGATGATTTAACCTCCAATTTGGAAGGGAGGGTTTCAATAGTACAGGGAGAATCGAGTCAGAAATCATGAACACAAAATCCCATCTGTGATTGCATCACTTAAATGTAAGAGCTTATGTCCCACAAGTGAGTAAATGCACAACTCCCTCCCTCCCTCCCTCCCTCTCTATGGCTCTGAATTTCAGAGTTTTTGAAGTTATTAGGAGATTGATTTGAGGTTTAAACTCATGTTTGAAGAGAAAAACAAAAGGCCATTCTACTGTTAGCTCTTTTTGTTGGTATTGGAAGTGAAGATTTCAGTGGGTCTTTGTCAACTTTTGCTGGTTTTGCGTTGCTTTTCAGCCTGCTAAAATGATCCCAATCCCCACCTTATATCTGCTTTTCTGAAAACCAGAGGTAAATTTAGAAGCTGAAAGGTCAAATCTTTGAATAATTAAGAAGCACTTTTCTTTTTCAAAATGAATCACCCTTGTTCTTCTTGTTCTTCTTGTTCTTCTTGTTCTTGAAGTGTTCATTTCAGTGCTTTAACCAATAAATTAAGGCACTCAAATTTCTTGTGTGATGGTAATTATGGTTCTGAAAAAGTGGGACAAGATAGAGTGGTACAGTGTGCAGTATGTTTATTATTATTATTATTATTATTATTATTATTATTATTATTATTATTTTTTGTTAAAATAAAAAGGTATGTGATATATCACTTTATTTGGTTGAAATTTCCCACTTCCTCTCTTTATTTTCATTTACTTATTTATTTATTTATTTTTATGTTTTCTCAAATCAATCAAGGTGTCTCCCACAAGTATTTAATGTTCCTATTGTTGAGGATTTTAATTTCTTTTTTTTTAAAAAAAAAAAAATTAGGGACTAAATTGACACAATTTCATAATGGTGCATTAGTGGTTTTAAAATATAAATTCGAATGGATTTACGCATCAAAGTTGAGAGTTTAAATATGATGCATGAGTAAAAAAAAGGTACATCAAAGTTGAGAGTTTAAATGTGATGCATGAGTAAAAAAAAGGTACATGTATGAACGGAAAATTAAATCCACTAAATCCTAATGAGAGTGATCCTAACTAAAAAAGATTTAAAAGAATTAAAAATTGCTATTTGTACCTATAGTGCATCTTTCTTTTTGGTGGCTAAATCATAGGAACTCTAAAGTTAAGCGTGTATCTTACTTGAAACAATTTTATGATTTCTTAGCATGTATATGAGTGAGGACAATCATATTGGTATGTGAACATAGTTTTCACTCTTAGAAGTGAGGAGTAAGTAAGTAGGAATGGGAATGTCGGGTTGATAGGTACCAACTCCATATTTCCATATTTCGAATTTTGATCCAATGTAAGTAAATATGGAATAAATAGATTAAAAATTAGTGACAAAACTTATTAATTAAAGTTAGTTAGTTTAATGATTTGGGGGAAAAGAATTAATGGGAGAGAGAAAAATTGGATTCCATTTTTATTAAAATATTGGTGTGGGGCCCACTCATAAAGAAGATAAGATAAATAATTGGAAAATGTTTTAAATAAATAAATAAATAAAATAAATAAATAAAATAAATAAATAAAGTATTATACTGTTTAGTGGTGAGGCCATGAAAGTCATTAATTTTGCCTCCCATCACTTTTCATTAATTGCTCTTTCTTCCCTTTTTTTTTTTTTTTTTTTTTTTTTTTTTTTTTTTAAATTCAACCCTAAACTCCCTGTATTTCTATTTTTAACCCAATTTCATTTTTGCTAATATACCCACTAATTTTAATACAAAATAGTAATTTCTATAAAAATAATAAGCTTGATCGAAGAAAAAAATTTAGCACGTATACGAATAATTCAGTGAATAAATAATAAATTTTTTGGGTTGGGTTGTTTCGGATGGTTGGAATCTATTATTCAAATTTTTGTTTTTAATAAAAATAAAATGTTAATAGGTAGAAAACATTTAATTATGATTTATAAATCAAATTAAATATATAAATAAATATACGTATATATGATTGGATTCATGGATTCATTTTTAAATAATCAAATTATACTGGTTTGGTTCAACCAATATATAGTTTAAAAATTTATCTTCCTAACATATTTTTAATTGTTCGGTTCAACCCTAATAAAAAAGTTGGAAGAATAAAAGAAGATGTTATTGTCACATGTCAAACTCTTTTATCTGTTTTCATGTTATTTTATTTTATTATAATATATATATATATATATATATATATATATATATATATATATATATTTAATGACCCTTCGACAAAATTATGTTTATTTTTTTGTGAGACACTACTTGCCTCAAAATGTACTATAAATGGGACCAATTAGTCATCAAACCTTCCCAACCAAGGGTTGTAATTTCTCGTGCCCACGTGTTTTTGATGGACATTCATAATATTTTCTTTCAAATTTTTTCAACCATTTTCCTCACTTATGTTTTATAAAACACTTTGTCTCAAAACATGACTTAAGACTCGACCATACGTTTGAATTGTTTGCAAAGTTTAATTTTGACATAGCTAACTTGTTCGATGGTTAGAATAAGTACTACACTGTCGCTATCATATTGCTAAAAAGAGTGCAACTGTGACAAGTGGTATTAGAGTTGTGTTAGCTTCTCGTCTTGTTAAAGGACCAAAATAATGCCGACTATATGGCAATTGGCTCAATTACAAGTCAACTGAATTTTTGAGATCGAAGATGAAATAATGTTCTTGAAAGAATCCTTGATACGGTCGCTTCCTAGAAGGTCGAGTAGCAGAACTAGATGAGAAAGCGAGTGGGATTCACGCGATGAGGGCCCACCTAGATGGGTTGGCAATTAAAAATTGATATTTATGGTTGATTCCCTAGAGAGAGAGAAAAAAAAAAAAAAAAAAAAAAAAGCTACATGACCAATTAGCTTAGAATGCGGAGGTTGCTTTGAGAGCTCTGTCGAACACATTGAGGTATGTCTTGTAGAGCTAGACATCTCGTAAAAGACCATGTTGGAACTTTTCAACGAGTTGACCAAAGGTTTAAGGGCAACGATAGATGCCATCAAAACAGAGATGGCTGAAATGAAGACCCAAGTGAACTTGGCCATGTGGGCGGTGGAAAATTAAACTTCGAGTCAAGCTCATGTCCGGCTTAACAAGTTGAAGATCCCGGAACCCAAAGTCTTCAAAGAGAACCAGATGCCAAAGAACTTAAGAATTTTATCATTAGCATTGAATAATACTTTAAAACAATAGAAACCTGTTCAGAAGAACTTAAAGTTACCCTAGCTAAGATGCATCTCATCGACCATGCAAAACTATGGTGGCATTCAAAGGTGAACGACATCCAAAATAGATTGTGCATCATGGGAAGACCTTAAGAAATATTTGAGGACTTTGGAACTAAGGCATGCCATAGGAATTAAGGACTGTCAAATAATTCTCTCTCGTTGATGCTGGATATCAGGGACATGTCATAGAAGGACAAAATATTCTGTTTTGTCAAGGAATTACACCCTTGGGTAAGAACAAAATTATACAAACAAAAGGTTCAAGATCTTATTGCTGCATTTTCCGCCGTTGAGAGACTCCTAAACTTTGGTGGTGAAGCGAACTTTCAAAACAAAAAAACTTCACCCTAAAATACCGAGCAGACCTTTCAAGCCCATGGATTACAGGAATGAGGCACAAGTAGACCTAAGGGAGGGGTGATAGGCCAAATGAGGAAACAGATAGACCGCCTCATATCATGAATGTCGGATCATCTCGAGGGTCTTACTCGCAAAGGAACAATCAATCTGATGCCTTTAAAGTGTCTTTTATGTAAAGGCTCCACATGCTTATCCATTGTCCTCAATAGACTTCAAACCTCAGTACAACGAAGGAATGACCCCGAAGTAGAACCAGCGATAGAGAACGATCACGACACTCCAAAAATGAGAGCACTGAAAGTTGATCCAAAGGAAGTGTTTAGGAATGGTTTGTTTTTGGTGGTGCTATGGTCAATTCTCGACTGAGTAAGAGTACCCTGGTGGATTTAGGTGCGACTCACAACTTCATCTCTGACCAAAAAGCCCACAAGTTGGAAATAAAGACAGAGGACTTCGAAAAAATTAAATCGGTTAATTTAGAGGCCTTACCTATCGCCAGTGTCTCCAAGAAAGCCTCCTTGGTTTGGTTAAGAGAAATGGATATGATTGTAGTTCGTAGTGCTCGTAATGAACTTCCTTCTTGAATAAAAAGTCATCCCAATGCTACCAGCGAAGTGTATTTTGATTATTGATTGCAACCCCACTGTAATCCTTGCAATCCCAATTGAAGAAAGGGCTCGCCTGAGAAAAGCCCATGTTTAAGGCCATATCGATGGTGGAAAAAGTAACCACCGCTAAACCTATCCCAAGCTAAATCTGAGATGTCCTACATAGTTATGCTGATATGATTTCAGATAGCTTATCGAAGGCATTACCCCCTCGAAGGGGCATAGAACACGAATTCGAGCTCCTACCTGGAGTCAAACCCCCAACAAAAAATGCATATCAAATGGTTCCACCAAAGCTAGCTGAACTAGGGAAACAATTAAACGAGTTGTTAGCTACCGGGTTCACCCATCCTACAAAGGCATCATATAGGCCTCTTTGTTATTTCAAAAAAGAAAGACCAGACATTATGTCTGTGCATTGAATACAAGACCCTAAACAAGGTGTCAGTACACAGCAAGTACCCATTGCCGATTATATCCTACCTATTTGACTAGCTCCATTGGGCCAAACACTTCACGAAACTTGATTTGATCGAGATACTACCAAATACGTATCGTGAGGGAGACGAACCCACAACAACTTGTGTAACAAGATATGAGGTTTTTGAGTTTCTAGTGATGACTTTTGGCTTAACAAACGCCCCCAGCTACATTCTATACCTTGATGAACCAGATTTTTCATGAATACCTAGACTAATTCATCGTGGTGTATCTCGAGATATCGTTGTATATAGTTCCACACTGGAGGAACACAAGGTACACCTCTGCCTAGTCTTTGAAAAGCTGAGGCAGAATTAGTTGTATGTGACAAAAGGGAGATGTGCTTTTGCCTAAAAGTGCGTCAATTTTTTTGGGCACGTCATCATGTGCGAGCAAATCAACATGGATAGTGACAAGATAAAGGCTATCAAGGATTGAAAAGAACCCACCTAACCGACTAATATGCGATCCTTCTTAAGATTGACCAATTACTGTACGCAGTTCGTCGAAGGGTTTTTTGAGTGAGCCACCACATTAACAGAATTGTTTAAGAAAGACCACCACTAGTGATGGTCAGACAAATTTTAGAAGTCATTCGAAGACAAGGCAATCATGACGAATGGTCCTATCCTTAGCTTGTTTTCAGTTTCAAAACCTTTTGAAATAGAGACAGATGGATTCGACCTTGTCTTAAGGGGGCGCTCTCATCCAGAAGGACCGCCCTGTTGCCTTTGACAATTGAAAACTCAATAGTGCAGAGAGGAGGCATACTATCTTATAGTCTGAAGACATTATCTGTTAGGATCTAACTTCTGGTGAGGACGGATAAGAATGCCATTTGCCACTTCTTTAACTAACCAAAATTAACGTTAGAGTAATCAAGCGGTCGACGCCTTGAATCGAAAGGACGAGCATGAGGTTCTGTGCATGTTAGCCCACATTCATTCCTATAAGATTGACGGCCCGATGTGTGATATCATATGAGGACAGTTAAAAAAGACCCTGCAACCAAAGCAGGTCGAAGAGGACCTTCGGTTGACAAAAGAAAATAGTTTGTTTGTCGTCAGAGCACGAGAATTACGAAGGAAATTTATCCACAGATGTCATTACCCTCTGGGTTGGTCACCCGAGGTGACAATGAGCATATATCTTAATGAAAAAAGAGTACTTTTGGCCAAATATGTGATATAACATGATATAGTATGCCAAGACGTTCCTCATTTGCCAACAAGATAAAGTTGAAAAGGTCAAGGTCTTGAGATTCCTCAAACCCTTTCCAGTACCCACAAGACCTTGAAAAAGTGTGTCACTGGACTTTATTACACACCTCCCAATGGTAGGAAAACATGAAGCCATCTTGATTATCATAGATCGATTCTCTAAGTATTCCACATTTGTATTCATATCCAAAATATGCTCGGCCTAATTGACAACCCAATTGTTCTTTAAGCATATTGTAAATTTGTGGGGCATTTCATTGAGTATCATCAGTGACAGAGACGGTAGGTTCGCTAAGGGAATAAGATTCAGATTACCTTGTTGATCGAATATCTCAAGGCATGAATTCTTGTTTGAGATTCGAATCACTCGACAAGCAAGATCGATCATGTCTAACTTGAATGATTCTTGTTGATCGAATATCTCAAGCCAAGAACACTTGTTTGAGATTCGAATCACCCCACAAGCAAGATTGATCATGTCGAGCTTGAATGATTCTATATGCAACCTAAACTACATAGAATTGCAAAGAAACTTAGTCAGTGGCTAAAGGAGAGCACAAATGCTTCTTTTACTGTATTTTTCCAAGTCCTGTTACAAAGATAACATACATGACATTATATAGCCTCAAAATGAAAACTCTTTACCTTGCTTGAAACTTTCCAAGAGTTGTAAATTTCATAGTTTATGACCATAATTAACTACTATATATACATTAGCCACTACGTAAATAAGCCTTAAAATACATTAAAGAAACACAACTCTAAATTACTTTAAACTGTGATCCATCCAAAAATTATAACAAAGAAGCTTCATTTTTCTTCAGTGTGACATGAATTGAAATATCTTTTGATAATTTCAACAACATTTTTCTTCATTTTTCTTCACATTTTCATTGAAGTATATTGTATGATTGATGTCTCTTGGTTCATATCATTAAGATATAATATTCCAAAGTTTACGAGAAAACTGATTCTTCGCAGAAGCAATAACCTAGGTTGGGGTAATCCAGACCATATCACGCCTTGCTTTCTTCACGAAATCTTTTCATCGTCATTCTTTCAAGCTAAAGAATGTATTTTGGAAGGATGAATTTGTGTAAATGCTCCCGAATTGCTCTCAGCTTCTTACCCACACTCTTATCCTGATCATGAGACATGCCTTAGTGCTTGCCTTAAGAACCTTAGTCCTTAAGTTATGATCATGAGTTATGAGTAGATAGCATGGTTGTATTCCGAGGACCTTGGTCTTGGGGTTCTAAATTCGTTCATGTCCAAAGATCTTAAGTTCATGAGCATAGTTTTGTTCTAAGGACCGTCCATGGTTATACACTTATATGATCCTAAATAGAGTGGATCTCATTGGGCTACCTACTTCCACGGTGTACACAATGTGTAGGTCCTATCCTAGCTCCATGTACTCATATAATCCCTCACTTTGGGCGGGTTCAAAGAGAGTAGGTTCCATTGGGTTATCCACTTCCACTCCATACACAAATGGATAAGTCCTAAAGTCCTAGTCTTAGCTCATTCACTTATATGATTCGTGCCCTTGTCCGTAAACCTACAAGTGTTCGGTATGAAACGGTAGGACATCTCAACTAGGTGATGACAAACATGAAAACAAGAAGCATGATATCCTACCAGAAAACATAGGTAGGATATATTGCAAGAACATGGGCGGAGTAAACTTGCAAGAAACATGGGCAAGGTGTCCTATAAGAAACATGGGCAGGTCATCCCACCTAGATGAGGTAAACATATGATCATGATGCACCACGTGTTTGGGAAGTCTAAGGTGACTTAGGGCATGAGGTTAGTCTGAGTAAAGTTATACCTAGCCGTCTTAGCGTCATGGTAGGCTTAGGGCTTGAGTTGTGCTTTTTGGGGACAAGCTCACTTGACTTGGTTCTTATCCTTAGAGCGTCATCTTAAGTCCTTATGTTCTAACTCTAAGGATTCTTTCTTTAACACTTGAGGCATAACTAAGTCTTAAATCATATCGTGTGAACCCTAATCCAACGTATGAGTTATAAGCCTACAATATTTTCATAATCATATGCATAATATCATCAATAAATATCTTGTAACATATCATATCATTTGAAGTTCATTAAGGCCTTAGAAACATCATAAAATCATGGCAGAGGTATTTTGGTTCTTTTCCACCTAATTTCGATATAGGTCCTAAACTTGCTCGAGTTTTCTTAAAACATTACATAATTCTTTGTATCCTTAAAAATAGGCCTCGTATATGATCTTAAGTCATTTTGGGTCCATTTAGATCATAAAATATCTTAAAAGACATATTAGGGGTATTATGGTCATTTTGTACCTCAATGTTGGTTTCGGTCCCCAACATGTCCCAGTTACTTTTCAATATTGGATAATAAATCTTAACCTTAAATATGTCTCAAATAAAACATTAAGTTCTTTGGAGTTCATCTAGACCTTGAAATAACTTACGGACATAGTAGGAGCATTTTGATCATTTTACCCTTATCCTTAGTTTAAGCCCTAAAGACGCTCCTATGTTCATCAAAATTTACATATGCCCTTATTATATCACAGGTATCAGAGTCCATTTAATAGGTTACTTTAAAGTATCATGATTCTCGATCAAAACGTCTGATTTTAGTACTTAACTCTTGTGTCATGGTTCATTTTCAAGCAATTCCTACTAGTAAAACTTAAGAAAAGTCTAAGATGGTTACTCACTTGTTCAATAACATTTAGGGTTACTTCAAGTGTCCAAATGCACCATCCCCGTCTATTTTAAGGATGGTTTGATTTGAGATGAGGTGGTCAGTTTAACTAAATTAGTAACGTCATCATTCTCAACCTCCAACAGAGTGAGATGACGAGTTTTATACCCTTGGAAACTAGCTTTTCGTCGGAGCTAACCTACGAAATTCTGCTCTCGGTTTGGGCATTTATCGTCCATATCATCTCTCAATTCCTTCACCAAAACTCTTCCACTCTAATCTTCAAGCTGGACAAATTTTTGTGTGTTTTAATTTTGATGTCAAAGGTCTCGATTTATTGGTTCAACTTCATGTGATTTTACCTCTTATTAGGTAGCTCGATATATACTTCCTCGGACCTTTACTTTTTCATGAAAAATATTCATCTCAAGGTTTAATCCAACGAGAATGACAATAGAGGATGAATTTGAAGTTCCTTCCAAATTCGGTAAGAACGTACCCGATTTTGATTTTCTCCAATTCCCTCGACCTAAAACTTAATGGTTTCATGGTCTTCTATGAAACGACACATAGAATAGGTTTGTTTGGATGAATTTAAATAGAATAGGTTTGTTTGGATGAATTTATGTAGAGAGCACGAATTAAAGATCCAAAAATTTAAAATTTGTGGGGATAATTTAATTTAGAAGGTGTAAGAACAAGTTTTAAAGCAAATGGTTGATTATAGGTCACGGAATTTCAGAAATTCGTGAGCCCCATATACATAAACTAATAGCTTATATCTCGAGTTTGGAGGGCTCTCAATGCTTGGTCCTTGTCCCAAAAGTTCGCCCAAGTCTCCTCATTTAACTAAATAGGATTGTCCAGTTCCTATAGAACCTATTACTGTGTGTTTAGATCACGAGAATTTGCAAATCTCTTTCTTTCTTTGTTTTTTACAATGCAAATAGGAGCGGTGGGTTAGTGTGAGTGGTTATGCACATTCAGAAATTCCTTTCACTGTTTGATATTCCCGAAAAAATGAAAATGTTTTTAGACCTTGGATTGGATATTGTATCGGCAAGAACGTTAGAACACAAAGAAGCTACCATATCCTATTTAAGTTGGGTCGGCTTTTTCCTGGGGTTCCATATTTTGAGATCGAATTATAACGATGTAACGATCCAGATCCACCGCCAGCAGGTATTGTCCTCTTTAGGCTTCCCCTCAAGGATTTAAAACGCGTATGCTAGGGGAAGGTTTCCACACTCTTATAGATGGTGTTTTGTTCTCCTCCCCAACCAATATAGGACAATATCTGCTAACGGTGGATCTGGGGCGTTACAAATGGTAACAGAGCCAGACATCGGAGGATGTGCCAGCCTTCTCGCTGTTCCTCAAGATGGGTAGACATGAGGCGGTGTACTAGTTAAGGACGCTGGCCCCAAAGGGGGTGAATTTGGTGGCGGTCCCACATCGATTGGAGAAAGGAACGAGTGCTAGTGAGGACATTGGGCCCCGGGAAGCCCAAAGAGAACAATATCCGCTAGCGATGAGCCTGGGTCGTTACATACAAACTTTTGGGGCATAAAGTTAAATATTTAAAATTAGAAGGATTGAAATGAAATATAAAGCAAAATTTGAAGATATGAATGGAAAGAGGGCATTTTGTAGGTTTGATATGTTTTCACCTTTTTATCTCCACTAGCTTTCAAAGTGGTTGCATCTTTTGATATCTTTGCAAATTTGGCCCTATAGCTTCAACCAAACCTTTTTATTTATTTATTTATTTATTTATTTATTATTAATTTACCATCTGACTTTAGAAAATGAAAATAAATAAATAAATAAATAAAATTAATATTGTTTTATTATCCAATTTGGACTAATATTTTTAAAAATTAAATTAAATTTTGGAAATTAAAAAAAAAAAAAAAGTTTCCAAAATATAGCTATAGTACTATGGAATCCTAATTTTACATAGCATGTTAACTTATTTTTATTAATAAAATATAAATTAAATTAATAAAAAATTTCCTAACTTTCAAAAAATTCAATAAATACTATGTAGTTTAGGTTGCAGGTAGAATCATTTAAGCTTGACATGATCAATCTTGCTTGTGGAGTGGTTCGAATCTCAAATAGATATTCGATCAACAAGGTAATCCGAATCTTACTCCCCTTGCAGTGAATCCTTATCATTTGGTATTAAAGCTTTCCCGTTGCTGTTATCTTATCAGAATTTATCAAAACAATATTAGACACGTTTGAAAATTCAGAGATCAAATAGACACAAAACTCAATATTCATAAAATGTAACTTAACCTTAATGATTCCAAATTTTTAAATTCTTTTTGTAACTTTAAAATTTAATTTTGTGTGTGAATTTTAAAAATTAAAAGATTAAATTTACAAAAAAATAAATAATATATATATATATATAGAAAACAATATTTATAAGCAAAATAACACACTAGACATTAAATTAAGGGCATTTTCGTCATTCACAAAAAATTAATGGGTCAAAATACATAAATAAAAAATAAATAAAATTATACGGAAAATGTATTTTTTTTTAGGCAAAAATATATTTATTATAAAAAAAATGTATTTATTATTGAAATTTTTTAAAGTAAATATATATTTTTTAGACAAAAAAAAAATTTATATAAATCTCTTAATAATCCCATTGTCTTTATTATGTGTATCTGTACAGTGTTAGTGAGGGCACGTGCTTAGTATATAAAATTAATGATTTATTCTTAATAAACAATTAATTACTAATTAATAAATTAAAATAATTTATCAAATCCATGCCAAATGCAGCCTTAACGTTCCAGTTGACTCCAAAATATAAGAACCATTAAATTATATAATATTATTCTAAATAAGACAAATTAAAAAAATAAGACTTTTATTTTTATTAAATAAATTTTATTTTTTTATTTTTTTTATTATTTTTTTTTTCCGCTAAGAAAATTATTGTTTCTCTCTCTTCCCTTTCTGTCTCACGAAAGCCTCAGGGCTCTCTCTCTCTCTCTCTCTCTCTTCTTTCTCTCTCTGGAAGTGAGGGGAAAAAACCCTTGAAAACCTTTGATCTTGCCGGATTTTCATCTCCGTCACCGACGACGGTGGGATTCTTCTTCTCTGGTTTTGATTTTTCTGACAGATTGCGGCGGATCGGATCTGGCCTAGGGTTTTTGGTTTCTGTGTGAAGCTCTATTGGAGGAGGGGGGGGGAGGAGGTAAATTTGTGAGCTGAGGAGAGGTGTGAGGTGGAGCTGAGACTGAATCGGAGTAGAAATGTACAAGAACCAGCTTCAAGAGCTGGCGCAGAGAAGTTGCTTCAATCTTCCCTCGTATGCCTGCATTAGGGAAGGACCAGACCATGCGCCGAGGTTTAAAGCTACTGTTAACTTCAATGGCGAGATCTTTGAATGCCCTCAGTACTGCTCTACTCTTCGTCAGGCCGAGCACTCCGCTGCCGAGGTCGCTTTGAACGCCCTCTCTAACCGTGGTCCCCCTCATTCTCTTGCAGCTAGGATCCTGGTGAGTCCTTTCTTACTTTGATCATATGGTTGTGTTTAGGTTTTGCTCTTGTGTCTCGGCTTGCTTCTCTGCTTGATCTTCATTTCTCGGTTGTTTTTAATTCAATGAATTGATGTTACTGTTTGCAGTAGGATTTTCCTCTGCGAGTTGAGAACGTTAGAGATTTGTTTTAGGTTTTTTGTTATGTTAGTGTTCGTTGTGCATTTTGTTCCTGTTCTTCTCCTCTGAGTTTCCTGTTATCATTTCCAGTAAGATAGGGTACACAGAAATTGCACAACCGTACCTGTAGTGCTTAATCCTTGAATATCTTGTTCGGTGGGTTAACTAAGATCTAAAAGAGATGCTTGTTCTGCTCGTTGTGCCCTGGATTGGGTTGGGTTTTTTCCTTTAAATTATGATATGATCTTCGGATCTCTCTGATCGGCCGGAATTCTCTGACTAGACCTATGGTTTAGGGTCATCTTTGAACGAAAAGTATGAACTCGTGACGCCTCTTTGAGGGTCCGTTCCATTAGAGGAGGTATCTAGTTTTGTTTACCTTATTATCTCGGAGCCAGCTGTCGGGAGTAATCTTCTTGGGCAAGTTGGTGTAATTAATTTGCTCATTAATGGGTTTGTCGGTCGTCCAATTGTGTTTTCGGTAGCTCCCAACTTTGGCCCATTTTATTTCTCCGATCTCATAAATGACCAGATGGGTGTCGTAGAAACGGCACGGACCAAGAATTCAACACCAATTGTGATAAACTTGTTGGAGGCTGAATTTCAGATAGAGATGATTCAAGTAGACCAATTAGAATTTAGGGGGTTGTGTCCATTATTCTTGTTCATAGAAGTCTTGGAGGCTTTAAAACTTGGGTATATTCAATAATTTCATGTAATTACTCCTCCCCGCGTTTTTGTACAAATTGTTTGACTAAGCTTTTCTTCTTTGTTGTTCTTTAATTTTATTTCTCTCCTTTTGCCGTTCGAGGAAATGCGTGCATGTGTCTTTGTCAACTTTATTGTGTTTTAAAAACCTTTGTTTATCTTGGTGTTTGAAGAGAGAGACGAGGAATTTTCGGTCGATTTGGGGGTTACTTTTCCATGAACGTCGTTGTGTTCCAATAAGATGAATGTCCTAGTGTGAGATCCCATATTGGTTGGAGAGGGAACAAAACATTCCTTACAAGGGTGTGCAAACCTCTCCCTAGCAGACGCATTTTCAAACCTTGAGGGGAAGTCCAGAAGGGAAAGCCCAAAGAGGACAATATCGACTAGCGGTGGGCTTGGGCTGTTACACCTATGGAGCTCTAGGTTCTATGGTATCACCCTAGTGATTGTTAATGAGGATTTGTTTGCGTTAAGATGCTCAAAATATAAAAAAATTTGTTTCTGTTGGTCTCTGAGGCGCACATCCTGGTTAAATGATGTTTCTTAGGTGTATTATTTTTTCATTGCCTTGTTTACGTACTTTATCTTTATTTCTCTTTTTTGGCTGGTAATAACTCATTTAATAAAGTTTAATTGGTTTGAGGTTTGTTAACTATGTTTCAAATTCTCTTACCCTTCAGTTAACTTAACTTTCAAAAATAGGAAATAATATCTTTTGAAATTGAAGAATGTATCTGATATTTGATATCACTATTAGCTGCCATGTTCTTAAACTACTTCACTTTTGTAAACTTCAAATTGTAACTTTGGATCTTTAATCCGAAAAGACGTGGCCATGAAATAGAGCTCTAACGATTAAGTGGTGGCCTGGTGGGTAAGATTGATGAACAGCACTTCCATTTTATGGAGTCTTACTATGCCAAGCAACAGATTAATGATCTAGTATGGAAGAATTGGAGCTTAGATAGCTTATTATTTGTATACAGCATCACAGAAGTAGTTTTGAAAAAACTATGAAATGTACCTTTTAGAAGTCAATTGAATTCAGTTTTTTACAGTAGAGGCTTTACGAATTATGATGCTTGTGAGCTTCAAGTTCAGATTACCTCAGGTCAAATGGAATCTGCACTGCTCTCTCTATTAAAGAGTGAGAAAACTTGTTGCAGCGTAGAAATTTTGATCAAATGGAGTCTGCAGTTTTCTCAATACAAACTTAAGTTACAGATTTCTTCAATTTGAAAGTATTATTTAGATGATGAAGATAGTTTTCTGGGCTGCAGATCTCTCAAATGAAATTATTATGTACATACAATACCAACAGCATCTCCCCTCCTCCTGCGCTAAGGCATTGCATGCCAACGAACTTGGCTGTCACTCTTGCCATGCTCAAGTCTGAACGTATTTCTAGGTTTAAACACTGCTCTGAGAATATGAAGTACATTATGAATAATTGATAACATGACATGTATCCATACCAGTAGTTTTTATAACTGAGCAATATTTTCTGGTTAGTTTATTCCTTGTACTATCTGCTAAAAAGTAAAATGCATATAAGATATTAGCATTGGCTTATTGTAAAAGAAAAGGTTTATGAATTTGTCAACGTTTCTCTTTTGATATTGTTCTTTGGTTTGTTAAATGTTCTTGATAGGAACCAAAGATGCTGCTATGATATATGCATGAGCTAACTTGGCCGACTTTTAGTTTAATTACTTACTATAATCACCTATGATCAGGATGAGACAGGGGTTTACAAGAACCTCCTGCAGGAAATTGCCCAAAGAGTTGGAGCGCCATTGCCTCAATATACAACATTCAGATCTGGTCTTGGTCACCTACCTGTTTTTACAGGGATAGTAGAATTGGCTGGAATAACGTTTACTGGAGAACCTGCCAAGAACAAAAAACAGGCAGAGAAGAATGCTGCAATGGCAGCTTGGTCATCATTAAAACAATGTGAGTTTTTATTTCTATTTTTATTTTTTAATATTTGTATGTTACCATGGCTTAGCTTTTCGGGAAATTTCCAAACGAACAATTTCAACGACATCCTGGCAAAGAAAGAATAATCCATCTTATTTTGTGCAAATTAATGTATGCAACTGGAACATGGAGATTAAATTCAAATGGTTTCTCTGCGATATGTTTATGGGAAAGTTCTTTATTATAGAGCCATTATGTCCTGTAGAAACAAAGTATCCTGTTCTTAATGTGCTTCTTTTAAAAAATCAAATATTCTGGTGTTGAGAATCATTTTGTTTTGATTTTGGCTAGTGGCTAAAGAATCAGCAAGCTCTTCATCAGAACCAGAAAACAATGATGAACTGGAGCAGATCACTATAGCTCGAGCCTTATTGAATTATCGCCAAAAGGAAAAAATGGCAATGTCAAATCCAAATGCAACAATACCATTCCCCAAAAAGCTTCAAATTCAAAGTCCACGGCCAACTAGTCCCCAACGTCCCCCTGCTCCAACATCAAAGATTCTGCCCTTAATTTGCCAAAAAGCAGCTCCTCGTAGCAGAGCTCCCTTTTCAGCTAATAAAATCCCCATCCCACATGCCCAAACTCCTGCACTAGAAGGCTCTGCAACCCCCCGCCCCCAGAAGTTCAGCGCCGGAGCTGCTGCTCTTTCGTATATTCCCGTTCACCAGTATAGGACATCTTGCCATGGCATTGCCCCACCAGTTACAATTAGAACAACAATGCCTGTGTATTCTGCCCCTCCTCTACCACAGCCATTGAAGCTGCCACCACAGCAAATAATTCGAGTCCCACCGGTACGGATCGCCCCACCGGTTTCCATTAGGCAAGCCATTCCTGTCTTTGCTGCTCCCCCAGTGCGCAAGGAAAATGCTCCTGCAGTTAAAAAAGAAGACTGTCCAGCCCCAGCTGCTCCTAAAGAAAACGTTGCTGCTCCTGCGCCCGTGCCCGTGCCCTCACCGCCCACTGAGTCAGCTGCTGAAGTAGAACAGGATACAACCACATTGGTGAACAGTCAGCAAGAAGCCAAGACATTAGAAAACCTGGAAGAACTCAAAATTTGATGAGGTGATTCATTAGAAAGAGACCACATAGGGGAGATTGTCGTATGGTTTTGCAGTAAAGTTAGGTTATCTCTTCTTGTCTGCATCTTATTTTGAGTGTCAACCTTTTCTCTTTTCTTATTTTTTCGCCCCGTTTTGTTAAAAACTTGAGTTGCTGAGAGGTGGAAAAATTAGTATCAGCATCCCAATGCCATTTCAACAGCAACTGTGTCAACTAATGTACTTATATATTCGTATCTTTGGGCATGCTATCCCATCTTCTCCAAGAACTCTGCTCTAATCTGCATCCCCAAGATCATCTCCATGATCCCTTGGGAGCCCTTGGGAGCCCTTGGGTGCAATGACATGTTATGTTCGTCACCACCCAATATGTGAGATCCCACCTCTGTTGGAGAGGAGAACAAAACATTCTTTACAAGTGTGTGTAAACCTCTCTTTACAGAGATGTTTTAAAAACCTTGAAGGAAAGCTTAAAAATGACAATATTTACACAAAACATTCTTTATAAGGGTGGGTAAATCTCTCCCTGAACGTTTTAAAAATCTTGAAGGAAAGCCTAAAAATGACAATATTTGCTGGTGGTGGACTTAAGCTGTTACAGTAAAAAAAATTGGGTTATGCCAACTTCTTTTTATTTCTTTATATGTTTCAAAGAATTTTTTTAATGAATAATTTTCATTTTTTCAATATAATTTTGACTAAAAATATAAAACATTCTCATAAATTCAATAATATATCATATCATTTTATGAAAATGTGAAGGATTGAAAAAAAAATCTCTCCACTCCATTGAGACTCAGTGGTTATATGCTTTAAAAATTTTAAAAATATCTAATAAAATTCAATTTATGAATTTTTAATTTTGTTCGTATTTTTTTTATTATTTTTTTTTATTATTGTCAGACTTATTATTTTTCATGTATTCAATAATTTTTAAAATATATTTAATAAAAATAAAATTTATGACTCATGAAAGAGACTTTGGTGTATAATAAATAAATAAAAAAAGAACCATTTTTCAAACCCAAGAAGAAAAAAGGGCACAAGTTTTGAGGAAAACCTATTAATTATCAATTAAGACCCAAAATGAATATATAAAATAAAAAAAATAAAAAAAAATAAAAAATAAATTTATTCGCAATGGAAGGGCAGGGGTCAAAATGGGAAGTGGGTGTTTGTTGGGAAAGGAAAAAAATAAAAGTTTTTTTTAAATCCTATGATGAAATAACCAAATAATTAAATCTCTTTCCTCCCCCACTTCTAATGCTTTTCAATCTCATGAATATGTATGAAAATCAAACCCTACTAATTTCCATTTTCACACCCACTAACTCCATTGTTTTCTTTTCTTTTTCTTTAGTGCTGATACGTCTCGTAATAAAAAATCGTCTCGTAATAAAAAATCAACTCAAGGAAAAACTCTGATATCGAGGAGTAAAATTCGAACTACCTTCTTGATCGAATATCTCAAGGCAAGAATACTTGTTGGAAAGGTAAAAACACTCAGCCCTAGTTGATCAAATATCTTAGGGCAAGAACAACGGTTTGAGATTCGAATAACTCCACAAACAAGATTGATAATGTCATGCTTGAATGATTTTGAATATGCTGCCTAAACTACCTAAAATTGTAAATAAAATTGTAAAGAAACTCACATTTTGACAAAAGGAAAGGTAAGAACACTTAGCCCTAATAATAAGGAATCACAACATTCCCTTGTTAATTAAATATCTCAAGTCAAACACTTGATTGAAGTTAGAAAGGAAGATCGATTGTGTCAAGCTTGAATGATTCTAAACCTGCAATCTAAACTAAATAGAATTGTAAAGAAATTTAGCCTTTGGTTAAAGGAAAGGTAAGCCCTCTGGATTAAGCTCGTCGTCGGAGCCAGAGCGATCATCTGCTTGTCCAGAAGCTCTCACACAAGCTCGCTGGATCTGCCATAGCTATACAGGTTTTTTTCTCTTTTCTTAATCTCCTTTATTTCACGTTTTATGTTGTTAAGAATCTTATTTTGGTTCCTAATTCTGCATATGAACAAAAAGAAGCATGTTAATATTTTTTTCCATATGAACAAAAAAATTTAATATGTTTTAAAACTTGACACCCAATATGCCTATCATATTTGTGAGCCCAATCACTCATCTATGTAGACATGTATTCATGTTTTTCCTTAAGAACAATCTATTAAAAGGGTATTAGGACAGACTGAAATGGTTTTTTATGCATAAATCAAGATCTAAAACGAGGATACGAGAGCCTAAATGAACGAAGAAACAATGTGTAAATTAGAAAACTACCCATTGAAGAAAACCACAGTTACCAACTCAGAAAACTACCCATTGAAGGTAAAAATCATTCTACCGTTTAGGAAACCACCCATCAAAGAAGATTACCCTTCCAATTTAAGACAATAAGCCATAAAAATATAAACTTGACTCCATACCTCTCTGTCTCACAGATGCCATATTGGAACTGAACTGGTGCCTTCAGAGAGTGTGGTGGTGAATCAGTGTTGAAACGCCTATGGAAGCATCAGGAAGCAATTCTGTGCTGTTCCCTTGAGGTGAATAAACAAACTCTGCAAGTGAGAACCAAATGAATATCTGTGTTGTGTGGCTGTCCTCTAAGCAATGTAATTTATTTTGTTGGTTTGCAGTCACTACCCCCAGTGTTCATGTTTGCTAACCAAGCAGGCCTTGACATGTTGGAGATAACCTTGGTTGCCTTACAAGACATCACTTTGGATCAAATTCTTGGCGATTCTGCCCGCAAGTTCTTCTCTACTGATTTTTCCAGCTTAATGCACCAGATTTCGTACTATATTCTTCCCTTCAGTTCATTGTCGTGCTCGACGTGACATGGGTGGTTGTGTTTATGCCTACATAAAGAAAACTTACGATGACTTTCTATTTCAAGATTGATTAGCAATGTAATGATGCTAACTGAACTGAATACTTACTTGTTTTCGGTAGGGCTTTGCTTACATTCCTGTGCCGACAATGGGTCGACATGTATCCTTTGAACAAGCCATTGCATGGAAAGTTCTTGCCGAGGACGAGTTTACTGTACACTGTCTTGCCTTCTCCTTCGTCAACTGGTCATTCTTGTGATTCTTTTCCCTGTACACTTATTGAAAATTATGCAACAGTCCTAGAAAATAGGAAGGGGTTCTTCAATTATGTAACATCTTATCTATATATCTGCCTGGGGTTTGAATTATAAGGATGTATCTGGCAGGGGAAATATTCTGATATCTAATTCTTTTGTTGAATGATAAGAATGGAAAATGTTGATGCATTGCTGAAACCAAAATCCAAAGTAAATTTACAATATTATGTGTTTGTATGTGATCCATTGCCATCAGATAGTGCAATAATGAATGATCAAGTGATGAACCAACGTCCAAATCAAAGCACCCATATTTATCACCTTAACTACAAATTCTGAACATTGGCATTACAAGATTCAATTTCAGGACATCTACAAAACATCACATCATAAAACAGCAAGAAACAGTAACAATATCTTTCAAGTTTGATAGCCAAATTCATAGGGATGCAGAGACCAGAAGTTCATGAAGAATGAAGACAACGCAGTAAACTAGCTAATAAGAGCCAAGCCAAATTCATCGGGATGCAAGAGACCAGAAGTTCATGAAGAACGAAGGCAACGCAGTAAACCAGCTAATAAATGCCATGGCCGTTGCAGTTTCAAACTGTACACAGTGGTTCTCGCTGCAGCTACCGATATCGTTGTCTATAAGAACAGTGATGCCTGCAGAAGCACAAGCTGCAGCGAACGTGAGGGTAGATGTGATCTGAAGGGAAAAAAGTTCAGGTGTCAGCTGCTAGGCTAGTGAAATTCCAGACAAGTCAGGAAAGGTGCATCGTTGATAATTGATCGAAAGAAAATGACAGCAGAAATTGTGCGAGTTCTAAAGGGATCTCTAAGTATTCAATTATTATCGTATGAGAATGATTGCAGTCATGATAGTTTTATATGCAACAGCAACAGAGAGTGATATCAGTACATAACTTGATGCAAGAAACAACAATCGAAAGTCCAATTCACCTAAGAGAATACCACCAGGCTTTAAAGTTAACATGCTAAAACACATTAATTTCATTAATCCAGTCCAAGAAAACTGGTCTTGAGCTAACTAGTAATGCAGCAAAGCAATGAGCTTCCAGAATATTCAAGAACATAAGAGTGAATCAACGGATGCCAAAATCAAAATTTTGCTATAAACATACACCATCACCAATAGTGAATAAGCTGACTATCCTGCAATTCTGTAAGGATCTCTTCACTAATAGAGCATATATATCAATGAATGCCAAAAAGAGGCTCCACAAACTCTGCAAACCAGCTGCTGCAACAAGATAGCTGAAAAGGCAGAAGATTTGATTGTTTAAGGAACAGCACGCACATAAAGACCAAGTGTAGAAAATCAAGCTGCAAATTTAACTTCTCATAGCTTCAATAAGCATAAGATTCATATACACGAGCTAAGAACTTGAAGATGAAGTAAATGATAAAAAGATAAACCTTAAACTTAATTCCAAGGATAAAAAGATACTAATGCCAATGAATCTGGGATCAACCATATAAGAAATGACTATTATCAGACGACAAAGCTAACAACAATCTGATCAAGTTATTGCATCTTCAGTGTATTGAACCATCAACAACCAATCGATACATTTTACAGAATGCTTGTTCATTAGCTCCAAAATTCGGGCTTAACTTATCTGAAAGTTCGATCATAATTGCGTGGGCAAGTAGCAAATCCAATTAAAACGAAGTAAATGAATCTACTTCACTGCAAAATTAAATCCATTTCCTGCAAAATTAGATCCAACCCGACGAATCCTAAATCCAAAAGCTACTAATATAACGAATCGCCTTATCCTTCCAAAGAAATGGAAGAAAAATAGAGTAACAACATACGCAAAAAAGTTGTAAGAAACACAAGTTCAGAGAGAGAGGTTCAATTAAGGAAAAATGAGATTTACCAAAAGGCAGTAACAGAAGGGAAATCGCTGGTAGTAGCCATGACAACCAGCGCCGCCGCCGCAAAGAGAAACTGAAAGAATCGCAAAGCGAGTCCTCCGCGGGTGCCGGGCATTCCTTCCATGTCCTTCATCCTGACCATGGGCGCATTCGCGCCGTCGGTAGTAGGGGGATCTTCGGCCGGGTGAACCGTCGCATGGCTCACATTCATTTCTCCACGATGCGATGCCTCAGCTCATCGTCTCTTCCCCAATCGCATCGTCGTCTTCTCCTCCGCCACGGCCGGAATCGTGGATGTCTCACTCTCTAAACCTCTGATTCTCCGATACTGAAGAGGATCTCAAGGAGCCATATGCGGAAATCAAATCTATGAAGTTCTACTGGGAATCTGGCGGGAGAGAAGAATTGAAATCCTATCCTTGAAATTTGCGACGAAGAAGAAGAACGTTCGGAGCGGCGATGGCCGATCAATAAGGGATTAGTTTGGGAATTGACTGCAAAAAAGTTTCTAATTTTATTATGAAAAAACAAAAAAAAAAATGTTTTTCTCTCTCTTTATTCTACACTCCCCTACCATTTAAACTTTGAAACCGTTCCCAAAAGATCAAGGTCGTCGGTGGTGCAACCTATGAAAAGATCCCATCAGTCCGTTCTCTTACACACCTCACGAGTTAACTCACTCATTCACTCATAGACGTGTCAAACTCCTTGATCTCTGTTTCAAGACAGGTCGAATCGGGAGCCTACTAACTGATGCTAGGAGCATGCAGGTGTCGAAGCAGGAGTGTGGATCGTCGGTCGTTGCCTAGTCTTGTTTTAACATATGGCGCATGGGCATACAGGCTTGATGCTTGGGCATCGAATTGTTGACGCTAGCTACTCCTCAGTGATGTGTCCATAAGAATTTTGAGTGGTCGTAGTCTATTAGATCTAGCATCGATTACCTCATGCATTATAGCATTGAGTCTTGTTAGTCCCTTTTTGTCGGCACCCCTCGTTAGGTGCACGATGAACTTGAAAGCCCGTGTGCACCCCTCGCAAGCCCTAGTGCGTGCAACCTCCACGCGAACTATTTCAAACTGTGAACTGTGAAAAGCTCGTTAAATTAGTTGTAACTTGTTTGATGGTATTTACTACTCAGATAGCTGTAGCAATTCAAGAGCTAATAGGTGTAATAAACCCAGATTTTCTAAAAGGATGCATTTATTAAATAAAAGATCGACGTGGACTCTGCCTATTTCTCTAATGATTCATGATCCTGTCACCATTATATGTGTATCATCCGCTCTCGTGATGATGGTCAATCGGGTTGTGCCCCGTCTTTGCTCTATACCTCCTTTGGCTTCTCTATTTAGATCTTGAGGGTTTATTCACACTGATCACCGATCTCCGTCTTTGCCATCAAATGTTAGTGGGTCATACTTTTTGAAGTTTTTTAGGTACTTGATATCTAGGATTTGCAAAGCTTCCATAATGTTTGAGGCAACGTTCCCGTGCTGCTCGTTTTGGCTCCCACTCTTGTGGAGCCTCCCTTTTTGGAAACTCGAAGGTAGGGTTAGTTTTAGCCCTTCTCCTTCCTCCCCTACCTTGACCTTGCTTTGCACGGTTTCTAATTTCAGTGCCATTATCTAGCATCGGTCAAACACATCTCGGGTCAAAATTAATTCTTACCCTTCATAAAAGTCAACCTATCTATGACTTATCAACCAACCCAAGACATAATTCTCAATTCAATCAAATCATTATATAAGGTTGATCAAACTGCTAATACTTACTTGGCTGTGACGAGACATTTCTGACGAGAGATATCAGGAATTCATGACTCTATATCTAGATCTAGCCTATACGACCGACCAATCTAAGACTTTGATACTAAACGTGTAATGACCCACTTTTTGAGGCTTCGAACCACGAACCTGTAGGAATTGACACGTAATTTATATCGATTTTAGATCTATTTATAATAACATATTTTTTTGAGATTTTATATTTCTAACTTCAAGTTTAAGCGGAAAAGCCCTAATGAATTTGTAAAATTATATCTCTTTTCATCTGCCTCAACGCCGTCACCTCCTCCGTTTCGGCAGCTCAGTGTAGCCGGCGGCGTCCTCCACCGTTCACTGCTGCCACCGCCTCTTTCTTCCGCTCGTGCCGCCGCAGCCTCCCTCTTTTAGCGAGTTTGCGTTGATTTTCTCTTGTTGTTACTGGTATTCTCCCAATCTCCACGGTCTTTCTTCTCACTTGAAAATCACAAATTAGAACTTATCTAATAAAACAATGGAGTTGTATGAATTCCTTGCGGCAAATTCGGACATTCTGATTCGAGTTTTGTGTTTACTGGTGATCTAGAATAAGCTCCGACATTTCAAGCGATCTTGATCAACTCAATATGCATTTAAGCTACAATGTTTATACGCTGCTTCATTTCCATGTTCCTGCTCACCTGCTAGTTTTGTAACATTTATATGAAGGCTTTTTTCGATTACTCATCGCTCATGGACTTTCTGTGGGTTATGCAGAGCTGGAAATCAAGTGCGAAGATGCAAGGTTTTCGCAGAATTAATCAATTGGTACGAAGGCAAAGTCCCGATGCTCATTTCAAATTGATTAGAGGTTATCCTCTAAATGGGGATGCTGGCTGTAGCTGCTCGGTGACACAATCGCACTTTCGAAGGAAGCGGACTAGCGATTGTGCGGCACTCACTTTCGAGCGACAAGTGAGCTAAGCCAATTTGTTCTTGCGTCGCCTCTAGCCTCGGTTTTAAAGGAAGGTTTTAGAAAATGAGGAGAGATAGAGATTTTAGAAAGAGAGATGCGTGAGCCATTTTATGTCTGCCAGGCTAGGGCTAGAAAAACACTAGAATGAAAAGACATGACAAGGGTTTGGCTTGTCATGGGCATGCGGCCATGGGCAACACGCCCTGGACGAGCATGACCGTGACATCCTCCCCCAACTAATTGGTTGACGTCCCTGTCAACCGACTACTTTCAAACCTTACGATGTGGGTGGCGGCGGAGTTCAGATCTTCGGCGCGTTCCCAGCTGGTTTTCTCTGTAGGGAGATTCTTCCATTTGACAAGGAATTCACGAATCGTCCGTACAGGTCTTCCTATCTTCCTAACCCTGTCGGCTAGGATCTCTTCTACTTCTTTTGTTTCTTTTTGCTTCAGATTGATGCTCGGTCTTGTGGTTGCATTTCGTTGGCCGTCGTCTGGGTCAGGGTGATAGGGCTTCAAGTTGCTCACATGAATTACTGGGTGGATTTTCATCCATGCGGGTAGTGCAACTCGGTAGGAGGTAGCCCCGATCTTTTTAAGGACTTCAACCGGGCCTTCATATTTTCGAACTAGTCTCTGGTTCTTTCGGCTGCGAAATCTGATCTGTTCTGGTCTCAGCTTGATAAGAACTTGATCTCCTGCTCGGAATTGAAGGGGACAATGCTTCTTGTCCGCCCACTTTTTCATATGCTTGGAAGCCTTCTCTAAATATGCCGGGCTATATCTGTCGTCTGCTTCCATTCTCTTGTAAAGTTGTGAGCTTGAGGGTTTTTCCCTGCATAAGGATGATCAATAATATGGGGTAAGGCCGGTTGTCGTCCACTTACAATTTCGAAGGGACTCTTCCCCGTAGACGAGCTTGTTTGGCAATTGAAGCAAAGTTGGGCGACATCTAACAGTTGTATCCAGTTCTTCTGGCGAGCGTCGACGAAGTGACGTAAGTATTCTTCGAGCAAGCAATTGAACCGTTCTGTCTGTCCATCGGTTTGAGGGTGATAACTCGAGGAGATGTTTAAGGTTGTTCCCAAGAAGGCGAATAACTCAGTCCAGAATGTCCCAATGAATCTGCCATCCCTATCACTGATGATGCTTGACGGAATACCCCATAGCTTTACATCGTGTTTGAAAAACAGTTGGGCTGTGAGTTCTGCCGAGCATAATTTTGGAGTGGGGATGAATGTCGCATATTTTGAGAATCGGTCTACGATAACCAAGATGGCGTCATATTCCCCGACTTTTGGGAGGTGTGTTATGAAGTCCAGAGATACACTTTCCCAGGGTCTTGTTGGCACAGGTAGAGGTTCCAAGAGTCCTGAGACTTTGGCTTTCTCGACTTTGTCCTGTTGACAGATGAGGCACGTCTTGGTGTATTGCATGATGTCGTCTCGCATGTTTGGCCAGAAGTACCCCTTCTTTATTAGGGCATATGTTCTTTGCCACCCAGGGTGTCCGACCCATAAGGTATCATGACATTCCTGAATGAGCTTCTTCCTCAGTTCCCCCGTTCTTGGGACATACAATCTGTTTCCTTTGGTCATCAGGAGGTCTCCCTCAACCCAAAACTGTCGTGTTTTTCCAGCTTTAGCTAGTTCGACGACGGCTTTGGCCGATGGGTCTTTATGTAACTGTTCCTTGATGATGTCGCGCATCGATCCATCGATCTTACTTGAATGAATATGGGCTAACATGCACAGGGCCGCATGTTCGCCCTTCTGACTCAGCGCATCGGCTACTTGATTACTCTTTCTTCTTTGTGTTCGAACTTGAAGTCGAATTCGGCCAACGACTCCTGCCACCGGGCTTGTTTTGCTGTTAATTTTGGTTGATCAAAGAAGTGGCAAATGGCGCTGTTATCCGTCTTCACTACGAACTGTGATCCCAAGAGATACTGTCTCCAGACTCGAAGGCAGTGGACTACAACCAGCATTTCTTTCTCGGAGACAGTGTATCTCCGTTCGGCATCGTTGAGCTTTCGACTTTCGTAAGCGATGGGGTGGCCTTCCTGAATAAGGACCCCACCTAGAGCAAAGTCGGAAGCATATGTTTCTATTTCAAATGGCTTTGTAACATCTACCAACCCGAGGACAAGACCCCTCGTCATGGCTGTTTTCAGATTTTCAAATGCCATTTGACAATCATTCGACCACGACCAAGGGTGGTCTTTCTTCAACAGCTCTGTCAATGGGGCGGCTCGTCGTGAAAACCCTTCGACGAACCGCCTATAGTAGTTGGCTAATCCTAAGAAGGACCGCACCTCGGATACGGAAGTAGGAACTTTCCATTCTTGGATAGCTTTTATCTTGTCGCTATCCATACTAATTTGTCCACATTTGACGACATGTCCAAGGAAGTTGATGCATGTTTGTGCGAATGCACATTTCTCTTTCTTCACATACAGTTGGTTCTGCCGTAGCTTGTCAAACACCAGCTTCAAGTGCACTTTGTGTTCCTCTAGGGTTGTGCTGTAAACAACGATGTCGTCGAGGTATACTATGACGAACTGATCCAAGTATTCGTAGAAAACCTGGTTCATCAACGTGCAGAAAGTAGTTGGGCCGTTTGTCAAGCCAAAGGGCATTACTAGGAATTCAAAGGCCCCATATCTTGTTACGCACGTCGTCTTGAGTTCGTCCCCTTCGGCAATACGTACTTGATAATACCCTGATCGTAAGTCCAACTTCGTGAAGTACTTGGCCCCGTGAAGTTGGTCGAACAAGTCGGATATTATCGGCAGAGGATATTTGTTGCGTACCGTCACCTTGTTTAAGGCTCTATAGTCTATGCACAGACGCAACGTCCCATCCTTCTTCTTCTGGAACAGTACGGGGGCTCCGTAAGGTGCCTTTGCTGGGCGAATGAATCCCACCTTCAGCAACTCATCTAGTTGTTTCCTCAATTCGGCTAGCTCGGGCGGAGCCATCCGGTATGCGTTCTTCGCTGGCGGTTTAACCCCGGGGAGGAGTTCGATTTCATGGTCAATGCCTCGACGAGGTGGTAGTGTTTGGGGTAGACTCTCTGGCATTATGTCGGTATAGTTGTTTAGTATTTCCTTGATTTCCTCTGGGACAGTCTCTTCGGTGGTTGCTTCTTCTATTAGTGGTATGGCCATGAATGTAGGTTCCTCTAGTGCGAGTCCCCTTTTCAGCTGTATGGCCGAGATCATTCGAAGATTACCTGGTTGCTTGATGCTTGCAGGTATTACTGTGGGGTTGCGGTCGGTGATCACCAAGCATTTTGCCAGTGGCATTGGGATGACCTTGTGTTCTAGGAGGAACTCCATCCCAAGTACCACGTCGAAGTCGTCCATGCGAACCACGACAAGGTCTAGCTCTCCAGTCCAATCCCCTATTTTGGAGGGGACTCCTTTGGAAACTCCCACAATAGGCAAGGCCTCGGAGTTGACAGCTTTCATTTTCCCCGGGTTCTTTCCTATGGTGAGTCCCAATCTTCGGGCTTCTTGATCGGCAATGAAGTTGTGGGTTGCTCTAGAGTCTATCAGAGTGCTCTTGCTCGATCGAGAATTTATTGTCGCATCTACGAACATGAGCCCTTTCTCTATTATCTCCTTCGGTTCGACTTTCCGTTGGAGGGCTGACAAGAATTTGAGTGCGCCCATTCGGGGGTTGTCGTGATCTTCCTTCTTGTCTAGCATAGTCTCGACCCTTGCCTCATTGCTCTCTTGAATGGACACTTGGAGCACAGTGAGAGAGGCCCGATGAGGACAGTAGGATACTTTGTGGGGACCTTTACACAACATGCATTGTAAAGGCGTCGTCGGGTGGTTCTTTTGATGGTAAGGCCCTCGAGATGTCCCCGCTTGATTGTTCTGGGGAGATCTATCCGTCCATCCGCTCTGTATGTTGGGGCTTCCATTTCGATGACCTGGTGGCTTGTATGTTTTGCCCCTAGTGTTTGGGGTCGTTGTCGATCTTCTTTGGGATCCTGCTTCGTTCCCACAGTCTATGAGTCTCTCGGCGCGGCAGCTAGGGTTTGGACCTTGTTCTCATGTATCTTTGTTTTGGCCCACGGCTGTAACCCATTTATAAAGAAGAACACTTTGTCCTTCTCTGTTGTGCCCCTGATATCTAGCATCAGGGTTGAGAACTGCCCGACATAGTTCCGTATGCTTCCAGTATGTTTTAGGGCTACTATTTTCTCCATTGCTATATGTCCTGCGTTTTCAGGGAGGAATTGTTCCCTCAACTATTTCTTGAGGTCCTCCCATGAGTCGATGGTGCACAATCCATCCTCGATGTCTTGCACCTTCGTACGCCACCACAGTTTGGCATCGTCTATGAGATACATCGAGGCTACAGTCACCTTCTTGTCGTCAGTACAAGCCGTTGTGGCTTTGAAGTACTGCTCGACATCAAAGATGAAGTTTTCCAACTCCTTGGCGTCCCGATTCCCTTTGAAGGCTCTAGGGTCTGGGAACCTTAGTTTGTTGGATCCTGTATTAGTTTGCCCAGCCGTGACGCCTTCCACGGCTTTCATGGTCACTTCAATTCGAGTGCTCATGGAGGCCATCCTTTCTTGGATGTCGTCGATTGTTGTTCTGAATTCATCAGCTAATCCATTGAACAAACTCATCATTGTATTTTGTAGCACGTCGAATTCTTCGCCACGTCCCTCTTTGTGTGCGACAGAGCTATCCGGACTACCAGATGGTTTTGGGCTGCTCGTAGGAGCAACTCTTTCTTCGAGCGAGGTCACTCGAAACATCAATTCTGCGATTGGCAACCCATCCAGGCGGTTGCCCATTGCGTCGACTTCTACGACTTTCTCACTCAGTTCGGTCACCCGTTTTTCCAGGAAACGGATGGTGTCAGGGACTTCTTTGAGGAACAGCATTTCCTCCTCTATTAGCGTAAGCCGGTCGGCTTGTGCTTTGGGTGTCGACTTTGTCGTTGACATGATCTCGGTCTTTATGATGTTACGGAGCTAACAAAGCTCTGATACCACTTGACACAATCGCACTTTCGAAGGCAGCGGACTAGCGATTGTGCGGCACTCACTTTCCAGCGACAAGTAAGCTAAGCCAATTTGTTCTTGCGTCGCCTACGGCCAAGCGACGTACGATCGAGCCTCTAGCCTCGGTTTTAAAAGAAGGTTTTAGAAAACGAGGAGAGATAGAGATTTTAGAAAGAGAGATTTTGGAAAGAGACGTTATATAAGCAAGCAAGAGAAAGATAACAACGGCTTAGCATATATAACCTTGGGTAGGGAGAAGTTGACAACTAGTCATATCCCCCTATAGTACATTCTGAGCCATTTTATGTCTGGCAGGCCTAGACATGATATTTGTGAGGCGTCATACGCCTTAGAATTACAAAAGGAAAAACACTAGAATGAAAAGACATGACAAGGGTTTGGCTTGTCATGGGCATGCGGCTATGGGCAACACGCCTTGAACGAGCATGACCGTGACACTCGGCGCCAAGGTCGATGGAATGTAGTTTTGGGAATCCGTATGCGTCTTTGAGTGGGCAATCAATGTCCGGAAGCCTTTGTATGTATTTCTGTTTGTTTAAATATTTTGTGCATTATGTAGTATGATATGTTCTTGTTTGTTTTCAAAGGTTCTATAGCTATTCAGTAAATCTACTAAGGTTTTATACATATATAATTTGCGACATTTAGTCTAGTTCGAATTCCAAGCTTTTACGAATTCATTTATGCTTCTTGTTTGAGTTCATAAGCAATGAGGCACAAGTAAATCTCATGATATCGGTCTTGGCCGACACCTGATTGACGGTAGGGGAAAGGGTAATATGTATAGTAACTTATCAATTGTGTACATTATGTACGTGTCTCTAATACCGACCAGACGAGATTGGTGCTAAATGTCTTATTGATATAAAGTGACGTAGAGTATGAGTACGTTTACTGGAACTGGCTTCTGAGTTCAGTTATGGCTTAATCAACAGAACTATGAACTTCACTGTTGTCTCGAACACGTAGTTATTATGATAAGATAAGGAATCAATACAAGGGGAATAAGATTCGGATTACCTTGTTGATTGAATATCTCAAGACAAAAACATTGTTTGAGATTCGAATCACTCCACAAGCAAGATCGATCACGTCTAGCTTGAATGATTCTTGTTGATCAAATATCTAAACGCAAGAACACTTGCTTGAGATTCGAATCACTCCACAAGCAAGATTGATCATGTCGAGCTTGAATGATTCTACATGCAACCTAAACTACATAGAATTGGAAAGAAACTTAGCAATTGGCTAAAGGAAAGCACAAATGCTTCTTTTCACTATATTTTCCAAGTCCTACAAATACAACATACATGGCTTTATATAGTCTCAAAACGAAACTATTAAAGGCATTCCAAAAGTGGTAACATTCATAGTTAATGGCCATAATTAACCATTATGGAATTGTAACCTAAAGTAAATAAAAAGTCTTAAAATACATTAATGAAATACAACAACTCTAAATTACTCTAAATTGTAACCCACCCAAAATTTATAACAATCAAACTTCATTCTTGTTCAATGTGGTATGAATTGAAACATCTTTTGATAATTTTGACAACCTTTCCTTTGACATGAACCAAAAGACATCAATCAAACTTCATTCTTGTTCAATGTGGCATGAATTGAAACATCTTTTGATAATTTTGACAACCTTTCCTTCACATCTTCATTGAAATATCTCGTATGATTGATGTCTTTTGGTTCATATATCCTATTTTCCTTCACAACAAATTAGTTCGAAAAATAATTAGCTCAAGTCGAGCTGATGTCCCTTTTCAAGGGAAAAAGGGCTCTCAAATGGAATTTGTGACAATCTATCACTTTGTAACAATTTATCAACCATGTAGCAGAGAAGTAAGGGCTCTCAAAAGGAATTTGTGCCTTCGAGAAATCATGTAGCTTCAACTTGTTCAGCATTCCAAAGTCTTAGGCAACATTCATCTCAGTTGGCAGAAATTGCAGCTCCTTTTTCTAGCAGCAGGGGTATTGCTACGACAAGTTCAATGGAATCGGCTCCACAAGGATCTCCCGCAGTTGATTCTGATATAACTCCTCGCATCAAATTTAAGCGGCTTGATAAAACCTCAGAACACATAATGCAGGTATTTGCATTTCTGATTCCCCTTATTTTTGGAATATCAAACAGCTTGCTGACATTAGGGGATATACCGTCCATGTATCAACATTATCATCTTTTTGAATGAAGGATATGTTGGGAATCACGACTCTCCACAATGGTATGATATTGTCCACTCATTTTAGTGATTGGTTGTCTGATTCCCCTCATTTTTGGAATATCAAATAGCTTGCTGACATTAGGGGATATACCGTCCATGTATCAACATTATCATCTTTTTGAATGAAGGATATGTTGGGAATCACGACTCTCCACAATAGTATGATATTGTCCACTTTGAGCATAAGCTCTCATGATTTTGCTTTGAGCTTCCTCCAAAAGGCCTCATACCAATGGAGATAGTATTCCTCACTTATAAACCCATGATCTTCCACTAAATTAACCAACGTGGGACTCACTCCCAATAATCCTCAATAATTGTTGAAATATCATCACTAGCCCAATAGAGTCAAGCCCAATTATTGTACGAGCCCACTATATTTATTTTAGTAGAGATTTTAGAGAAAGAGATCTATATATTTTAGGAAAAATATTTAGATTTGTTAGGTCTAGATTTAGATTTGTTAGGTATTAGATTGCGTAGACTCTAGTATAAATACCCCTCCACCCTACCTAGGTTATTCATCCAAGAAATCCAAAAACAATAAAAAGCAGAAGTATTCTACAGAGTGTCTTGTATTCTCTTCTTCTACAGAGTGTCTTGTATTCTCTTCTCGATGGTGTTAATAAAGAGTGCGAGTGTTTCCCACAGTGAGTTGTGTTCAACAGGATAGATCCATTATTTATCATTTACAGCTTTTCCGTTCGTTCCAAATCTTTCCCATGTTCTTTGTTGTTATTCTTATTTTCACTTTCAATTCAACGAGAATAGGCATGGTGCTGCTGATTTCCGGCTTAGAAACTAGACGGCTGAAAACTGGATCTATTAATGTATCCATGGTCATCGAAAAATGCAAGTACATATAACTATAGTTTCATGTTAAATGAGACTTAAGTTGTGCCTATTACCTTAAGAACTAATTTTATTATCGAGAGGGTTTGGATTCACTATCATATAGACCCGCACAATACCACTTCTCAACACAAAATTATGTAGAAATGTGTTCGGACATCTGGAAGTAGTTTATAATCAATGCCTCATATAAAATTATGTTATCTTAGGAGGATGCGTATAATATTTTCGTAAAATCATGATATACGTACTTTACAAGGCTAACATACATATTTGTATCATTCTAGTGAAACTATATAATACATTATTATACATGCATCACATGGTACCTCATACAAGGCTCGGATTGTTTCTTAGTTCACCAACGTCTACATGATCTAATTTTACCTATATCATCATAGTTCATTCATTCTTAGTTCACCAACGTTTACCTGTTTACCTTATCTAATTCTACCTACATCATCATAGTTCATTCCATCTAATTCTACCTACATCATCGTGGTTCATTCGAATCGGGTCAGACTGGAATAGGGTTATCATCATAGTTCATTCGAATTGGGCCGGGTTATTCAAAGGAAGAACCATTTTAACGTCCCAAACAAATTTAAATAATTTTTTGAAAATAGTAGTCCATTTATAATTTATGGTAGATTCAACCCCAAACAAATTAAAATATTTATCGTTTTTTTGTTTGGATTGAGTTAAAATTGAACAAATTAAAATATTGATCGTTTTTTATTTTGATCGAGTTAAAAGTGTGATATAAGAGGATGTTAGTGAACGTAGTTAAAGCTATTTGACAAATAGTTGTTGGATTATGACGATCGTAGTACATGTCAAGCACGAAGATATTGAGGAATAAGATGTTGACAGAAGTTTATATCTCACCATTTTTCTATATTGAGGTAATAATGAGATCTACCAAATTCTAGATAACTTTTTTTTTTTTTTTACGCGCAACATGAATTTTTTTAAGCGCAACATGAAAAAGGATATAGCACTAACACGTGCACCATTCGTAAGTAAATAATGCCTTTGGCCAATTGGGCAAGGTACAAAGACAACCTAACGACGTAGTTATTACAACATTTAAACGTTTCATAGTATAAATGGAAAAATATAGCTTTCAAATTCATTGTGGGTTGTGATATAGGTGATCATCAAGAGAGTCGTTTGCATACTCTTTGTCGGGAAAGGCTACCTATTGTAAACTCCATATTATGCCTCAAGTTCACTTATAATGACAGTTTCCGATAAACTGTTGACATGACACCAATAATAATTTTTATTATTTTATTTACTATTAATATTATTTATGGTATGAAAATCAAATGTTATTAATGTAATATTGAAGAGTATGCGGTTGATACAGGATGATAGTGTTTAAGTAATAACTTGAAGGGTTTTGGATGTTTCATACTAGTAACACTATTGATACAACCCACTTTATAATCGTTACAAATGATTTGATTCAAATTGTTCATGTGGAGACATGTGTGGGGGTATCCTATACACGAGTTTATATAAAACTAAACCACAAAACATTTTAATCTCTCTTTATAAATCTGTTAATTAAAAAGATTAATATTTCACATGATGATCATATGCGATTCGAGCTTAATCATGAGTGAGTTATGAACTTCTGCATGTGAGGGCTTGTCTTTGATTTACATGGGTGGAAATGGCTCTCGTAGTCTATTCAATATATCTACCTTTTGGGGACTTGACCAAATAGGGAGTTGAGAACATAATATCACGAGATAAAATTTACTCATTTCCATATAAGGAAAGTAGATGAGTTGTTCTTTTAGGGGTTGATTTCGGGACTTGAACAATGGGGTCACATCCTCTAATTGACCCAAGAGAGACTTAGTTTATGATTGAATAAAAAACAAATTGTTCATTAGAAAATCGGTGATACTTATTAAAAATGTTATTACAGAGACAAGTCGATTTTTTTGTGATGCATGTATTTTTTGAATTGTTTATTTTGTTTGCTATATTGTTATGACTACGTTTATGCTCTGTGAGATACTATGACGTACTATGTATGAAGAGCATGTATGAAATACGGTAAGCACATCTCATAAAGAATTCATGTCATTATAACTATGAAAGTATTATGTGCATCAATATGTCTAACCATGTTTTGCAACCATGTTTTTTAAATGTGGAACCTCATGCATGTTAGATGTTTCACGAGCATGGATTACTTTTTCAATATGTTGCGTACAAACGAATATACCACGATATTATACATGCTCCTTTCTTTTCCATTGGTTTACAGAAGCGTGAGTGTGTCCTGACTCATAATTAGGCTTAGAGGTATATATATATGAGACCATCTAGCGTGCGTAAAGCGAGCACTGTGGACCGAGACTAGGCAAAGGTAGAACACCTGCATCCTGTCATACTCGAAAAAAGAAAGTAATGTAACTACATCTCTCGACTCCAACAATATCACCTACTAAGTATTTTTAAATACTTAATCTATGTCTATCATTTTTCTAGTCCTAGTGAGTGAAAAAACTTACTCAATGTTGTCCATTGTCATATTCAAATTCGTTGAATATAGGGTAAAATCATAATTTTTAGTTTCTCTCGTTACACTGGTCGAGATAAAATATTGCTTATGCGAGAATCAACGATTCATTTAGTACCACAATAATACATCGACCGAGACAGCTAACTAAATTGATTTCATGACCATACGAAGCACAACAATCTACCCCAACATCAATCGAACGAGACAGCTAACTAAATTGATTTCATGACCATACGAAGCACAACAATCTACCTACCCCAATGTCAATCGAACAAGACAGCTAACTAAATTGATTTCATGACCATATGAAGCACAACAATCTACCCCAACGTCAATCGAACGAGACAGCTAACTAAATTGATTTCATGACCATACAAGGCACAACAATCTACCCCAACGTCAAACGCCAATCGAACGATACAGCGCATGCAAGGAATTCTTCACCATCATTACACAAAATTGAAGTTCTTGCAATAGAAGCATGATCAAAAGAGATAGCTTCCTCTTATGGGAGGCATATCCTAACACAAATCCTTCAAAGTTTCAGCCTTTCAAGCCACGATGATCAAGTACGCAAAGCGAAAACATAAATAATTCATCCAACAGGATTGAAGATCAAAATTATTAGTTCAATTAAAATACAAGAAGATGCTGAGATTCAAAAGCTCGCTTTCCCGCTTCAAAGATAAATTAAATCGTCAATCATACCTTAACTTTAGATACTCTTCTCCGAGCATTAGCAAGTAGGAAGAGAACAAGGAGTAAGATAAAAAGCATTACTAACAAAGGAATTCTCCATAGCTCGAAGGCTCGTGCTCGGTCAAGTTTGGTTTCTGAACCGTCCTGCAAGTTTGAAAATGCATTTGCATAAGAAACCATCAGATAACTTGCACCTCATTTGTTATATGCTAAGTTTTGTGTTTTATGGAATGTAAAGCTGTATAACTGTTGGTGTGTAGAGGTCGGGTTTGAGTGATCGCAACAGGGTTTGTTAGACTCGTCTATTTGAAGATGAGTATGAAGAAAACATTTCAAGTTTGAAGAGAAATTGTAACAGCCCAAGCCCAAGCTCAAGCCCACCGTGAGCAGATATTGTCCTCTTTGAGTTTTCCCCTTCGGACTTCCCCTCAAGGTTTTTAAAACGCGTCTGCTAGGGAGAGGAAAACCACACCCTTATAAAGAATGTTTCGTTCTCCTCCCCAACCGACGTGGGATCTCATAATCCACTCCCTTCGGTGTCCAGCGTCCTCGCTGGCACATTGCCCAGTGTTTGGCTCCGATACCATTTGTTACAGCCCAAGCTTACCGCTAGCAGATATTGTTCTCTTTGAGCTTTCCCTTTCGGGCTTCCCCTCAAGGTTTTTAAAACGTGTCTACTAGGGAGAGGATTCCACACCCTTATAAGGAATGTTTCGTTTTCCTCCCCAATCGACGTGGGATCTCACAAAAATCTAAACGGATATTAAGAAAAACTTACACAAATCCAGGAAGGAACTGAAAAGACTCACTTTCATATCAAGATTCCCCATTAGTTGTACGTGTCTCATTGCAAAAATTTCTTGAGCATACTTAAAAAGATCCACATCCAGATAATTGAGTGTTCTAATCTCCTGCAGAACTGCATCAGAAACATGACGCCGTGCCTGCAAGAAAGTATTGAGAAATAAAAGAATCAGCAAAATAAACAACTCCTGTTCCATGCTCTCTTATAAATATAAGAGGCATGATGAGTATGAGTTGACCTGTTATCCGTTTCTTATTTCTTGTTTCATTCGAAACCCGAAGAACAGCAAGAACACAATTCTCTTTCTCCTAAAAACCTTATGCAATAACATTTTTTAAGAAAGAAACACAAAAATGTGATTGGTAATAGTTTCGTATTCGTTCTTTCTTTTTGGTGACAACACTTGATTGAATCGGGTATCCAATCATACCTCTTTTGAGAAATTTGCAGGGGAAATCCGCTTTAAAGAAGCAAATCGACGACGAGATTGGGTCTTTAGTAGACTCGAAATGCACCCTTCATATACTTCAATAAGTTCTGTGACAGTCATCTGGCATGTCGAAATCAAGGGAATATAAATTAGATCAGATATGGGTGGCAGATATACAATTTTTCTGAAGTGACTTACATTTTTCCTCTTTGCTTCATCTTCATCTTGCAAAGCCTTTTCATCTAAGGTACTATTGTTCTGTAAAGGAAAACTGATTAAGATAGATCCTGGATTATGTATATGATTACAAAATGAGAGGAGCTTGCCTGATCAACATTGCTCTCAAGCTCAGAGTCTAAATGCAAAGAGCTACTATTACCTGTAAATCAAAGGGAGATCTTAGTCAAAACATAGGGCAACATTTCTCTTGAAAAATGGCTATACAGCATCAAAAGAAGTTCAGATGACCGTTAATAGAAGATTTATAAGGGTGGGAAACCTCTCCCTAGTAGACACGTTTTAAAACTGTGAGGCTGACGGCGTAACGGACTAAAGAGGACAATATCTGCTAGCGGTGGGCTTGGGCTATTACAAATGGTATCAGAGCTAGACATCGAGTGATGTGTCAGCGAGGACGCTGGGCCTCCAAAGGGGGTGGATTGTGAGATACCACATCGTTTAGAGAGGGGAACAAAGCATTCCTTATAAGGGTCTGGAAACCTCTCCCTAGTAAACGTGTTTCAAACCGTGTGGCTGATGGCGATACATAAAAGGCTAAAGCGGACAATATTTGCTAGCGATGGGCTTGGGTTGTTACAAATGGTATTAGAGCTAGACACCGGGCGGTGTGCCAGCAAGGACGTTGGACCACCAAGGAAGGCGGATTGTGAGATACCACATCAGTTGGAGAGGGGAACGAAGCATTCCTTATAAGGGTGTGGAAACTTCTCCTTAGCAGACATATTTTAAAACCGTGAGGCTGACGGCGATACGTAACGGGCTAAAGCGGACAATATCCATTAGCGGTGGGCTTGGGCTGTTACACTAATCTTTTCCACCGAAAGTAATCCAATTGGCAAAACCTCCCAAATGTGGTCTGTTTAGTTAAAGGTTTGAGCATGGGTAACCTTCCCATAGATGGCAAAAGATAGTGCACTTGCAAACTCAATCCATAAACATATCATAGACGAGTAAGCTTTGAACTGTCAATCATGATAAATTAGCAACCAGCAGAATCTTAAGCAACGAAGTACAATTCAAGAACCACAACTTAACTATAAAGGGCCAAATAAGATTCTGAAAGATGATAAATATCCATTTCTTTTTGAAAACAAAAGTAATCTTGAATAAAAAGATATTCAGCATCGTGATCCGAAAAAGGAACGACATAAGCCTAGGTTACAAATATGAATTTCACCCGAGCTCGAGACATGCTCTCCCATTTTTTTCAACGGTCATCCTTTCAAAAATGAAACGAAGCTACTATGGCAGAATTTCACCCGAGCTTGCCTATGGTCTACTTGACTAAAACAGAGCTTACGTCTTTATAGATGACGAACAAGATTACCGAACCTTCCTTACTTCTACTTTTTTTTATCTCTTAGTTGGTGCAAACTTAATCCTCCATTTTGTAATTATAGTTTGTCTATGACCAATAAGAGAACTTTTCTGTAATTTCATATCATGAATCTATTATCATTAGTATCCTATTTACATGATAAGCAACAGAACAAAACATAAACCTGATTGATTGTCAGCTAAAGTGCCCGTGCTAAAGTTGGCGTCTCTTAGCTGTGAAATCACCTGTGAACCGACCACATTTGCAAACATCGTCGCAGATTCCTTATGTTCCGCAGTTAGACCAACATATAACATAGCATTCAACCTCATCTGCAAGAATAACAAGCATCTACCATAATTGGAACCATAAGGAGGCCAAGTATCAGAAAGAAAATTGTCCATATACCCACTGTTATAATTTAAGAAACCATCTCTTGTTACCTTTGCTACACGAAGCACGTGTTGACCAAGGCTCTTATATTCCCGTACACAGTGCCGGATCTCGTGTGATTCATCTAGGTAGGAGTTGTTTGTCAATCCTGCTATCTGAAAACTTTTCAATGGTCAATTGCGTTTCTAAAAGAATGAAAAGTGCATCACCAAACGCACTGTTAACGGGGTATTATATCCACCAAGACAACAAAATCTCATTCGTATAACTAACAGTTTGTCGATATCGCATTCAGCCAATATTTAAATTAATTCAGAATTACCTGGAATGTAGCCCCATTATGAACAATATCATGAACAATGGGGTCATCAATAAACTCCTGCAGTGGCATAAGAATATCCTTCATATCATATGGACTGTCAATCTTATCTTCACTTGAACCTTCCTGTCTTCTAGCATGTCTCTGTTCATAGCATTTGGTAGACAGTAATTTTTTTTTATAAGATTGTAGTAAATAAGAGAATTCATATGAACTGAGCTAGAAATATAATGAACTAACTTGGTTAGCAATCTTGCTTACCTAACGCCTTGAACCGAAGCACGCCTTTAAACACATTTATGATCACTAGATAATCTAAATCTTGGATTAATGTATTTTGTGTAAGCAAGTTATTCACATTCAACACATCTTATATTTTTCTTCACTTACGTTAAAATAAAAAAAATGCACAAGATTGGACAACAGGACACTTACTCGAGCAAATAGGTCGGCCCTCATCCACGGAACCAAATATTTCCACGGCCAAATATCCAGTGTGCTCACTCCAGCCTTCTTTGCACGCAGACGTTTGGACATTTTTGTTGCAGAAGCTAGATCAGGATGCACCAAAAATCTAGCTGCTACCTCAACTGAAAATTCATATGAACTAAAAACACGGTCAACTGGATTCCGAACAATTGTCACCACCGACGTCCTCTCCTTCGGTAGTTTTTCCATCATGCTATAATCATCATGAGTAGCCAACAATCTGCATTTCTCCTTTCTGCAATTCAAATTCAAACACCATACAGGTTGATAATTATTATGAGCCAAAGCTAAAGTAAAGCTAGTAAAACACAACATTACAAAAGTTGAATGTATGTCATATGAAACAATTTGAAAAATAAAACAACAACCATCTTGTTATACCTGGGGTCAAAACGTAACTTATCATAAGAACGGGGACACTCCTGAGAGCTTGGGTACAACTTTTTCAAGAAACTGCGAGTTACAGAACATAACCAATAACACTAAGACAATGATACTCGAGTAATCAATACTCAGTGAACTTTATGATTTGAAAGTTACCAGTGGTAATACGATCGCCCTCCTGTTCTTGGAACATGGAGAAAGAACAGTAAATCTTGTAGTGTATGTTTATCTTTGTTGATACCCTGATGAAGAGCAGATGATGCCCAATTTTTTACAACCGTTTCACAGTGTTCAAAATTTTTTTCGACGGTTGAAGCACATGCTGGCATGTAATGGAAAGAACTCAGTACATCAATGAGTCGAATAATAGGAGCAAAATGCCAATAAAACGTGGTCTTGAAAATATACTTGAGATTCTAAGGCTCCAATTTGTACAAAATTTAATATGACCTCTGATTGAACTTTAAGTACAAATTTAAATTTATAGATTCAGACTATTTTACTAGAGGCAAGTGAGAAAATTAAAGAACAGCGCACGGGTAGGCAGGCACCAACCTATTCTGAAGAACAACAGAAGCAAAGTTAACTTAATAATGGGATCCATGCATCTCACAACTTCAACAACTGGAGAAAGAGAAATAAGGTTATGAGATGAAGAACAGACTATTCATAGCAAAAGCAATTGTGAAATCACTGGTAAAAGGGGCAACAGAACAAAACATAGGATTGTCAACTCCTAGATATAATTTCCTAAAAATCAAGAAACGGAGCTAGATGTTAGGAATCACGAATCTCCACAATGGTATGATATTGTCCACTTTGAGAATACGCTCTCATGGCTTTGCTTTTGGTTTCTCCAAAAGGGCTCATACCAATGGAGATGTATTCCTTCCTTATAAACCCATGATCATTCCCTTAATTAGCCGGTGCTGGACTCCCCACCAACAATTCTCCCCTCGAACAAAGTAACCATAGAGCCTCCTCTAAGGCCTATGGAGCCCTCGAACAGCCTCCCTTTAATTGAGGCTCGACAACTTTCTCTAGAGTCCTCAAACAAAATACACCCTTTGTTCAACACTTGAGTCACTTTTTTACTACACCTACGAGACTCACAGCTTCTTTGTTCGATATTTAAGGATTTTATTGGCATGACTAAGTTAAGGGCATGGCTCTGATACCATGTTAGGAATCACGAATCTCCACAATGGTATGCTTTTGGTTTCCCCTAAAAGCTCCATAGCAATGGAGATATATTCCTTCCTTATAAACCCAGGATCATTCCCTCCCCCACCAACACTAGAAACAACATTTCAATTTCACATCAACTGTTTGTCAGACAAAATTTCCACAAATATTCATCAAATCATGAATTAAACATTTCTTCAAGGCTTAAACCACTATGTTCCATGCAAAAGCACTCTCAAAATTACTAACCAGCTAAACTCAGCCAGGAACCGAACCAGAAAACCCACCTTGAAAATAAACGCAACAACAACACACCAGAGAATCACAGACCCACTAAACCAGAAAGGAGAGGCAAATAGTTCAAGCATTTACCAGACAGGCACACTAACAAAAACGGGCGCAAGCAAGAATTAAAAGGAAGAACAGAAAAGAAATTCCAGGAATGAAACGGCAGAAAAACAGAGCATTAACCCGACAAAATGAAAATCAGCAACAAGAAAACCGAGAAGGAAAAGTTATGTCCTACAAGTATTGGTTTTATGGATCTCGTGTTCATAAATTCCCGAGATCGTGTTGGGATTCCGAGAGACAGGGCTCGCGATCAATTAGGGCCCACTCAAATCCATCCGGCCGTCAGAAACTTCCAATAACTTTTCCCTTTCGAATTTTCCCAGCATCCAAACAGAAACAGCATCAAATTGGGGGGGAAAACGAAAGGGGATTGAACAAATGATTCTTACTTTGGGTTGAAATGGCGAAGAAAAAAAAGGGCTAGATTTTCTCCGATTCCTCCTCCTCCGAAAATGAAGGGGGAGGATTAATCTCCCTGCCCCCAACAATTGAACAGTTTTCTTTTCTTCGCTTTCTGATACAGAGAATTTGCAATGATTTCATCAGAAAAGATACCAAAGCTTAAAATACAGAGTGCCATTCTATATTCATATATATATATATACACAGAGAGGAAGAGGGACAAAGATAGAGACTTGACAGCGTGAAAAGACTAAAATAGCCTGCTGAACACAAATGGATTTGTGAGGGCAAAATTGTAAAATTACAAATATTTTTAATTTTATACGAATATTAAGGATTTGTAAAATTTACGCCATGATTTTATAAATTTATAAAAACTATGGAAATTTTAAAAAATAATAAAATCAAATTGTTTTTTATTATTAAAAATAAAATTATTTTTTGAATCTAATATGAACATGAAATGTAACCGCCCAGATATTGTCCGCACTGGTATGTTACCTAACGTGTCAGCCTCACGGTTTTAAAAAATAAATGTTTTGTTTTCCTCTCAACCGATATAGGATCTTACAATCCACTCCTTAGTGGTCAGCATACTCGATGACACATCGTTCGGTCTCTGGCTCTGATATCATTTGTAACAGCTCAAGCTCATCGCTAGCAAATATTGTCCGCTTTGGCTCTTTACGTATCATCGTTAGCCTCACGATTTTAAAACGCATCTGTTTTCCATATACTTATAAGGAAATGTTTTGTTCCCTTCTCTAATTGATATAGGATCTCATATAAAAATATCAATTAAAAGAGTTAAAACGCTACATCAAGTTTAAAAAAGTTCGAGACATAAAACATGGGAAACATATTGACACAAATCCCATCGCTGAAATGGTATCCTGTCACTTGCCATATTGTACGTTCTTGTCGTCGTTCTTGCCATATCTGATGAAAAAAAGTTTTGAAAAAGGTTGAGCATTAAGAATACTTTGTATGTAACCTTCCTAATGAAGTCAGATATAAATATAAATAATAAGAATTTGCAACGTGCATTTGTGAAACCTAAATAAATACGGTTAAAACACACCATTTTCCAATGTCAACGGGTGTACTAATTCTCTAGTGATTCATAAACGAGAATCTCGGGAGACTTTACCCTAACGAATGAGAATTGACACCTAATTAGTGGAGTCGTGCTTCTCCTGTCATATCACTTCATGATATAGATGGATAATTGTCACCGTACTTGTAACGATATCAAATGTCATTAACATTCATACACAAGGTCCAATAATCAACATTCCAAATAACGAAACAACCACGACGGCTACATTATACAACATGCATCACACAGTTCATACATATTCAACCTACCCCTAAGATCATCGTGAAGAGAACCAGTTAAAATTTGAAACGACTTCAAAATTTCAAGCAACCATTTGAACTTAAGCCTAATGAAATTTCAAAAGTTAGAGTTCTAATTAGTTGAGCTATGTTCATATTGGTATTCAAAATTTTAATTTTTAAATTATTTCTTTCATATATTTTATGAGCCAACACGAAATTTGTGTTTACGAGCAAAATTTGCGTGTTTCAACAAATAAATTGCTCCCCTTGTGATTGTACTTTAAACAAAAAATATACATCACTTTGTGTGTGGGTGTTCTTCCATGAAATCTACGTGGTTTGACTCGAGATTATTGAAATTTTCAAATCCTACATTAAATTTTCTATGTAGTTTGTGAAATTTATAAGATCATAGAAATAAATTTGAAACGGTAACGAATGACTTAGACTGATTGATACGAAACTTTTGAGAATTTGATCTACCGAGAACTTAAATATCAAAGAATCCAAAACTATGAACTCAATCGAAAGTTTAAGAACGGATTACGTTGATAGTCAAGATCAAGAGTAAAAAAAAACCCATTTTTAAATACGTGATGATTTAGATCTGAGGTGTGTATGACATAATTTATGTGACGTTGTTAATGAACTGAGTTGATGACGATTCACAGATATTTAATCAAGTATTCAATTTAGTAAAAGTGTTATGGATTAACTATCATAAATTAAAATTTTTAATTTTGGAATTTTAATTTCTCGTAAGCTTTCTAGTTTAAATTTAAAAGGTTACAACTTTGACATCCGAGTAAAGAAGAGGTATATGAATGAACTGAAAACCACATCCGAACAAGAGCAATCTTGAGAATAGGATGATTAAGAAAAAGTTAAAAGAATTGAAAGTTATTACCTATACGAACAAGGCGCGTCTTTCTTTTCGATGGCTCAATCATTTAAATTTCACGGTTAAACATGCTTTATTTGGAGCAATTCTAAATTGGATAACGTTTTTGAAATTTTCCTCAGATGCATGTGAGTGATGACAAAGCATGCCGGAAAAGATTTGTGTTGGTCTTCACTCTTAGACGCGAGAAGTAAGTAACGTAACCATGTCGTAAGGGATACAGTGAAATGCCGAGGCCATCAGGTTTTGAATCCGAATTCCAAATCCTGAATATGAATCGTTACACCATCTTTATTTCTAAGATTAAAAAAAAAAAAAAAAACGACCATTTACGGTGACCCATAACCTAATAGACTTCACATTTGAATACCCATGGCCTTAGAGGCCAAATTTGTGAGTTCGAACATGTTCAGAAACGAACCAACAAGAACTCGAGTATTTTAGGTAAAATTTAGAAGACAACGTTCACTCCCTAATCCTTTTCAAGTTTGATTTAGGTCATAAACGCTATGTCGCATATCTACGTTGTGTGTATGCATGACTAACCTCGTTAGAGATGTTTATTTGAATTAAATAGTCTGAATTTGTCAAATTCCCAAACAATTTAAAAAATTAAATGAAAAATAATATAATATTTAAAAATTTAGAAACTAAACGGTAAACTACTTTTTTTAAAAAAAAAAATTAAAAAGTGAAAAAGTTGAGAGATTGGAATAATTAATGTTTTTAGAAACTCTATGCTTTGCATGTGAACACGTGTTCTCCTCTTATTTGCATACCGTTCTAAATTTACCATATTACCCTCACTTGGACAAAGCTTTTACTTATTTATTTATTAAAAAATTTCAAATTGTAAAAACGCAACCGTTTTGTGGTTGGAGACCGTGAGGAATTAGAATTTTCGAATTAATTATTTAATTAAAATTTTATTAATTGTTAATTCCCTGTGGGGCCCATCCCAATTTTTCACCCTAACTAATTTAAACAACTTTTTATTTTTTTTTTTAAAATTATTTTGCCAATATGTCCATTTAATTGGAGGAGTTGAAATTCTTTTATTAAAAATTAAAATAAAAAAATTTTTCTAAATTTGGTTTTTTTTTTTTTTTTTTTTTTTTTTTTTTATCAAATTTGGTATATTTTCTAAATTGTTTAATATTTTAATGTTTTTCACATTCGAATATGAAAACCGAAAGACACCTCCCCGTAGACGGAAAATCATTTTCCTTGTCGGTGACTGCAGCTCGCAGGTCTCGATATCTCATTTTCCTTGTCACTTTCTGACTACTTGCCTATTATGCAATATGCAAGACGTCGATTTGAGATTTGAATCCACGTCTTTTCAAACCAAAACCTTAATTTGGTACCTTAAACGAACTCAGCCATCTCGACTGAGGTACGTGAAATTTAGAAATTATTTTTCAGAAATTTTTTTAAAAATCAAAATAGTATAATCATTGGTTAAAACATTAAAAAGGGATCAAAATGATCAAAATGCAATTAAAGAAAATAGGGTTAAAAAGGGCAAAAATGTAATTTTCTTATTTTTATTTTTAATTATTGGATCTTTAATTAATTGTAGAGAAAGGATCTAAAGGGAAGAAGAAAAAATGTTTAAAATAAGGAAGAGATTTTATTAAAAATTTTAAAATATTAAAAGAAAATAGAATAGTGACAAAATGACTCTAAAACATTAGAAAAATAGAAAATTAACCCTGAAGAAAGAAAGGGTAAAAGTAACCTAGTAAATCGTAAAATTTTAAGAATAGCTTAAAACGCTTGGATTTTAAGCAGATATGGTACCTCCAATATTTGTTGAGAATGAGAATTGAATTCTCTGAAACCTAACCGTTGTTTCTCCGTAGCTAAGTGGTAGATCGGTCGGCTGTTAACCAATCTCCTACTTAGGGAGATCCAACCATCTAGATCGTCGCCTCAAAAATCCACCTAATGTCGGCTAAGATAAAATATACTAGTTGTTATAAATTTACAAGTCAAGTCAACCTTGGAAATAGGATAGAATGTCGGCTAAGACGAACGAAGTAAGTGGTCTTACTATTAGTATAGTTATATTCGATATTGTGTGTTGACATGTGCCCTATGGTTCTGTATGTGTCGTATATTTGATATGTGTGAATTGTTTATGAATCGATATGACTATGATGTGATATGTATATGTTATGGTATGATAACTCTTACGGTATGATGTGTTCAATGGAACGATATGACTATATTAAGAAATTTGATTTAAGATATAAAGTTAGTTATGAAATATATTTTATATAGTAGAATTTGTAATTTGTATTCTACTTAAACGCTGCGAACAGTAATGAAAATTGGACTTTCAATCCCACTTCTGTTTCTTGGACTTTCGATCCCACTTATGTTTCTCATTATTAACATGGTATCAGAGCGTCATTCTTAACCTGGTATAAGAGCTTCTCATTCCTAATAGACTAAGATATGTTTATGAAACAATCTGCTTAGGTTATGTATAAAAAAAAAAAAAAATGGTTATGATAGATTGATAAAACGATATGGTTAAGATACGTTCCTGTAATGGTATGAGTAGGACACGTTCATGAAATGATATGAGTAAGACACGTTCATGAAACGACATGGTTAAGATACGTTTGGGAAACGATGACTAAGGTATGTTCATGAAATGATACGACTATCGACAGTGAAATGCATAAGGACAATAAAGATATGACAATGTTAGGAAACGATATGACTAGAATATGCATATGAAAATGATATGAATATGAAGTGTTTAAGAAAGGATATGATTATGATATGACTTATGAGCGATGAATATATATATGTTGTAATATAATATGAGAATGACATGATATATGTTATGGTATGATATATGTGATAAATTTTTATAATATGATATGATATAATATATTGTGATACGATATACTATGGTGTGATATGTGTTTGAAAATATGGAAACGTTATGATATGACATATGTATGTAATATGAATGATATGATTGACATGCAAAATGGCGAACGGACATGAAATATAACTCCGACGTATGCATGAAAGATATGATAATGATATGACATGAAGGAAGACGCTAACCGTGTTGTATTAAATGATAATGAAAAAAGAAAAATTTTGGGACCTCATGCATAGTGTGCTCATGCATCGGGGATACCCCTTATCCTTCACGATACTACGGACACATACGCTACGAGGCAGGGGAACGATCATTATGTTTATCATAATGCTACCGTGATAGTTGTTATTCCTAACGGGTGTCCAACATCAATAGCTACCAAAGAATGCTCGTCCGACCAAAAAGGGGTCCAAGAGGTGTGCGAACTGACTGATGGGTCCACACTCGCACGTGTGAACCTTGTGTAGAGAAATTAAGTACACATCGAATTGTCTGTTACGATAGCTGCCGTAGTAAAATAGACTGATATGATAGGGTCTCATTCATTAAATTGTGTGTTTGCATTTAACCCAAGAGCGAGGTTACTGACTATTTCTTAAAATACTCCAGCCATGTGCTTATTCTATTTCAGGTAAAGGCAAGACATCTTTGTACGGGTGACGATGGTATCGCAACTCGAGACCATGATACATGTTTTATAAAGCATGAACGAGTGAATGCATTGAAAACAATTAGAAAGAAAAATAATATTATAGGCTAAAAACGAACAAGCAACAATCACAACTTTGATAGCATATGACTCGGGTATGAAGAATTGACGACTAGTCACGTCCCCACAATAATACATTTTGGAGCATTTTAGCCTTGACGGTGTAAACATGATTTTGGTAAAGAGCTATACACCCCGTATTGATTGACATGGATAGTAAAAAACCTAACAAAACATGAAAGCAGGTAAAAGAGGATGGATCGAGCAAACGACCATGAATAACACGTCCTAGACAAGTATGATCAAGACGTTCGACACGTGGACCACAATGCCTTGAACAAACATGACTTTAAGGATGAACACCCTCTCACCTTTTGAACTTTAGATGTAATATATATAAACGATTCTCAAATTTTAATCATCCATTCGAGATGGAATGGTTGTTTAGAGTGGTTGTTCGATCAGATTCCAACTCCAGTCCTTGAAATTGAATGCTGTTCTTATTAAGCCGATCAGATTATATCAACCAAATTAGCAACGAAGAGATGAAATTCAGCTAACCTATTACAGAAATGAATCGTTGAAAAGACGCAAAGAATCATGGAGAACGAATCAGAATTTTGCACAGTGCGAAGGCAGACCAGTCTCATGGTTCACCGCTACAATCTCAGAAACTTCACATTTCAGCACATCTTGCCCTAGCTTGGCTCCGGCGGACTTGAGTCCCTTCAGCGACACCGGTTGATTGAAGAGGTTCAGCGATGGAAGTTTCGAAGCCGCCGGTAATTTCCCATTCGGTAAGAAATTTGCGAAGTTTTCTTTCAATAATGGAACCTCGAAATCTTCCTTCTTGTGCTTCACGATATTGTCCTTTGCACTTATGTGAGCTCCTGGTTCCATGTGGTTCGTTGAAAAACTGGCTTGATTTGGGAAGTTAGGGTATAGACTTACGTAGCCTCTTAAGTACATCATGTCGATAAGGAACTTCTTCCATGATGCTTGCCAACCGTTTGTTCTAGATTTAGGGATCTGAACTGGATTCTCTTTCGCATTTTCCGTGAATCTTGTGTTCATGTAAACATAAAACTCCCTCCATTGTTTGGGGAAGAAAACTGCTCCCCAACTGCAGGGGAGCTGGTGGAGGTAAGGTGTGTTTGGATGAATCCGCTTGAAGAACTCTGTTGCATTCCATTTAGGTCTTTCTTTAACCACTTCGACTAGCCGAGGCGTGTAGAGGGAGATCGATGATAGCTCGGGTAGAGATATTTGTGGATCGTAGTGGTAGGCTAGGAGGGCGTATTTGATCCAAAGGTAGTAGTATGGAGAGACTTCAATATCGTCTTCGAGTAGGAGTCCATAATCATCGTCCGAAGCAGGGTACCAACTCTCGCTTACAGCTCGTATCAGCCCTCCTTGGATGATTCTTCTTCTGAGGCTTTTGGGGCCATGAGGCCACTCAAAGGAGCTTACTAATTTTATAGTTTCCTCGTCGACTTTACTGTCCATGTTGAAGCTGATAGGTATCTCATCCCCTAGGTAATATGCATCTTTTAGCGACTTGAGAAGCCTTGTTAACGAGCCTGCACGGTTTTGTGTGATAATGTTGATTGAAATCCGCATCTTGTTCCAATCTGAAAGGAAATAAAAAAGGATGAGAGCTCTGCAATTGCATGGCAAGAGTTTATATCAGGAGAAACTGAGAGAAAAGAGGAAGTATCTTAGCGTTCTTACTTGGAAGTGCTGTTGATCGAAGATCGGCCATCCAAAGAACTTTAGAAATTGAAGGCCTGGGTAAAAGAATCACTGTTGTACTACCATTCAAGTTAGCCTCTGATGCCATTTTTAAAGCCTTCTTCACATTAGGATCAACATCGGCCACAGTGATGACGACGCTGGGATTGTGTATTTTGATCAATCCCTTCATACCGGCATACACTGCTTGCACCACAGGGACCTCAGAATTTGATATTCCAGAGAGAGCCCCAATGGCCAAGTTGAATATCTTGAACCTCCGTTCTTTACAGACCGACTTCGGCCATTTAAGAGCAGCTGCAGCATCTTCACACGGGCAAAAGTTACCGCCAGACACTGCAATATAAGCCTTCTTTCCAACAGTGGATCTGAACTTTTCTAGAAGTGGTGCTAGTGCTTTAGCTTCATCAACAGAATGAGCATAAAATAGAGCATCTATCTTTTGAGGATACATAGCTGCCCATTGTGTGATATAACCAGTAGACATCGCCTTCCACCATTGATCATCCCGAACTTGAACAATGTCCTTAAATATGACAGTGGTCTCGGAAACGTAAGCCAGCCTGTGTTCACTGTCACCCCAAGTTTCCTTGTCTTTTGGGTCTACAGGAAGAACAAATGAGGCAGCATTTCTATACTTTTGAAGCTGATAGCTGCATATTTGGTATTAAAACAATTAGCCACCCAAAACTTAGGAGATGTTGAAATATGAGTAGTGGAAACAGCTAGTAATAAGTTACCTTAGATGGAGATCTTCTCCAGTTGCAAAGGTGAAGGGGGTTTCAATGAAAAGTGTCTTCACAAGCTCTGCGGATAAGAACCAAGAGCTCGAGAGAAAGTCGACCTGCACAATTTTATTGACGGTGATGTCATAAGCAGGATCAGGCAAGTAAAGCCCTGCTTCCTTGGATCGAAACTTTCGATAACTCGGGAATGTGAAATCCTTCTGTCGAAATGGCAAAATCCTACCTATGCTGCCCAAAACTGCGTTCTTGTATTTGTCGGTCCCTGCTACATGAGACAAAATCTGTAGCATTTTACGGCCAGGAATCATGTCATCATCAAGAATATATACTAAATCAGCTTCGGTTTGTAAGGCCATTTGGAACCGTCCGTAGTACTTGAAGTCATAGCTTGAGCTAATAAAGCTAATTCTGGAGTTGTTATAGCTATCTACAATTCTTTTCAAAGAGAGCTCATTTGGGCTCCCAAATGCAAGCACCCAAACATGGTGGAAAGGAAGGCTTTGCTGAAGCAAAGAGTTAAGTTGTGCACACAGAGTTTTCCTCTTAAAATGGTTCAAGATCACTGTAACTTTTGGCTTGTTTGGTCCTCTCAAATCCCACTTGGACTTCATTGCCATTAGCTGAGAAAGAGTCTCAGTTCCAAGGCTTTTGCTTTGAAAATCTAGAATCTCATTGTAAAGCTCTGTTTTCAACTTTATCATCTGCCCATCAGTGGACTTCTTTTGCTCAAAATCAATCTTCTCATTCTCACAAGCTTCCTCCGGAGTAATCGGTCTGAATTCCGCTTGCATTATTAGAGAAGCTGGTTCTTCGCTTCGACCCACTACATGGTGCGGTATTACGAACTGTCTCCATTGTTGAGCGATTCTTGTAGGCCAAGAGAAATCCGGTTTGGTTCTCAAGTCTATTGCAGGGCTGACATAATACAGTAGAAATGTTGCATATAATGCGAAGGCAAACTGGAGACATGTAAGACCAGCAACAAGCTTTGTTGAAGAATTTCTTTGAGGTCTTAACTTTCCTTTTCCTCCAACATAATCATTGATCATCCCTTCTAAACAATCCCCGTTTTGTGTTGCAGGATTCCGAAAGATACCCATCTTCTTCTCGCAACTTCAGGACAATCGCAACCCTGTAGCAAAACCGCATATCAGATACGTCCTTTTCATATGATTCTGAAAAGACTGATCATCCAGACCGAGCTGAAAGTAATTTGCTTACCTTAAAACTCCCAAATATTGATATGTCGAATTCTGGACAAAAACTATCTTCCACCTGAGAAACCTGTGAACGGATACTGGAATGAGAAAGGCTTGTCAAGAAAGTTGAGATATGAATAAGAACAGGAACGGGGAGACTTAAAAAAGGAAGAGGCTTTTGGGGTAGTGTATAAAATAGGAAAGAAAGTGTGTTTGTTCATGAAAAACGCACTCAATGTCACATGGGGTTGACGCTTATAATGTTAGGAGTTTTTATTACAAACTGTGTCAAAAAACGTCTTACCCTCGCTGCTTTTTGTCTTGCAATGTTAAACCCCTCAAGGAACCACTTACAAAGCCCCGGATTTGAAGCCTTGTTTTGTGCACTTTCTAGACTTTCTCTCTCCTTCTAGAGTCTGCTCTCTTCTTGAAAGTAATTTATAGAAGATTTTTATAAGAGTATAACATTACCACCAGAGGTGTTTCAAACATTTTCCCCTGTTTTTTTAGAGTTTAATCGTAAGTGATGTGAGGGGATTTAAAATTTTGATCTCTTGATCCAGTATACGGGCTTTATGCCAGTTGAACAAAGATTCAAGGACATGTGCCTTATACCACTTGTCACAATCGCATTTTTTTTGGCAACAGACTTTGCGATTGTGCGGCACTCACTCCCAACACCAAGTGAGTCAAGCCAATTTGTATTCGCGTCGCCTACGACCGAGCAACATATGCTCAAGCCTCTAGCCTCATTTGAGTAGAAGGTTTTAGAAAACAGGACAAAGAGATTTTTGGAAAGCGAGTTTGAAAGTAAGAATGAGGCAAGATTTAAAAGTAACGTTATATAAGCAAAAGGCCACAGAAGGCTTAAATAATATATAACTTTTTGGGCAGATAAAATTTGACAACTAATTGCATTCCCTTATATAGTACATCTTGAGGCGATTCAGGTCTAGCAGGTGATTTCGCCAAGCGGTCATACAAAATCAGGGGGTGTGGCAAGGTATTTCTAACTTACAACCTTATAAGTGAGGTAAAAGTTTATTAAATTATACTCGAGTTGGATCTAGAAGGTTCGTAAGAGGTAAATGTACCTTTTTAAGTTGTTAACTATTGATTTATGCTTAAGTGTAGCTATGAGCTCTGGAAAATAATCTTATAGACTTGTAATTATTGAGAATTTCATCTCTATCTCTCTAGAAAAGAATCTTATAGATATCAACCCTCTATTTGTAGGGCTCTATTTTTAGAGGTTTAAGCCCCTATGTTTAGAGGTTTAAGCCTACTAACTTAGCCATTCAAAGCCTCACTACAATATCCTTTGGTTAGAATTTGAAGGTTTAAGCCTACTAACTTAGCCATTCAAAGCCTCACTACAATATCCTTTGGTTAGAATTTGAAGCTAATCTCATAAAACACAAACCCAAATCTCTAAAACAACGAACACCCTAAAAAAAGGAAGCTTTTTAGTTCAAAAGTGAAAGACAAAAGGTTAAAAAAGGGTGAAAACGCCATATTTCAAGGCAGATCTGACTGCGAAAGCAACCAAACCATGCAGGGGGGATGTCCATGGCGCCATGGGAAAAAGGAATAGTTAAAAGAAAAAAGGCAAACCCAAAAAGACAACAAACAAAGAAGTCAAAAATACTTACAAAAACTTGAAGTGAAAGCAAACGATATCTTCTTCAGCAAACAATCCAAAGCCAAGAAACCCCACAACTTGAAAAACCAGAGGCATCAAATAAAGGCTTAATATAGTAGCAAAGAAGAAGAAGAAGAAGAAAAAACAAAGTGTTTGACTTTTTATAGAGATACATAGAAACGTAGAGAAATGAAGTAGCAAGTTCTGGAAAATGGGATTCAGCCAAACTTTAATCTTGGCGGGCTGCTTGAATGCAAAGAATGAAGAAAAAAAAAAAAACAAGTGTTCATCATGTGGGTTTTCTTTTTGGTTAGGCTGTGTTTGTGAGTGGAGGATGATGAAGAAAAGTTTTTAGTTTTGAATATAGAAATCCAAGTGTTTGGATGAGATGCATTATCATTATTACATTTAACATATCATGAAATTGGAGCTGCAGCTTGAATGTTTTGAAACCATACAGTATTATGTTCTTACTTTTTGGGGCAAATGAACAGTTTCGTGGGGTTTCTTTGAACATTCTCTTTCGCTCGTTTTGATAATGCTTTCGTTTTTTTCGTTCTATTTTCAGATTTTGAAGAACATGTGCGTTTCTCTTTGGGACAACAAGGGTGAGGATTTGATCTTTTGACTTAAAAGAGAAGTACGTATCAATTACCGTTGAATTATGCTTTACTTTGGTAAAAACGATACGTGTTTGAGTACTTATTTTAGGTTTTCAACCTTGGATCAGGCTCTTAAAGGTTCAATTTTATGTTTTGTACGTTAAGTTCTTAGTTTAAATCTAATTCTCGTGAGCACTAAATACATATTTATCGAATTCTTGTTGAGGTGAGAGATCAAATCATTAGTTTTGAGGATGGTAGAAAATGTTGAAGATGAAAGTCCCACATCGGCTAATTTAGTGAATGATCATATGTTTATAATCAAAGAATACTCTCTCGATTGGTGTGAGGCTTTTTGGGAAGCCCAAAGCACAGCCACGAGAGCTTATGCTCAAAGTAGACAATATCATACGAGAGTCAAGTCATGCCCTAAACTTAGCCATGCCAATAGATTGGTAAATCCTCAAATGTCGAACAAAAGACTTCAAAAAAAAAAAAAAAAAAAGTAAAAACGTTGCTATTAATTAATAATTTATTTTTAAATTCTAATTAAAAAACAAAAAACAAGTTTTCAAAAACTATTTTTGCAGTTTTTAAAAGGTGATTTGAATTTCAAAAACATTCTTAAAAAATAGATAATAAAGAAGAAAGAGTAATAAGAGGAGTAAGTAGTGTTGTTAAGTTTATCACGGGTGTTCATGATTTGAGTTGGGTCGGATTTTGATATTTGTTTAGATCAAACTTACTTTCTCGGGTCGTAAATTTTAATCTGAACGACCCTTATTAAATAAGAAACCCAACCCAATCCAATCATAAATTTCTTTTGGGTTTGGTTGATTCGTGTTGTTCAAGAAATTTATTCAAAATTTTGTTACAGTGAAACATTTATTTACTTATTTTTAAAGATTGTTAACAATGTTGTTCGAATTTTGTATTTTGTTAATTATTTAGGATGTTTTTTTTATATAGTAAAAAGTAGTAGGTTTTTTTTTTTTCAAAAAGAATTTGCTTAAAAAATTCAAAATGAAAATTATTATAAAAATGGTGCAAAACAAGCGTATAGAGATAATATTAAAAAATTTGGAGATAATCTATGGGGCGTTGATTGACGGTAATTTTTTTAAAACTTTTTTTTTAAAAATGTGAATGATATTAATGCTATCTTTAAAATTTTATAAGTATTTTTTAAACATAATATTTACAGTAAACATATTTTAAAACTTTTTAAAACCGAGCATTAATGAAACTTTTTAAAATTTAAAGGTGTTTTTGAGATAAAGTACCGAGTAGGAACGTGAAACCTAAAAAAACAACCACCTATATATTAAAATACTTAATTAATAATCAATTTCCAATTGAAAAGGTAAGCAAAAAAGCACTTAGTGGGTTGACTTAGGAGACGCCAGGTTTTAGCTGGCGTTGACCACTACAAATGAAGCAAACTTTGGTGTACTTCTATTTGATGCAAATCAATGGTTTCCCATTTGCACTCCATTAAATGTTTGATAAAATCTTCCAATTTTGGTACGGTTACATATACAATCATATCACACAGCACTCGAGTTTCACGTAAACATAAACTGGTAACTTTTTTCTTGGTCATCTGAGAGATGTTTTAGTTATCTTCCGACTCTAAATTTTAATTTGGTCTTAACATGATCGGGATAGGTTGGTTGGAGTCGTGGGGCTCAATAAAAAAACCAATTGGTCAACCAAGCAACATCCTTAATGATCCCAAGTGATTAGAGTGAAATATGGTCGGTTTTGCTTAAAATATGTGAATGATTTGAGGGTCAAACTAATTAAACATGTTTATGTTGACCTTTGAAATGAATTTAATAAGATTATAAAGTTGTATGAAAAGAGGTTAGGTTGCAAAAGGTCAACGTGTAGGTATGGTGGTCATAAATGGTATACTTCAAGTTCAAGTAAGTGGAGGCACACCCAATTAGATTTCATTCTCTCTCATCAAATTTCATTCACCATTCACTTTTTTTTATTTATTTAGAAAGATTTGAATCTCGATAATCGGTTGAACTATATTGTAATGATTCATACTCGGGATTCAAATTAAGATTGAAAATCGAATTCGACACCTGATGGCTTCGACATTCTCCTGCATTCTCGCGACTTGGTCACATTCTTTATTCTTCACTTCTAAGAGTGAAGACTATCTCCATAGACTAACACGTATCATTCCACCATGATTTGTTCTAAGAAAATTCTCAAAATGTCACCCAATATATGTTCGACTGTAGCATAGGGTGTAGAAAGGTCTTGAACCCTTCGTTTATAAAGCTTGGCTTTTTCCTACGGCTTCGACCCGAAGAGATTGTCTTTTTTGGAAATTTTATGAATATCAAACGTAAGCCTAGAAAATTGCTTAACATAGTCTTGAATATTCCCAGTATTTCTCAGCTCTCGTAACTTCCTTCTTGTAATTATCTCAATATTCTCTGGGAAGAACTAAGAGCGAAGTTTTTGTTTTAAGCTCTCCCAAGTGTCCAGAGTACATCGACCATATTAAATGTCCATGTACTGGATCTCTGCCATAACTTTGCATCGTTGTTTAGAAGTATTGTTGCTAATGTGACCTTCGCTTCTTCTGCCATGGTATTTGTGGTTTGAAAGTACTGTTCGAGGTCAAAGGTAAAGTTCTCTAGAGACTTGGCATCTCGAATCCCACATAAGGGCTTGGGCTCCGAGACCCTCGACCCTAACCATTATTTCGTAGACAAACATTGCTTCAAGGCTGCTTGTCATCTCATCGATCCAGTCGACTTTAGTGGTAATCTCATTCATTTCAGACTCCAAAAGTCTCCTTCCATCAAAAACTTTACTCAGGTAGAGTAACTAATTGTCAATCTCTACCAATCGGTCAGCCTGAGACTTGCCCATTTGTTTTGTAGCGGACATGTTTGTGTACTACAATTCGAGGAGTCGAATCGTCTGATACCACTTGTAACAATCGCACTCTTGTGGCAGTAGGACAACAATTATGCGGTACTTGTTCTAACCTGACAAACAAGTCAATTGTACGAAAGTCAGATTTCTTGGATAACCTTGATATATGATCAAGCCTTGGGTCACGTTTGAAAGAAATGTGTTAGAAAACGTGAGCGAAGAAATGAATTGAAAAAAATTTCAAAAAAATTAATGTTATAAACTAAAAGCGAATATGCAACAACCACGACTTTGATAGCATATAACATAAGTAGGAAGAAAGAACAGATAGTCACATCCCCCTATAATACATTTATTGTGAATTTTAGTCTTAGCGGGTGTAGACATGATTTTGGTGACCGTTCATACACCTTGTTGACACAACAATAGTAAACCTTTATCTAACATGAAAGTAGGGGTGTACATTCAACCCGACAACCCGGACCAACCGAACCTGAACTATAAGGGTTGGGTTGAGTTGGATTAGCATTTCGGGTAGGGTTGGGTTCATTTTTCTGAACCCAATCGGTTCGATTTCAGGTTTGTGGGTAAAACTTTCGGGTTGACCCGATCCAAATAAAAATATATAAAGTATATTAAGAACCCTTTTATATTAATGGGTTAGGATAGTAACACCTAAGTTCAACACTCACAAATATATGTATCTTTTCTAATATTGAGAACCCAACCCAACTCGGACCATGTACACCCCCTACATGAAAACAAGTAAAAGGGTTTGAAACGGGCATGCGACCATGGACAACACGTCTTGGTCAAGCATGTTCGGGACATCCAACAAGCGCAATAGACAACATGTCTTGGACAAGCATGATCGTGACACTAGATACAACATCAATTGCTCCCGAAAACATAAAAAATAACTCCAAAATGGTTCAAAACATTATTATAAAGCCTCAAAACTTAGAATAACTAAGATCCGAGCCAAATATGCCGCCTAAGCTGATTTGGAGCTGCTGGAGCGCGCTGAATCGAGCTAAAATCAAGCCAAGCCAAGCCAATGACATTGGGCATGTGGGTCAGAAACGTGATTGGGTTTGGTTTGCGGGTCGACTATGGGGCAGGAGTGGGCACAGGTTGTTCCAATCAAAGCACAGCTTAACTATGAAGTTACTATGATTAAATCATCGAAAAGGAAAATGCACCTTGCTGGTATAGGTAGTAACTTTCAATTATTTTAAATATTTCTTAGCCATCCTATCCTAAAGATCTCTCTCATTCAAATGTGACCATGATTCATTTATGTACTTCTCCTTTACTTGGGTGTCACATGTCCACCAACTTTCACCTTGGTTTGTTCCCGAACCACATCTTATTAGGAGAGGTAGACTTATTGAGTCACAACAATTGTTCTATTTCATTCTGTTTGGGCAGTTCGAGGAATACATTTTCTGATGGATTCATCTCTGTCTCTCGGTTGATCTCGCTTAGGTTTGATATTTTCGGACCCTTTGAGGTCAGCTAATCTGGCTCGGATCTGATATGTTCAGACATTTTTCTACCATTTATTACTCTTCGAGAGGTGTTTTTGACACTTTCGGAGACGTTTAAGGTTCATATGACTACTTTTTAACTAATTTAAAATATATGGAGCTAAGTTTAAATTTTCTAGTGAGTCAATTTCTATAATAGAATTCTACCTTATGGTTGTGGGACTCCTTAAGTGGAACTAGATTTTAAAGAGCAGTTGTAAACTAGCATCAAGGGAGTGTAGTGACTTCAGCTTAGCCCAAGTAAGTGGATTCACTGTAAACTAGCATCAAGGGAGTGTAGTGACTTCAGCTTAGCCCAAGTAAGTGGATTCACTGTAAACTAGCATCAAGGGAGTGTAGTGACTTCAGCTTAGCCCAAGTAAGTGGATTCACTGTTTGCTTAGTTGGACGACTTATTTGCTATATGAACGATGCGTGCCTTGTGACCCTTGCACGTATCATGTTTTATGATTGTTTGATATGTGCTATATTATGTCGTGTTAAAAGTTATGTTATGCATCCGTTGATGTTAAGTTATAGAACTACGTTGATATCAATGTTGTATGATGCATAACCTTCATGTTATGCTATGTAACTATGTTAACATTTATACCAATCATGAAAGATATGACAAGTTTACGTATGTATGTCTCATGAGATCGTTATATCATAAAAAGAATAGATGCACGAGTTGCATCATGAAGTGTATGTCATGATTTAAAGTTATCAGGATCTCATGTATTTTGTACGTCACGTGCATCGAGGTACTTTCCCTCTGTGGCTTCCAACAAACGTGAATACTCTAGCTCAATAGGCAACCCTAGGGTACGTATACGAGCGTGCTTGGTGTGCCCATGTGTGCGTGTGTAAAGAAATACTACTCATCCAACTCTGTCCAAACTAAAAGTAGAGACAAAGGTCATAATATTCTACCAAAGGGTATGTCTCATCATAATTGCATCTGTTTGCCTCCCGACCCCAACAATGGGGTTACTTATTGAGTATTTTTAAATACTCAAGCAACGTGCTACTTCTTTTTCAGTAAAGATAAGATATCGTTGTACAGATGACGACATTACTAAAGAAATAAAGTCAAGATAAGGTATCGTTGTACCGAACCGAACCGATGTGATACCAAGACTTGGAAAAGAATTAGGAGCAGTATTATACCATAGTGATAAACTCATTACAGTTATCCCCATAATTCACTTCTATACCACCAACCAAAATCACACTTAGAGTAAACCAATCTCTCCAAACATTACATATTTCACCCCCAATTCTTTTTCATTTACAACTTACAACAAGCAAGTATACCCACCAAAGGATGAATAACACAACACAAAAGAAAAAAAGAAAGCAAAAAGGCAGGCAGGATGAAGTTTCAGATCGTACCGTTGTTTACCGTTGACGAGTTCGTGCAGGAAACGTCATGGTAGGGCGGAGTGTTCTTTGGGGCCGTGGTGTCGGGTTCCCTACTATCATGGTTTGAGACCGTGTCAACATGTCTACCATTGATGGGGTTTGGTAAGCTTGCACAAGGCTCGTGTTGTGTGTTGAATCGCCACGAGCCGTGGCTCGCTGCCATGAATGTGAGCTTAGTCCTGATAGAACATACGCCCTTCCTGAAGCCTCGTAGATGCGTCGGTTTTCCATTCTTTCCTTCATCTCCTTTAGCTCGGCACAAAGTGCTGTGCACAAATGATCACCAGCTTGTCCTGAGATAGTTTCTGATACTGCTCTATAACAGCTCTCCAAGATAGAGACTGCATTGGCCAAATCACCACGCTCGGCCACAACTCTAGCCTTGGCCATCGACTCGAGGGCGTGTATACGATTGCGTTGCCTGTCGACTTCTATCGACACAGATTGTTCTCCAATAGCATTTGGCCTTTTTATCTTCACTTCTTCAATGTCTTCTAACGTCACTGTTTCGTTTGCGATCGGTTTTCGGTAAGCACATTTGACTTTGAGCAATGACATCTCATCAATAGAATCACCATAAGGTACATTAACTGTCACCAAAAAGTCTCGTTCTTCTTCAGCATACAAGTCTCCCACATTTATAGTGCCAATTCTCGAGTCTGCATCGATGTTTGATAGGTAATTTCCTGCTTTCAACGAACCGAGCTGCAAACTAGGATGAACACATTCAATTCTAACTTGAAGCTCTTGCACAACAACACTCAAGAGCCCTCCAATGCACTGAGCAAATGCGTCCTGGATTGTAGCTTCTGCTTCGACAAAGGAAAACGTCCCCCCTGAAATCTCGGAGATAGCGTGCATTGCTGTAGCATCATGGTCGGTGCCGAACCCGAATGAATGCACTGGTATCTGCAATGCTGTGTTGTTATTACGGCGGATTGCTACTGGTAGAAGCGACAGATAGTCGGTTTCGGAACGTGAACTACCCATGCCGAAAGTATATGTATCCTGACCATCTGAAAGTAACATAATGCTACAAACAGGATTCTTCCACTTCCTATCCAATAATACTTTGGTCCCTTTCTTTAAGCCATCAACAATGTTTGTTCCACCATTTGAAACCAAAGAATTAATAGCTTGTAATGCCTGTTGTTGTCCACTCTCAGTCATCCGACGAAGAGAAAAGACGCGTCGTGCTGTAGAGGAGAATGATATTACTGAAAGTCGATCCGAGGGGCCGAGGTTCTGTATCACAAAGCCCATTGCTCGTTTTAGCAACGCAAGCTTAGTACCAGCCATGCTCCCACTGATATCAAGCACTGTAACAAGGTCGACTGGAGCACGAGAACTTCGAGACGGAGGAAACGGGATCTGAGTTTCACGACAACGTTGGCTCTGACTCGTAAGACTAGCTTTGATATGCACTAATACAGTGAAACTATCGTGAACTGCAGATCGAGCAACAGCGGAAACTTCAGGATATGTCTTAACCTCAATTGTTCCAATAGAACTATCAACAGCATCTACAAAAGGTGTTCCTTCATCAGGGATAACAGGCTGATGATCTAGGACTTCATCATCATCAAACAGATCTGGCTCAGGTCCATGAGACTGAGAGGCTATCGGCCTAGGCGGATCGATCGGTGCGGGACGAACCCTTCTTAAAACGGTCATCCACGAGTCATCTCGAGACCAATCAATTTGGTTGATTCTCATCATTCCGTTGGGAAGATCAGAAGCAGGGCTTTGGAGAGGAATCTCTTTCCATTTGGCTCTGCAAACTGGGCAAATTTGGTTTCCATGCTTAACATTTGAAGTGATGCAATGGAAATGAAACGAGTGGGAACACTCAGCAGTGAAGATAGCATGGCCCTTCCCTGGCTTCATAGCAGTCAGACAAATTGCACATGTCCTCTGCAATTTGAAAATAATCAAAGGATGAGAATAAAAATAACCAAAAACTCCAACTCGATTGCTACAAAAACACGTAGTGTAACGGCCCAAGCCCACCGCTAGCAGATATTATCTTCTTTGGGCTTCCCCTCAATGTTTTTAAAATGCGTATACTAGAGAGAGATTTCCACACCCTTTTAAGGAATGTTTCGTTCTCCTCCCCAACCGACACTGGGCGGTGTACTAGCGAGGATGCTGTCCCCAAGGGAGGTGGATAGTGAGATTCCACATTGGTTGGAGCGAGGAACGAAACATTCAGACGCGTTTTAAAATCGTGAGGCTGACGACGATGCGTAACGGGCCAAAGCTGACGAAATGAATCAATAAGGTAAGACAAAAGAAAAATCAAAAGGGCAATTTGCTTAAAGACTCATTATCTGCAGCTACTTTTGGCATTAACTTTCGGTTTTATCGTTTTTCGCCCAAAGGGTATTTTCAACTTACCTTTTCCCTTCCCCCCTTATTCGTGAGAGAGAAAGAAGGTAAAATTTCAGAAGAAACTTTAGAAGGCAACGTGATAAGACAGTGTCTTTTTGCGTGGTGCAATCTCATCTGTCAACACCATGTATCAAAAGAAGAGGTAATATCACAAAAACCTCCCAACCAGAGTACACATATTTCAAGATCCATACGAAAGTAACAACCTAACCCCACCGCTAGTAGATATTGTACTCTTTGGGCTTTCGCTTTCGGGCTACCCGTCAAGGTTTTTAAATACGTTTGCTAGGGAGAGGCTTCCACTCCCTTATAAAGAATACTTCATTCTCCTCTCCAACTGACGTGGGATCTCACAATCCACCCCCTTTGGGGCCCAGCATCTTTACTGGCACAGCGCTTCATGTCCACCCTCCTTCGGGGCTCAGCCTCCTCGCTGGCATATTGTCCGATATGTAGCTCTGATACCATTTGTAACAACCCAAGCCCACTGCTAACAGATATTATCTTATTTGGATTTTCCCTTTCGGAGTTCCCCTTAAGATTTTTAAAATGCATATGTTAGAGAGAGGTTTCCACACCCTTATAAAAAATGTTTCACCGATGTGGGATCTCACACTCCACCCTCCTTCGGAGCCCAACGTCCTCGCTAGCACTCGTTCCCTTCTCCAATTGATGTGGGACCCCAATCCACCCACTTTGGGGCCCAGCATTCTTACTAGCACACCACCTCATGTCCACCCCCGTTCAAGGCTCAGCCTCCTCGCTAGCACATTATCCAGTGTGTGGCTCTGATACCATTTGTTGTTACCTAAGCCCACCACTAGCAAATATTGTTCTCTTTGGGCTTTCCCTTTCGGGTTTCCCCTCAAGGTTTTTAAAACGCATCTACTAAGGAGAGGTTTCCACACCCTTATAAAGAATGTTTCGTTCTCCTCCCCAACCGATATGGGATCTCACATAACCACGGTAAGACTCAATGGTAAATCTTCCGAGCAAAAGAAAAGGCAAAAAGTCAATAATAGGTAATAGAAGAGGACATGATGGAAAACTACAAACAGTCAACTGGGTAACTTTCCAAAAGATGGAATAATTCAGCAACAAATAGAGGATATAAAACAAAAGGAGGAAATAAAAAGAAGAGACCATATAAGCTCATAAAAAGAAGTGAAATTATGGGTCGCCACATAAAAATAATGTACTTTGGATTCTTTTTACTATTCACCAATGTCTTGTTTATTATAGTGATTGCTGGAAGTCATAGAATGAAGGTGGGGTGGGCCACAGGCTTTTAATAAATCACCACTGAGAAGCAAAAGGGAAAGGGTCATTGTGTTGACAGTGCAAACCACTTTTCTCTCTTCAGGGGAGGCTTGAAAAGTAAAGGCAGAGAACAGAGTTACTTCACTAATAAGCCAAAGGCTTAATGGTCCTTGAAGGGACTACTCCACTTTACCATCCTCCACATAAATCCATGTATTTGAAAGTAACATTACAACTCATAGACATTGAAAGTGGTACAGAACAGCAGCACAGTGTATTACTTTCTGAATCAATTGCTTATGAACAGAGAAGGATATTCTAATCATTTCATTTTACTACTCGTATCCAACAATCTTAAGATCATAATAATATACTGAATTTAACCCACCAAAAAAAAAAAAAGATAAACAGCAGCAGAGAATCAAGAAGCTAGCAAAAGGGGCGAACCCAAAATAAAGAAAGACCCATAACAAACCTTGGATGATCTGGTTGAGGATTTGGAGAGGCGGAGACCGGAAGAGGACGAAGTGGGTGTCGTCGGCGGGTGGCAATCGGAGCTAAAACTGGATTGAGAAAACAAATTAGACGGCGCGGCGGCGTCGGAGAACCTAGAGGCCATGGGAGGCATGGAAGGCAAGGAATCGGGGGGATTTGGAGGGGTATAGAGGCACATATTGAAGCCGAGAGCTAGTTTGAGCTTCTTCCATGTGGAATTCATGGTGAAATAGAGATGTAGGGGCGGGAAAATCTAAGTGAACCCAGGTGGGAATGGGAGGGTGAGGGGAGAAGAGAGCATAGTGTGGAGAGTATGAAGAGGATAAGGAATTTTTTGTGAAGAAATGGAAATGGGTATGAAAAAATTCAAAATGGTTCAACTGGGAAAGGTCAAGAACATGGGAATTGGCAAAATTGTGACAGAGGATTGAGAGGGAGAGGGAGAGCGACGGGCGGAGGGAGAGAGGGATATGAGCATTTGACCTTTTTTGGTTTTATGGAGGATAAAGTAAAAACTTTAGAGTTTCAATGGCTAAAACAATATTAATAAAAATATAAAATATAATAGTGAAAAATTGGGAAAATTGGTCAAAGTCAACCTCGATGGGTAAATTGGTCATTTTGACCCTCCTTGTCTAACTTGAGGTCTGGAATATCAGTTATTAGAAGTCTAATGTTTCAAAAATACTCATGAACTCTCGTCTTCCAGACAGTACATTTTTTGCTTATGGATTACTATAACTGTTCAAGAAGACACTTGAAACTAGAAGCATAAATAAACTCACTTGATGGACTACCGAGCTACAAGTCCCACAACATAGGAGCGAGATTCTCTAAAAAGCTAAAGTCGCGAACAGTTAAGAGAGCCCACTTGGAGATTAGGATCTCAACCTTGAAACTCGAAGAATAAACAAACCCACCTGATGGACTACCGAGCTACAAGTCCTACAACATAGGAGTGAGATTCTCTAAAAAGCTAAAGTCGCGAGCAGTTAAGAGAGCCCACTTTTTGGAGATTAGGATCTCAACCTTGAAACTCGAAGAATAAACAAACCCACTTGATGGACTACCGAGCTACAAGTCCCACAACATAGGAGCGAGATTCTCTAAAAAGCTAAAGTCGCGAGCAGCTAAAGAGAGTCCACTTGGAGATTGGGATCTCAACCGAAAATGCTAAGGTTGCAATGTGACTCAACAATTTATTATTTCGCTTACATAAATCTAAAAAATTTCAAACTCAAATACTCAACTTATTTTAAAGTGGTTCTTCTCAATCAAGATAACTTTAAAAAATTAGTTATTTAATATATTACGAAAATTTTTAAAACAAAATATTAATAATTTTTATCAAAATGGTAGAGGCACTTTTGTTATTTTAATTAATAAAAATAATTAATATCCAGCAACACAAAACAAACATGATGTGAATTGCATAAATCAACGGAGATAAAGTAATCAAAGTATGATAAATCAACGGAGATAAAGTAAAGCATATCTCATCAAAGTTGGTGTGATCAAAGCATTGTGCATGTTGGCTGATAACCTGATCTAAAAACAGATCCATAACTCATTCTCGTGCTTAGACTCAAACAAATTAAAGTCCCGTGTTTCTAAGAAAACGTACCTTTATACTTTGGAGATTAATTTGAAAATAAGGCTTTTTATCTATCTATATATATCTATCTATATATATCTATCTATCTATATATATATATATATCTATATATATATATATATTGAATTATTAAACCTCACTACAAAAATTACAAAAATATAACTTGGTTCGGTGCGCTTTGATGAACAATAATAAGTTTATGTAAAAATAAATTAAAGGAAATATGGTTTGAATCGACTTCTAAGCATGCAAGATCACTTCCTTTCTTGTAGGGGTGAAATTTGGTTGAAAGATTTTGATTTTCGATGACAGAGACATTTGAGATGGAGCTTGTCTTTGAGAACGAGTACCTAATTTGGTTTATATACCAAGAACTCTTGAATCAAAGACATTAGTACCTCTTTGGTTTCTCTTGATAATAAAATATCTTAAGTAAGGAAACTTGTTTTAGATTCGAATCACATTGCAAATAAAATTAACAAAATCATGTCTCACTGATCTAAACTACGTAAGATTGTAAAGATACTTAGTTCGAGACTAAAAGAAAGTACAAATGCTCTTTTTACTAGTTTTATAAGTTTGATTCTACAAATACAACATCTATGGCTTTTATCATCCCACTTGAACGATTCGAAACCAGTCGGAGAATATACACTCTAATGGCTCCAGACAGATATTTTGGCTGATCTGGCTTGTGTCTAATAAGCTCAGACCCCTTTTTTATTAGCTTTCAACTCTTTGATAGCGTTTAAAGGTAGGTTTTTCAGGAATTTTTGACGAGGAGTAGATATTATTATCGTTGTTATTTGCTTCATCAAATGAAAAACGACCCATAGAGATAGGGCCAACACACGTGACAATTGGTAGAGTAGTCAACTTCTGCTTGAAATTAACATGATATCATTTTCATGTATAATGGCTATCATCTCCTCTCAAATCATATTTCAAATCCTTAAATAATATCAGATTCTTATATTGATTACTATTCTACCATTAACAATAATACTGTAACGTTAAATTTTGTCCTAAAATTTTAGGGTTGTTTTAAATTCTTATAATTTAAAAAGTTTACAATTGGTTCCTCAAATTATAAAGGTTTTATCTATTTTCTTTAATTTTTATTTTTACCAAAAGCTCATAAACAACCTGTGAGATTCCACATTGATTGAAGAGAGGAACAAGTGCTAGCGAGGACGCTGAGCTCCAGAGAGAGTAGATTATGAGATCCCACATCGTTTAGAGAGGGGAACGAGGGCCAGCAAGGACACTCGACCCTGAAGAGGGGTGGATTGTGAGATCCCACATTGGTTGGAGAGAGGAACGAAGCATTCCTTCTAAAGTGTGGAAACCTCTACCTAGCGGCTACGTTTTAAAAATGTTGAGGGGAAACCCGAGAGGGAAAACCCAATCAGCACAACATCTGCTAACGATGGGCTTGGGTTGTTACACAACCTATTATAATTTTTTTAAAGTACAAAATCTACGGACAAAAATTATTATTGATAGAGATACAATTAACCAACATGTTTAAGATAGAATTAGGAGTGTTCATATAACTCGATAATCCGAAAAATTCAGACTACCCAACCCAAATCATAACGTTGGGTTGGGTTAATTTTTTTGTTCAGTTTGGGTTAGGTTGAAGTTTAAAAAAAACTAAAAAATTGGTTCAATTTGCTGGTTTAATTTTTTGTCTCAAAATAGGATTACAACCTAACTCAACCATTTTAAAAAAATTAAGAATATTTAATGTTTCTCATAGATGTTAATGATATGTTATGACTTGTAAATGTTTGATATTACTACCCAACCCAAATCATAATGTTGGGTTCGGTTAGATTTTTTTCAATTTGGGTTAGGTTGATGTAATGATCCTAGATTTCCATTAACCTAAAGTCGCTACTATCATCATACTCTATGCTCTTATGTGGAAGTAAACCTTTAAAACAACATCGTAGATCTAAATTCATCCTAAAAACATAATATAGACTCAAAATATTGTTATGGTCTTACGTGTTCGAAAACATATTCAAAATAAGATGAAAATAATGATAATAAATAAAGTAAAACATTAAATGCAAAACACCCTATATTATCATAAGTCTAAGAATTTAAAATGCTATTAGTCTATGCACGTGTCATGGTCTCTTGTTGCGATGCCATTGTCAGCCGTACATTGGTGCCTTGCCTTTACTTGAAATAGAAGTAACACACAACTTGAGTATTTTAAGAAATACTCAGTAAATAACCCCATTTTTTGAGTTGGAAATGCAAACACAAGCAACTCATGATCTAGGGACTTATTATTAAAATTATCATAGGGGTGGCCTCTAGCGTGGACAACATTGGATGTGCAGTACTTTCCTATGCACAACCCACATGTGCAAGCGTGGATCACAAGGCGGTTTGCACCCCTCTAGACCCATCATAATCGAGCTAGCTTTCCGTAGTGACGTATAGAGGTCAGCAAACCCTTGAGTGTCATGCGAGGCATGCTCATCATCACCGTCATTGTAATGAGGCCTTTTGGGGAAGTAGCCCGACGTATATGTACACACAGAATGCATGAGGTCCCTATAGTTTGTCATCTTTAAAAGATCTTTTGATACAACCCTAAGTTCCATTCACATATTACCATAAGTAATGTATGTACATTAGTCTTCATACGTTCATCATCATTATCATTCACACGTGCAAGCATGGATCCCAAGACAGTTTGCACCCCTTTAGACCCATTATAGTCGAGCTAGCTATCTGTAATGACATATAGAGGTCAGCAGACCCCTGAGTGTCATGCGAGGCAAGGAACACTTTGATGCACACGAGTGATTACTACCAAATGGTGTTGTAGCTTTGCCAACCAAGAGGATGAATTGATTGTCAATACAACTCTACACGAGTGATTACTACCAAATGGTGTTGTAGCTTTGCCAACCAAGAGGATGAATTGATTGTCAATACAACTCTTTGTGCGTAAGTTCGAACCAAGAGGAGTTTTGCACAAGATGCATGAAGGAAGCTAGAGCTAATTTGGATTGAAAGATGACGTTCCAAACATCGTCAAGTACCTATAAGTTTTTGGTATTTTTATTATATTTGGATGTGATTATTTGCTTCTAGTTGTCCTAAAATGAAGAGAAAAATATCTTTGTAATGATGTATTAAAGTTCTACCACTTTCATAAAGAAATCATTTTGATCCGAGTTAGGTAGGAAAAGTAATCTAGGAAAATGCTTGCGCAGGCTACGAGAGCGATATACGTGTCAATCTGCAAGTGACACTATGTGTCCAGCCATAAGTGGGCCACTTGTCGAGCAATGTGTGGTGTTGCATGACAGGCTGAGGTGATCGGCTTTCCGGGCGGGCTTTGTGCATGTTATAAAAAATTATCGTTATGCCCCTAGGTTGCTATTTCAAGAAGCATGTCGTTTTATGTAGAGAGATTATGCATCGCTAGAATACAAGTTGGGCAACATGAATCAGTATGTTATGCACGATGTTAGAAATTACCAAAATGCCCCTATGATGAAATTTGTGATGGATGTTGTTCTATATGCTTTCTGTTGTGTCAGAAAGGAGGATTGACTGAGGTGATCTGCTTTCCAGGCGATTGATAGATATTATCTCTCCATTGAGCTTTTTTGTCTCATTGTTTGCATGAATGTTTCATTTTATGTTTTAGTGTTTCAGGTGATTCATAGGATATCTCCCTAATAAGCTTGCATGCATGATTAGATTATGCATATGGTGCTCTAGGTGATTGATAGGATAATCATCTTGGCAAAGCATGCACAATAACCAAGCTTTATTTAGGGTGCTACCGCTAGAGTGGTTTACATATTGACATAAGTTAGTACGTTTCTAATAGACCTTGTACCCTAGGTAGTGAACGAATAGAGATTTAGACTTGTGTGCTTCTAGAGATTGGTTTAGCTCTAGGACCTAACCATGAACATCCTGGAAACGAGAGATAGGTTTTAAACTGCCTATGTACCCAATAAGAATCTATAGACCTCTATGACATCCAAAAATGACAAAGGTAACCTTAGGTTTGCGCAGAGTTGATTACATAGAGACGATGAAGATAGGTCGCTTCATTGTAGGTTCCAAGGATGAGAACTAGAGCTTGAGACAGCCCAGACTTTCTCAATTTATGGAGAAGCACTAAATGATGCTAGAAAGATGGACATGCGAACTTGGATTAGAGTCTAGGGAGCCTATGTAATTGTGAGCACGTCGTGAATGATAATAATGACTAGTAGTGACCTTTAAACTTCGACAGGGTGGAACATTACGTGCAAGGATTAGGGTAGCTCTAGGAGCACCATAAAAGATGGACACATGTTCATGGACAAAGAATCCGAGGAAGTATTTCTAAGAGGACTATGAGGTTTAGTACAATTTCAGCATCCATAGATGGGTGTACAGAGTGTAAACGTCCATAGTCACGGTTTGGTAAAGTTACTATCTAGACAACGTAAAAACTTGGGTTAGGAAAGTGGACAAGAGCATGTCATACCCTAGGAGTCAAGCATAAGCAACTTTCGAGAATACAATTTTTTAAGGAGAGGAGAATTTGTAACATCCGAGCTTCGACTAGAAATTAAATACTAAATTTTTCTTTGTAAAGTGAAACTTTTGAGGTTTATCGATGACCTTTGAGGAGAATTAAAATGAGGTACATAAGAAAAATGCTAAGAAAAATCCCAACAAAAAAAAGATGAAAAATTAGAAAAATGGGTCAAAATCAACCCTAATGGGTAAATGGGTCTTTTTTACCCACCATCCTAATTAGGGATCTAAAAGAACTATAATCAGATCATTAAGGAGGAACTAGGTTATAACTTCAATCAGATATGAAAGTTTTCATTGGAATTAGGTTATGATTTTTTAGTATGTTGTTCTTGGAAGAGTTTCACACGAGACTGATGAAGGAAGCGTGAGCTCAGATGATGATATTTCGACGTCTACCAACTATAAAATTTGTAAGTTTTTGTATTTTTTGGTATGATTATTTCCTTTTTGTGTTGTCTTATTGGTAAATGATACGAAGGAGGCAACAATCACGCAATATATACTTCAAAGAAGATGTGAAGAAAATGTTGTTGAAATTATCATAAGATGTTGCAATTCATGTCACATTAAAGAAAATCAAACTTCATTTTTATTGTTAGATGATTACAAATTTGGGGTGGATGATAATTTAGAGGGAATGTACTTTAAGGAATGCTTTTTATGAAGATTTACCTGAGGATGTCGGAAGAATTTGTCCGTTAGTTAAATCTTTTCTTTGATTTTATTCCTGATTTTGTTACCTTATTCATATTTTAGTTAGAAATCAAATAATAGTAACCATTTACCTGTGTCAGGTAAATTGCTTCATGATATATAGCATTCTTAGGAAAGAAAGAAATAGTAATTTAAACCGAATTAAAAAAAAAAAAAAAATCCAATCCGTATGAAATAATATTGTTTTTTTTTTTTAAATTGAACTTTTATTACCAATCCTACCATATAGGAACCATGAAAATATGAAATTTAACTTTTTTTTTTTAATTGAGTCAATTAAGTTTATATTCAAAACAGGTGAAGGTTCGATATAAGTGAGAATGAATTTGAAGGATGAAAGCAACCAAATTTGGATTTAGATATTCGAAATAGACAAGATACTATCGAAGGTTCGTGCAGGATTTCGCTAGGATAGTCTCGCCTTTAACACAGCTAACGAGAAAAGGGGTGCTTTTACATGGAACGATGCTTGTGAGACAAGCTTCCAAGACCTAAAACAGAGGTTGGTAACTACCTTAGTACTCATGGTACTCGAAAGTTCAGAAGGATATGTGATCTATAGCGACCTGTCTAAAAAAGGACTAGAATGTGTGTTGATGCAACACCGCAAGGTCATTGCATATGCGTCCTGTCAACTAAAAGAATGTGAAAGGAACTACCCTACCTACGACCTAGAGTTGGCAGCCGTAGTATTCGCGCTAAAAATTTGGCAACACTACTAGTATGGAGAGAAACCCAAATTTTAAAGGACCACAAGAGTTTAAAATATTTTTTCACCTACAAAGAGTTGAACATGAGGCAAAGAAGGTGGTTAGAATTAGTGAAGGACTACGACATAGGTATCGAGTACCACCCTGGAAAAACAAATTTGGTCCTGGACGCCCTAAGTAGAAAAACGACCCACTCGTCGGCAGGTAAGGATACAAAAAGATTTCAAACGAGCCAACATGGTTGTATCTGTAGTAACGAAAGAGTCACAATTGGCTCGACTCACAGTAGAACCCACGCTTAGGCAGAGAATTATTGACTCCCAACGAGAGAACCCTAATCTACAGAAAATTCTAAGCCAACTATCGAGAGTCCAATAAACGGATTCTCGAAATTCTCAGATGAAGGATTATTGTGTTAGGGACACCCATGTGTCCATAGAAGAGTTAATGAAAGAGATATTGCCAGAAGCTCACAACTCGTCATTTGTCATGCAGGAGGTACTCAGATGTACCAAGATTTAAAACAACACTTAACATGAAGAGAGATGTAGCTAAGTTTGTGAGCAAGTGTTACTGTGCCAATATGCAAAAGCTCCTAGACAAAAGACGGCAGAGATGTTACAAACCCTAAGTGTACAATATAGCTATGGACTTCATAGTAAGACTACCTAGAACGTTGAAAGACTATATAGTGATCTGAGTAATTATCGACAAGTTGATTAAATATATACGATTTTTAAATACATTATTTATGATATAAATAAACTAACCACCATCTATTAGTTTTGTTTTAATTTTAAAAATACATGTTATTGACACAAAATTAAATGAATAAAAAATTAATTTCAATAAATTTTAAATTTTTATTATAAAATTATAGATTGATTTTAAATTCTAATATATTTATTATCTCTATTGTTATATTATTATATCACAATTTTCACCTATTCTTTTTTCTTATATTTGAATCTAAGTAAAATTAATTTTTTTTTAAACTATACATTATTGTTTTTTTAATTTTATGATTTATTCTTATTTTTTTGCTAACTAATTCTGAAAATGTCACTAATTCTCAAAAAATGTCGGTATTTAGTTGTATGACAATATTGAACTATGTTAATATGTTACAAATTGTACTTGTTGTTGATGAATTAATTGTTTTGAATGATTATAAATTGATTTGTGTTTGTTGGGAACTTTTAATACATTTTATTTAATATGGTATCAAATAATTATAAATGGTAAATAAGTAATTTTTTTTCAAAAAATTAACAACCCGACAATTCAACCTGAAAATATAGGGTTGAGTTGGGTTACCGATATCCAATCAATTCGAACTTTTGGGTTGAGTAAAAAAAAAATCCCTCAACTCAATCCGAACTGCGTACACCCTAGTGTTAAACTTAATTAAAAATATCTCTAACCAAAATCTTTACTTCTCATCTTTCCTAAAATAATATATGTGTGTTCGTCGTTTTTTTAAACACTAATTAAACTTTATCAACTAGAACAATGAATAATAAAAATGAAAAAGATATTATATATTTTGATGGAATAAATTCGTTCACCACTTATATTTATAATATTAATGAAAACGCAATATAATTTGAATGATTAGAATAAGATAATGACACAATTATAAATAAAAACAATAACCAAATCTTTAATCTTTCAATTATTCCCAAGTTGAAACAATGGTTTGAATTTGAATTGTTTAATACAATTTTTGTTACATCATATGCATAACAATGACATATCAACCACTCAACATAAGAGTTATGATCGGAGATGAAAATTAGAAGATAAGATAATGCTTAACTTAGATTATAATTTATTAGAACTTTAATATATTCTTGTGGGCCGGGTAATATGATTTACACATCGTTATAAGGAATACTTATATTCTGATTAATATTAATAGCACGTGTCTTTTAGGAAGAAGTTTCCACATCGTTATAAGGAATGTTTTGTTTCTATCTCCAACCGACGTGGGATCTCACAGTCCACCTCTAGTGTCACAATCGCGGTTTCTAGGCAGCAGATTTTGTGATTGTGTCGCACCCACTCTCAGCACTGAGTGGGTCTAGCCTACTTCGAGTTACGTTGCCTGCGGTCAGGCAACGTGAATACAAACCTCGGGCCTCGATTTCAAGAGAAGATTTTAGAAAGCGCGGAAGAGAGGTTTTGGAAAAAGAGTTTTGAAAGCAAAGGAGAGAAGTTGAGATTGGTGTTATATGGGAATATAAGCAAAATGCAACAATAATGGCTCACTGCATATAACTATCGGGTAGGGAGAAGTTGACAACTAGTTATATCCCCTATAGTACATTTTGAGGCATTTCATGTCTATCAGACCTAGCCATGATATCGCTGAAACGTCATACTCTTAAAGAAAACAAAAAAGAAATAATACAACATGAAAGCGGTAAAAGAAAGCAATAAAGTAGTACAAGGTAAAGACTTCGGTGTGTCACGGGCATGCGGCCATGGGCGACATGCCTTGGACAAGTATGACTGTGACACCTAGCGTCCTCGCTGACACAACGCCTGGTATTTTTTTCTGATACCATTTGTAAGAACTCAAGTCCACTAGTAGTAGATATTGTCTGTTTTGACCTGTTACGTATCACCGTCAATCTCATTAACGCGTATGCTAGGAAGAGATTGTTTCATTCTCCCTCCAATCGATATGATATCTCACCGTTTTAATGCTTTAAGTTGACAGATTATTATATTTACATAATTTTTGTTTGAAGTTTTATATAAAATTTTTGACATCAAATCAAATGATCTCATTCTTGACATTATAAAATCCATGAAGGAATCTAAGCTAAAAATGGTGGAGTTTCTCAAAAGGAGTTAAAAGCATCCACTCTCTTGGGTCTCCTCCACTCTCTAGTTGGTGTCTTGTAATGAAAAAGGAACCATTTTTTGTTCTAAAAAATTGAGCTCTCTTTCACTTTTACAAACCACTTCATGGGCCATCTCCCACTTCCTTGCCATATTGTTCATTCCTTTTTATCTCTTATCTTTTTCCCAAAAAGGATTTTTTTTTTAATCTTTTACAAAAGAAAATTTTATAATTTGATTGAATCATTTCTATCGGAGGTCGATTGAAGAGGAGAATAGGGTATGAAAACCTCTTTTTAGTAGACACGTTTTAAAATCGTGAGACTCATGACGATATATAACAGGTCAAAACGGACAATATTTACTAGCGGTGGGCTTGGACTATTACAAATGATATCAAAACCAAATATCGAGCAGTGTGCCTGTAAATACGCTGGGCTCCAAGGAGGGTTGATTAGGAGATTCTACATTGGTTGGAGAGTAGAACAGTGTGGTACCCTCTGTCTGGTAGACATGTTTTAAAATTGTGAGACTGATGACGATACGTAACGAGCTAAAGTAGACAATATTTACTAGTGGTAAACTTAGACTATTACAAGAATACTTATCGCGAAAAAATATTTTTTCGTGATTGATTCATTCCATACTAGAAATATTCGATAACACGAATTCATATTCCTCAATATATATTACGATCATTAAAATTTACTAAATCCCGTGAACCATATGGATTTCAGAGGATAGGGACAATATGATATGCCTATTGAGCAGAGTTCTATTTTAAGCCGATTGTTCTTTTCCAAAACAGGAAAAAAAAACAAAACAAAACAAAACATAGCCGGACAGTTTTTTTTTTTTTTTTTTTTACTGTCAATTCGTTGTTGGAACAACTTTCAAATGAAGTGGGTGAAAAATATTTAGCTCATCGTTTGATCCATATAAATTCGATCGTGTTTACCAAGAAATAGCATCAACTTCAAAGTGTTCATGAACTGTTGATTATTGAAATCTACATATTTATCGAGTAAATATGATCACGATACAAAATACTTCAAAATGCTTCGGTACTCTGATTTAATCCCACGAACATTTTGCTGAACATATCTACAAGAATTGGATTTGATAAAGAACATATCTACAAGCATCGAGCTAGCTAGGATTAGAATACCTTGTCAAACATTCACAATAATTTTACATATCGATTTAAAATGACTTTTAAGCATTTGAAAATACAATATATAAGAACTAAAAGAAGTTCCCATACCCTTATAAAAAATGTTTCGTTCTCCTCTTCAACCGATGTGAGATCTCACAATCCACCCCCCTCGCTGGCATATCTCCGTGTCTGGCTTTGATACCATATGTGACGACCCAAGTTCATCGCTAGAAGATATTGTCCTCTTTGAGCTTTCCCTTTCGAATTTTCCCTCAAGGTTTTTAAAACGCGTATGACAGTGAGAAGTTCTCACACATTTATAAAGAATGTTTCGTTCCCCTCTCTAATCGATGAGAGGTCTCACATATCTGTTCTAAACTACCCATTAGTATTCAGACTACCATAGATATAGGCTAGGCTAATGGAATTAAGAGTCACTTATATCTATAATAGTTAAGAGGCTTCAAATATCAACTCTGGCTCTATCCTTACGTCCTCAAGTTAAGAGAAGCTCTGGAAGTCAGAAGTATACCATTAACCGGCATGCTATCTGCACTAACTGGAAGGACAGGTTGGTGTGTATTCAACGTAACATCTGGTAGAGGAAAGTTATGTGGAAAGTACACACCAGCACCATGTTCATATCCATCAGCTAGTCTAATGTAGATAAGGACGTGTTGAAAAAGTAGGTAACTGTTGCAACCTTTTAGGCCGATAAGACCTATTCATGTGAATGGATTGATGTGGTCGAGGTGGATGCTTGAGTTGTGATTGAATGTTTTGATTGTTTGAGGAAGTGCCTAGTAGTTTTCTAAACTTATGAATTTGTTTATGATCCGTTGTCTAATAGGATTTTTAAAAATTTTGGTTTTTAGTTACATAGAAGCTTATATATATTGGAATTATGTAACTCTCTTGACTACGAGGGAGTACAATAATAAAACATTTGCAATTAATTTCATTCCGTCTTCTACGGTCTCTTGTCAACAAGAGAGTGATTGTTTTTTTTTTTTTACGATACGAAAATGGTAGTAGCTGGTTTTTCTTCTCTTGCACAGCTTATACCAATTTTTAATGCTGAGAAATTTGAATGGTGTAGCATCATGATGAAGACCTTACTTAAATTGCCGGAGCTAATTGACTTAGTGGAGTATGAGTTTATTAATGTATTAGAACCCATAATAGAAGGAAATGGAAGACTAGGAGAAACAAAGAAAAAGGATGTCAAGACCTTCTTTACTATTCAAGAAGCAATTCATGAGACTATCTTTTTAAGAATTGCAGCAGCAACCACATCAAAGCAAACATGATCAATTCTACAGAGTTTTAAGAAGATTCAAAGGTTATAACAGTGAAATTGTGATTTCTAAGACGTAATTTTGAAACTTTGCACATGACGAATGATGAATCAATTGCTGATTTTTTGTCGAGAGCAATGACAATAGTCAATCAGATGTGTGTCATGGAGAGAAAATTTCATATAAAACAATTGTTGCAAAGATGTTGAGAAGCTTAACTCCAAAGTTTGACCATGTGTTGGCTTCTATACAAGAAGCTAAAGAACAATACTCTCCGTTGATGAACTGATGGCCGGGCTCGCTTCAAGCTCATGAATCAAGAATCAATATATCATTAGAAAGGAATGAAAAAAAAAAGGCATGTTAAGTGAAAGAGACAGCCAACCACCAAAGAGAAAAATATTTGTTTAGCAAGTAGAGGACGTGGAAGAGGAGGATTTTGCAGCAACCATGATGGTGACAGTAACATGGGTAGAGGGAGAAGTGATGGACAGAAGCAGTCCAACGAGCAAAGTAACATAAGGAATGTCATTCAAAGTTACCATTGCAAAAGATATGAGCATATAAAAGCTGATTGTTGGTAAATAAGTTTTGCTTCAGAAAATGAAGAAAATGAAGAAAAAGAAAAAAGACTTTTTATGACTTTTATTGATATTAACCCAGAACCAGTCATGGTAAGGTAAAAGTGATAAGGTAAAAGTGATAGATCATGTCCAATTTTTGTCTGATCTAGTGTACAATTTATTGGGTGTTGAACAATTGAGAACTAGAGAACATTTGGTTATATTTGATAACAACAAATGTATCATTACAAATAAGAAATCAGGTTATAAAGTTCAAATTTTCATTAATTCAAATAAGATGTTTCCATTGGATGTTTATAACATCGAAAATTTTTCTCTTGCTGCTAGCACAAAAGATGACTCGACACTATGAGCATCTTCATACGAAGGGCCTGAAAGTATTCAAGGACAAAAGCATGGTTTTCAGATTACCAAGAATTGATTCAATTAGTTTATGTGAAGGATGCATTCATTGCAGACAAACTAAGAAGTCCTTTGCGGTTGGAATAAATAAAAAATCTTCAAATTATCGATTCCTGCTTATTTATGTGGGCCAATTCAAACTAAATTCTTGGGTGAGAGTATATTTTTTAATATTTATTGATGACTATAGTTGCACGAGCAAAATTTACTTCAGAAATTTTTCAAAAATTTCAAAATTTTAAAGCTATGGTAGAGAACCACATTAAATTTTTTATATGGATAGAGATGGCAAGTTCATATCTAAAGAATTCAATCTCTTTTGGGAAGAAAAGGGCATCCAAAGGAGTTAACAACTCCTCACACTCCAAAACAAAATGGAATGCTGAACAAAAAAAATCAAACTAGTGTGGAGATGATAAGAAGTATGTTACAAGGAATGAGACTTTCAAATCAATTTTGGGCAGAAGTTGTAGCAACATTCCATTAAATCTATCATCAACAAAGGCTGTCATGAATCGAACTTCTTATGAAGCATGACATGAAGGAAACAATCTATAAGTCCTTTACGAGTTTTTGGTTGTGTTGCTCATGCTTTGAAAAAGCCTCAAATTCGTCAAAAGCTTGATTAAAAATCTAAAAAAAAAAAAAAAACATTTTATTTGGTCTTATACTCGATCAAAGCATATAACTTAAACACCTCTCTTAATGAAAAGATTTCAGTTAAAATTGATGTAAAATTGGATGAAAAGGCAAGTTGAGATTGGATTAAAGAACATGAGCAACAAGAGATTACCGTTGAAGTTTTTACAAATGAAAAACAAAAGTCAACTCCAGTGCATCTTCTAGTGCCTCTACAGCAACACAAAATTTGTCAAATTATCAACTTCAATATCACTAAACAACTCTTCTCTTGGAGAATCTTTAGATGAGACATCACCAAGGAAGTATAAATCTTTAGGTGACGTATATGCATCATGTCAATTTGCTCTACTTCAAACCCTACAAGTTAGGAAGAAGTAGCTAAAAAAGAATAGTGGCAGAAAGCCATGGTAGTAGAGATGCAGACAATGGAGAAAAATGGAACATGGTTGACATGGAAGCATACAAAATCTGACAGAGGTTACGGTTACAGAGTTCAGACTCGGCTGTACCATTTGAAAGCGAGTTGCACATGAGCTATGTACGCGCACGCACTTGGAGTCGTTTCAGATGCGATCAAAAAGCCCCCCGCTTTGGTGACATTTTCTTCTTGGGATTCTACTGAACGGGGTAGATCCACTTAACTATAAGCCAAATCACGGGTTCCGGATTTAGTGGTTTATACCTCTGACAAACCCGCATATTCTTTTACCTTTCTCCTTCCTAATCCGAGAAATAATTCACATACATATCACTAATCAGGAAAGGTGGCTAAAATAACCAAAATACATCTCTCGTTGTCATGGACCATTTATTAGCTATTTTCTTTTATATTTTTCTAGGGTTCTTTCTATTTTATAAGCATTTCCCCCTTCATCTCATCTTGGAATTTGGCTTCTAAGGCTCTCAATAATTTCTCACATGTTTAAATTTTAAAAGAAAAAATTTAGAATTACTTCTCGTTAGGGCTCAGGTATTACATCGCTCGTGTGCATCAACCCACTAGGTGGGCTCGTTACACTCCTTCTAGGCTTGACTACGGGTTAGCCCACGTTCATGCTATCATAAATCAACGAAAAAAATAAATGTGTATCATATCATGATATATGCCTCCGTACATTGCATATTAAAGAAATAATCCGTTCTCGTAACATACAAAATACATGGAGTCTTACCTTTTAAATCTTATTACATACATTATTAGGCTGTACTATAACCATTCAAAATAGTACCATCCATTAACATCTAATATCCAATATAACAAAAATGTTTTTATTATTGAATATATCATAAATTTATGATATTCATATCAAATACAAAATAAAAATAACTTCCCAATATTGGGAAAGAAAAGTATAATCAATATTCATGTGTTGTAGGTGACATTAATTTTTCCCTCATGATTTGACTCGAAGTTGAATCTTTCGATCATTAAGCGGTTGCAAAGGCCTTGCATTAGTGTCTGAGTCCTGCATATATATAAACCGATTAAAACCGCTCTAATATGCTAATATGGGAGCAAGTAATTGAATCCGCTCTAAATTAGATCATTGAGTGTAGAAAATTATCGTGGTTTCATAAATGAACCAAGTACACAAACCCTAATTACACAATTAAAATAATAAAGGTATATGAATACAAATCAAAATACGAATATGAAAAATACATGGACAGAAATTCGAGAGGATCAAATAAAAGTTTAAATTCCTGCATAAAAATTTCAAAATTCATTTTAGAACTAAATTATGAATGGACATAAAATTATATTGCTTACATCATGAACGGCCACACGAAGCAATTTCACTTGTTCAAGTGAAACCGTCCTAACCTGAAAAACGTATAAAAATTATTTAAGCATTAAAAAGAGTATTACTTTGATAATTAATGTGAAACATAAATATATGAATATACATAGGAGGATTTAACTTGGAAAAAAAAAAAAAAACCTTTCTAACTATGGTCCAAAGCACATTTTGAGAACACGGTGGAACTGTTAGAGAGCCAATATATCGATAATATAAACTGCTTAGCATCTCTAATTGTGACGGATCAGCTAAATCAATTGCTTTATCTTCTTGTGTATCAGAAACTTCTTCCAAATACTCTTTCATCTAAGGGAAAAAACAAAAAAAAAAAGTGTTAAATTTAGAACATAACAATTTTAATCATTCTCATCTTAAAAAATTGACATTTGAACATTTACCTTAGACAAGAAATAGTCAGGTCGTCCAATTTTGTAGAGAACACCAATGACAGCAACACTTCCTGTTGGGCTTTGGTGCACCAAATGGGCTTCTAAAGCAAATCTTCTGCCATTGATTGTATGCTCAGAGGGCGAATGCCAATGGAATTGCTTAAGAAAGTATCGAGTTCCATTAACTTCCATATACCCAACCCCTTCACCCCATTTCAACTGCAATAACCATCACAATCCATACTCAAAAGGGTTTTCTTTAAACATAATTATAAGCAAAGTTGATATTACAACAATTACCATAATATCATGGCCTCGGTTCTTAAGAGTTGCATTAGAAGGCTTATACTCGGTCTTGAGGTTCGTAAAATGGGGTACAATTCGAACTCGCTCGTGCAATAGATCAATGGGAGATTGCATTAGCCCAGCCTTGCAGCTATGCCACTCTCTCTTAAGATCTCCCCAATGGGAAGGCCCTCTCTTTCCCTCTTCATTATAATCAAACTCCTTCTGATCCTCTGCATGCAATATCAAACAAACATTTAAATATTATACAACAAAGCTCATATCATAATAAAGTATATGACACAATAGGTTGCCTACCAACTTCTTGAGACATTGCACGCCATGAAACCAAAAGGAAGGCACACAAAAATGTGCAAAACAACGCATGAAAAGAGAGCTTCTCCATCTTAAAAGCTTTGATTTCTTCGTTAAATATTTGTTTGTATTTCAGAGCCAAGAAATTGGGTATTTATAGGCAAATCAGAAGCTTCTGCGTTCCTTCCATCGTTAAAGTTCAACTAAGTTTGAAAAAGAGGAGAAAGGCAATGAATTCTTGGGCGCTATATCACATGCATATTAATAATTAATGGTGATTGGAAAAATAGCGATGGCGTACAGTTTCTTTTATACGTATAACCAGGGTGGTCCTTAATTGAGAGTCTTTTAAAATTGAGGTGAAAAGTTATCAATAAAATATGAAAAACATATTATAATGTGAGAGTGACGCTTTAGGAAATGAGGTTGCTAAAATATATCCACATACTTCCAAAATTTCTTTTCAACTAATTATTAATTCTCTTTCTTTATTCTCCCCAACGAGGGGCTGGTGTGAGAACCCTACTCGAAGCGTATGATTAGACTAATATTACATGCATGTCCTCAAATTTTAAATTGACTCTAGCCAAAAATAATTATACTCGAGAATTCTCTTTTAAAAGAGAGTTCAAAATATAACTTGGGAGTTCATGAAATCTAATTAGAACATAAAAATATGATAAATTTAATGAAGATAAGTTTGCACAAGAAAGAAAATTAAGTGCTTTTCAGTGCTTTATTTTGTGAAAAAATGACTATATTTACATTCAGTACAATGCTTAACCGAAGATAAAAATAAAATCCTAACAGAGAGTAGAATATCACGTCAAAACAAAGAATCCGACATAAGATCATATCAGTGATCTGATATCGTCATAGGATCAAAATAGCAACTAAATCTTTTGTAACATTCCCTCCCTTAAACTGAAATTTTTAGATCAAACTTGAGGATCTTGACAGACACCAAGCAACATGCGTAGCTTCTCAAACACAACTCGAGTCAAAGGTTTTTTTCATGATATTTGTTCTACCATCTCTTCAACATATGCCATGAGAAGCAGCGGTTCAGAATTTTAAGCAAAATGAGCTTTTGATTCCTTTCCCTTATTCTTCCTGGGACATTCATATTGAAAATGACCAAGGTCATTACAATAAAAACATTCAACAAGAGTTTTGTTAAAACCTGGTCTCCCACGTCCTCGTCCTCTACCTCAAAATGTGCCACCTCGACGATTTGTTCTCCCTGTACTGTGAGATCTTCAATACTTGCTCTTCCACAGTATGTCTTGGCATACGTTGTTCATAAACCAATAGACTACTCTGCAATTCATCAATGGTCATGATGTCCAAATCGTTGGATTCTTCAATGAAGCAAGTTGGATTCTTCAATGAAGCAAGTCACGTAATCAAACTTTGAAGTCATGGAGCGCAAGATTTTCTCAACAATGAGAGCATCACTCATCTTTTCACCATGGAAACACATTTTTTTAGCAATGGTGAGAGTACGAGTAAAGAAATTAGAAACAGTCTCACTTTCCTTCATACGAAGAGTCTCAAAGTCCTTGCGCAGAGCTCGTTTCACCTTTGTATTTTCTTGGAATTTTTTCTCATTGAATCCCAAATTCCTTTCAAAGTTTCTTTATCCAAAATAGTTTCCAAAATTGATCGATCGATTGCCTGGAAAAGGTAGTTCTTAGCTCTTAAGTCTTTCAATTTCTGATCTGTTACCTACTTCTTCTGTTCATCTGAGTAATCAGCATCATCGGGCCACATTTGAGTAATCAGCATCATCGGCCACATCTGAGTAATCAGCATCATCGGCCACATCTGAGTAATCAGCATCATCGGCCACATCTGAGTAATCAGCATCATCGGCCACATTTGAGTAATCAGCAGAGTGCAATGACTATATTTATAACCAGTACAGAAGATAAAAATAAAATCCTAACCGTAAGCAGAATATCATGCCAAAATAAAGAATCCGCATAAGATCATACTAGTAATCTGATATTCTAAAGCATAAAAATAGCAACTATATGTTTTGCAACACTAGGGAATGATCGTGGGTTTATAAGTAAAGTAATACGTCTCCTTTGAAATGAGTCTTTTTGGAGAAGCCGAGAGCAAAGCAATGAGAGCGAAGCCCAGAGCAAAGCAATGAGAGCTTATGCTCAAAGTGGACAATATCATACCACCATTGTGGAGAGTCGTGATTCATAACAAAATATTGATTGCAATTCTATCAACGAAATCTAAATTCAAACTAGATCTATTATGAAAAATAGGAAACAAACAACTTAACATGTCTACCTAAAATATTAGAAAACATTCAACACGTAAAACTATCTAAGAAAACATGGTTCCATGACTTTATAGCAAAATTCGTCATTTGACTAGAGGTCTCTTACTTTTACTAGGCAAAATGTTAGGAAAACTATTGAGTATTTAAAAATATAACAAGTGACCTTACTTTAGGAAAAAAAAACACAAATACATACAACATACATTATATGAGACCTAACTTCATAACTGACTTAAGGGAAAAGTTGAAGTTGAAAATCTGAAAATCAGACCGGCTTGAAGATCAAATGCCTGATGTCTGACAATGGAAGAGAATACGACAAGTCAAAGTTTAAAACATTTTACGCAGCTAAGAGAATTAGATTAATGAGGAAAGTTCTCGGTAAGGCAATACAAAATGGTGTTGTAGAAAGGATGAACAAAATATTGAATGAGTGAGAAAAGAGCATGAGGATTCATTCTGAACTACCAAAGAGATCTTGGGTTGATGCTATGAGTACAACCGTCTTTTTTATCAATAGGGAGCCGTCAGTACCCTTGGAGTTGAAATTACCAGAAGTATGGATAGGAAAAGAACTCAAGTACTCTCATTTGAGAACTTTTGGCTGCATTGTGTTCACGTTGATCCAGAGAAGAGAGATAGACTTGATGCTAAGGTTGTAAAGTGCTACTTCATAGGCTATGACTTTAACATCTTCGGGTACAAGTTTTGGGATGACAAGAACATAAAAATCGTAAGTCACTGTGACGTGACCTTTGATGAAAATGTCTTATAGAAGGACAAAGAAAAGATAAGTTCTGAGACTATGAAGTAAGTGGAACTTGACCTTGAGTTGCAAAAAAACTCAAACAGTGATGTTATAGTAGAAGCTCAAGAAACTTCTAAAAGGGTTGCTGAAGAACTAGAAGTGGAGCAAGTGACACCTAAGCAGGTGTTGAGGAGATCATCAAGAACTATTAAAGCACCAAATAGATATTCACCTTCATTACACTATTTTTTGGTGACTGACAAAAGAGAACCAAAGTCCTTTGATGAGGCCATATAGGTTGAAGATTCATCCAAGTGGGAGTAAGCCAGATGAGATGAGCTCACTTAAAAAGAATAATGAGTGCGTGTTGACTGAGTTACCTATAAGAATGACAGCCCTATTGAACAAATGGGTGTTCAGAATCAAGGCTGAACCAAATGTCAAAAGAAGATTTAAGCCTCAGTTAGTAGTAAAGGATATTCATAAAGGAAAGTCATTGATTATGCTAAAAAAAATTCTCCTATTGTGAAATTAACTACTATCCGAATTTTGTCGATTATTGTTGCATCGGAGAATTTGCACCTTGAACAAATGGATGTAAAATTAGCATTTTTACATGGAGAATGGTTTGCAGCTCCATGCAAGGAACACATGGTATGTAAGCTCAATAAGAGCTTGTATGGACTGAAACAAGCACCAAGACATTGGTACAAGAAGTTTGACTTCTTCGTGTGCAAGAGTGGTTTACACATAAGTGAAAAGTATCGGTATTGTTACTTCAAGAAATACATCAATTCTTATGTATTTATACTCATGTATGTGGATGATATATTGATTGCAGGACCAGTATGAGGGAGATAAATCTTGAAGGCAAGCATGTCTTCAGTATTTGAGATGAAAGATTTGGGTGTAGTGAAGCTGGTTCTTGAGATGAAGATTTTTCGAGATAGATTTGCTGGTACATTAAATCTATACTAGGAGCAATACATAGAGAAGGTATGGTCCAGATTTAGGAGGAATGATTCTAAACTCAGGACTACCCCTTTGGCAAATCGTATTAAATTGTCAAATGGGCAATCTCCCAAGATAGTTGAGGAAAGTGAGCACACAACATTAATTTCATACTCTTCTGCCGTTGGGAGTTTGATGTATGCTATGGCTGCCCTAAACCTGATATAAAACATGTAGTGGGAGTTTTTAGGAAGTACGTGTCAAACCCAGGAAAAGAACATTGGGAAACTGTGTATTGACTTCTGAGATATTTGAGAGGAATATCCAATACTTCACTTGTTCAAGTTACCCAACCCGACACCAGCCTATGACCTGCGTCCCCTGTTCGAAGTTTGGTGTCGGCTCAATTTGGGTTCTGCAATGGTGGCTCTAGTGGCTTAACGGCTCGATTTAAGCATTTTAACACATTTTTCTATTTTTGAACTTCTTTCTAACATATTTTACCCTTATGAACTCCATTTTGACATTTTAAAAAACTTTAAAATGGGCATAGCCACCATTTGGCCAAATTTGAATATTATGAGCTAAATTAGGGCCTAATTGTAAGTTGATTAATGCATTCTAATCTGATGTCAAGAAATCATATAGGTTAATTTGGATTTGAGTGGAGGAGTTTGAATAAGCTCCAATGATTAGTTAATGACTATAATTTAAGCTACTCAAGTAAATGACTCAATTACTATTATGGTTGGATGAGTTATTCTAAGTATTAATGGTGTGTGCTCTATGGCCTTTGCACCTGTCATACCTTGTGCTTGTTATGAGTGCTTATTATATTATGATGAAAGATGTCATGTTATGGAATATCATGTTTACTCGTTATGTTGTTGATGAATGCAACATATTATGAAAGTATGGTACCTTAGTGTACTTTTACCTTATGTAATGACATGAAATGATTTTTAATGATAGGTCTCAAACATGATTGCATCTGATTGCATTTTCTGACTCTAATGATGGGGTGATTTACTAAGTATTTATTAAAATACTCAAGTCACATGCTATTCTTACTTTTCATGTAAAGGCAAGGCACCCCTAAACGAATAATGATGTCGTGGTGATGACCATGGGACTGGAGCTAGGGTAAAAGCATTCATGTTATTTATAGCTCTTAGGTTAGATACAACCATTGTTTTTATTTTTCTTTATTCTAAGTTTTACGTGATTTGTTTTCTGTTATAATTGTTTTAAGGATTTTATTATGAACATATAAGTCTATGACCTTGTTTTGAAATATTTTAAAAGATTTGTTTTCGTGCTTCTTAACTAAGTCATGCATGCATTAGTCACTTTATTATTAACAAAAAATAATAATAATAATAATAAAAATAAAAAATAGGTCGTTGGTTCAAAGTGTGAGTCTATAAGCTTCCATTACTAAAAGGAGTTGTAAGGAGTTGTTTTTTTCTTTCTTTCTTTCTAGGATAATCACAAAGAAACTCTCTCCTCAGTTTTTTTTGTGCATCAATTATTTATTTCGGTATACTTTTATTAAGCGTCAAAACCAACCCAAGGTTCTTTAAAGGCTAGTAAAGTGAGATGCATGAATTACAAGACTATTAATTTTATGCCGTGATTGTTAGTAGTGAAATTGAATTAGTAGTGATGATGTTGTTATATGATGACGTTGTATGATGATGATGATGCATGACAACATGACGATGTAAGATCTTGAAATTTCTTAATATGACGTTATTTTCCATATTAAGATAAAATGCATGTTTAGATGCGATGCTACCCTATAACGATGATTTTCTTAGGACAAACCCTAGTTAATGATAATGATGATGATTGTACGAAGACCAATGCACATATATTACTTATAGTAATATGTGAACGGAACTTAGGGTTGTGTCACAAAAATGTTTTAAAGACAAGAAAATATAGGGACCTCATGCATACTCTGTGTACATAAACATCGGGCTACTTCTCTTTTTACGATAATGAGTACGGACACGTATACTACAATGATCATGATCATCATATCTCAGATGACATTCAGGGGTTGATCTCCAGACGTCACTAAGGATAGCTAGCTCGACTATGATGGGTCCAAGTGGGTGTGAACTACCTAGAGATCCATGTTCGTACGTGTGTATCGTGTGTAGGAAAGTACTACAATTATTTTTTTGGAAGTACGTGGATCTATTTTTGCAACCTTATTTGCAAGAGCGTCACTTATAAATGTGTGGGTGATCTTTGTTTTTGTCCACTTCATTTGATACCCACTCTCAATCTTATATGCACCACAACATTTCATTGATATCTTTTCACCTCAATTTTAGAAGACTCTCAACAAAGGACCACCCTGTTTACATGCATAAAAGAAACCGTACGGCAGCGCTTTGTTTCCAATATCCATTAATTATATATGAATTCATTGCCTTTCTCCTCTTTTTCAAACTTAGTTGAACTTAACGGTGGAAGGAACACAGAAGCTTCTGATTTCCATGTGTTCATACTCCAACTTTGTGCCTATAAATACCCAATTTCTTGGCTCTGAAATACAAACAAATATTTAACGAAGAAATCAAAGCTTTTAAGATGGAGAAGCTCTCTTTTCATGCGTTGTTTTGCACATTTTTGTGTGCCTTCCTTTTGGTTTCATGGCGTGCAATGTCTCAAGAAGTTGGTAGGCAACCTATTGTGTCATATACTTTATTATGATATGAGCTTTGTTGTATAATATTTAAATGTTTGTTTGATATTGCATGCAGAGGATCAGAAGGAGTTTGATTATAATGAAGAGGGAAAGAGAGGGCCTTCCCATTGGGGAGATCTTAAGAGAGAGTGGCATAGCTGCAAGGCTGGGCTAATGCAATCTCCCATTGATCTATTGCACGAGCGAGTTCGAATTGTACCCCATTTTACGAACCTCAAGACCGAGTATAAGCCTTCTAATGCAACTCTTAAGAACCGAGGCCATGATATTATGGTAATTGTTGTAATATCAACTTTGCTTATAATTATGTTTAAAGAAAACCCTTTTGAGTATGGATTGTGATGGTTATTGCAGTTGAAATGGGGTGAAGCGGTTGGGTATATGGAAGTTAATGGAACTCGATACTTTCTTAAGCAATTCCATTGGCATTCGCCCTCTGAGCATACAATCAATGGCAGAAGATTTGCTTTAGAAGCCCATTTGGTGCACCAAAGCCCAACAGGAAGTGTTGCTGTCATTGGTGTTCTCTACAAAATTGGACGACCTGACTATTTCTTGTCTAAGGTAAATGTTCAAATGTCAATTTTTTAAGATGAGAATGATTAAAATTGTTATGTTCTAAATTTAACACTTTTTTTTTTGTTTTTTCCCTTAGATGAAAGAGTATTTGGAAGAAGTTTCTGATACACAAGAAGATAAAGCAATTGATTTAGCTGATCCGTCACAATTAGAGATGCTAAGCAGTTTATATTATCGATATATTGGCTCTCTAACAGTTCCACCGTGTTCTCAAAATGTGCTTTGGACCATAGTTAGAAAGGTTTTTTTTTTTTTTTTCCAAGTTAAATCCTCCTATGTATATTCATATATTTATGTTTCACATTAATTATCAAAGTAATACTCTTTTTAATGCTTAAATAATTTTTATATGTTTTTTCAGGTTAGGACGGTTTCACTTGAACAAGTGAAATTGCTTCGTGTAGCCGTTCATGATGTAAGCAATATAATTTTATGTCCATTCATAATTTAGTTCTAAAATGAATTTTGAAATTTTTATGCAGGAATTTAAACTTTTATTTGATCCTCTCGAATTTCTGTCCATGTATTTTTCATATTCGTATTTTGATTTGTATTCATATACCTTTATTATTTTAATTGTGTAATTAGGGTTTGTGTACTTGGTTCATTTATGAAACCACGATAATTTTCTACACTCAATGATCTAATTTAGAGCGGATTCAATTACTTGCTCCCATATTAGCATATTAGAGCGGTTTTAATCGGTTTATATATATGCAGGACTCAGACACTAATGCAAGGCCTTTGCAACCGCTTAATGATCGAAAGATTCAACTTCGAGTCAAATCATGAGGGAAAAATTAATGTCACTTGCAAAACATGAATATTGATTATACTTTTCTTTCCCAATACATTGGGAAGTTATTTTTATTTTGTATTTGATATGAATATCATAAATTTATGATATATTCAATAATAAGACATTTTTGTTATATTGGATAGAAGTTCAAGAGCATTTTTGTTATATTACAATGTGTTTATTTCTCTTCGTTAGACCGAATGAAACTAATTTGGTTCTAGAAAGAACCAAATTGAATCAAAGTAAAAAAGTTATGAATTTGGGAAGAAAATAAGGCCAAATGGAGCATACATGTCTGGCCAAGTGGAGGACACATGCCGACTTATTAAAAAATATGAAAAAAGAAAAATGTTAAACCAGACCGAACCGAGTAGCCGTAGACCAAATCATGAGAAGCTCGAGCCCATAGCCATAGACCAAACCGAGTAGCCTTGCACCAATGTCATGTTAAGAGCATGAGTACTACTTTAGGCGCTTGACGTACTCGTACGTGGCTACGTGCGTATCCTCCTTTCCATCCATATGTGGAGGCGTATAGGCTCGTTTTTCACCTTATTCAACCCATTTCTCTATGTTTCACCCTAATTTTGAATTGGGATCTATTATAGAAATTTAAGAAAATTTGGAGTTCATACCAAATGGAAACACGAAGGCACATGTCAACCCTATGTAAGTTATTCAAACTTTCTTCAAGAAGTTCTTATACGGGTGGCTAAGACATACTATCTTGCTTTAGGTGGTTAGGTGGTTAGAATAGATGAAATTAGGATTGTAATAGGGTAATTTGGATGGTAATGCTATGTAGGATGTAAAAAAATTATTAAAATTTCAATTAGGATGAGATTTTGAGATGAATGCTACTTTAAATTTATTTTGTTGTGCTAGAAAGGAGGATTGGATATCATGTAACACCCGAGCCCGATAAGAAATTTAAAACTTGATTTTTTTTTTTTTAAATTCGAACTTCTAAGATTTTATTGAGTGTCTTAGAGACCAGAGCCATGCCCTACAATTAGTCGTGCCAATAGATTGGTAAATCCCCGAATGTCGAACAAAGGACTCTAAAAGAAAAGGAGTCAACCCTCCTTGAAGGCAGTAAAAAATGACTAAGACTCCAAAGAAGTCGAGGCTCAATTAAGGGGAGGTGTTTGATGAAAGTGTCTCACATTAGTTAATTTAGGGAATGGTCATGAGTTTATAATCAAAGAATATACTCTTTATTAATATGAGGCCTTTTGGGGAAGCACAAAGCAAAGCCACGAAAGCTTATGCTCAAAGTGGACAATATCATACCATTGTGATGATTATTGGGAGTGAGTCCCACCTTGGTTAATTTAGTGGAAGATCATGATTCCGAATTCCTTCCCTAACTCTAATTTCTAAATTTTATTAAGTATTCAACAAATTCTTAATCTTTCAATTTAGATTTAATTTTTCTTGGTATATAAATATGTATAACAATACCATGAGTTTGAGGTCATTATGCATGGCCCCCTACAGTGGGTCATTTATGGAGCATTCTTTAGAATACTCGAGCTGGGTGCTACATCATTTTTTCACGTAAAGGCAAGGTGCCCATGTACGGTTGATGGTGGCATCGCAAAATAGAGACCATGACACGTGCATATGATAGAAACATATTTAATTTTCTTAAACTTAAGTTAGGATAGGTTGTTATGCATTTCCTATTTTAAATTATTTCAATTTCGTTTACAATCTCAATTCTGAATTATGTTTTGAACACGTAAGACCATAACGTGTTTTTAATGATAAAGTATGTTTGTTCTGAGATTTATTATTTAATAGATAATGTTTTAAGAAATATATTCAGCATGAACTTAGGTTAAGATGATGGTAATGACTTTAGGTGACTAAAATCTAGGTTCGTTACATCCTTTGTCTTGGATCATCTTCTAATGTACATAATCTTGAGGAAAACCTTCCTAGGTTTGATAGTAATAAGCTAAAAACATGGCTGAATTTGGTTTTTATGTAATTGAATTCAATAGGCTTGAACTTAAACTAAATTCAAACCACCAAAATGTAATCTATAGGATAAGTTCTAACCAGACGAGCTCGAAAAGGTCTTGTGCAACTATCAAAAAAGATGGGTCATTACCGAAACATATTCAAATGATTTCGAAATCGTATATCTGATCATTTTAAATTATGGGTTAACTGATTGTAGATAAATGGTACAAATCTTGAGTTCCTAAAATGAACCAGGTTTATTTTTAGTATAATTCAAAATTGAAACATTATTCGTGGGTAGGAAATATTGATATAAACATCTAAATACAAATGTGAAGAGTAGGGGTTGGCAAGATAGCCTAAATGGTGAACGAAAATTCGTTCTTGTCAAACTTCACTTTCCTTAGGCCTTTGGAGTTGCGTCTTTCGATCATAGATTGGTTGCAAAGGTCTTGCATTAGTATCCGAGTCCTGTAATTATATAATTTATAAAGTGTTGATAGATTGTTTTTTTTTATTAATTTAATTTTTTTTAATCTCAATTAATTTATAACTTACATCATGAACAGCTACTCGAAGTAGTTTCACTTGTTCTTCGGTCACCGTCCTCACCTGAAATGAAAATAAATAAACAAATTGAGTTATGTTCGAATTGGTTAATACCTCTCAAATGAAATAATATTAAATTAGTATTAAACCCGTAGAATACCTCATGTATCATAGTCCACATTACACTTTCAGTGCACGGTGGAACGGTAAGCGAGCCCATATATCTATAATATCGTTTGCTGCCTATCTTTATCAGAGTTGGATCGATCACTCCGATTATTCTCCCCTCTTCATGGCTATCGGAGACAAGTTCCAAATGATCCTTTATCTAATAGGAAATAAAATTGTAATAAGTATATGATTTATAATGCTAATTCTTGAAGATTATGAAAATATACTCACAGTTGATAAGAAATAATCAGGCTCTCCAATCTGATACAAGATTCCAATTACAGACACCATTCCATTTGAGCTCTCATGGACCAAGTGAGCTTCGAGATCGAACTTCTTACCATCAATGGTGTGCTCAGAAGGTGAGTGCCAATGACATTGTTTGAGCTTATATTGCATTCCATTTACTTCCATGAATCCACCTCCTTCTACCCATTTCATCTGCTCAAGAATTCAAATATTTCACTAATGGGTTATAACGGTTCAAGCCCACCGCTAGTAGATATGGTTCTTTTTTTAGGCTTTTTCTTGTAGGCTTCCCCTCAAAGTTTTTAAAATGCATAGGGAAAAGTTTCCACGCCCTTATAAAGAGTGTTTCGTTCTCCTCCCTAACCGATGTGGGATCTCATAATTCATCCTCCTTCAGGGCCCAGCATCCTCACTAGCACTCGTTCCTTTCTCCAATCGATGTGGGACCCCTACCAAATCCACCCCCTTCAGGTCCAGCGTCCTTACTGGCACACCGACTTGTGTTACCTCCTTTGGGGAACAAACTCCTCATTGGCACATCGGCCGGTGTCTAGCTCTAATACCATTTATAACATCTCAAGCCCACCACTAGTAGATATTGTTCTCTTTGAGTTTTCTCTTTCGGGCTTCCCCTCAAGGTTTTTAAAATGTCTTCAAACCCACCACGAGCAAATATTGTCCTCTTTGGGTTTTCCCTTTCGAGCTTCCCCTCAAAGTTTTTAAAATGTTTAACGTTTCCACACCCTAGAGGTGTTTCGTTTTCCTCCCTAATCGACGTGGGATCTCACCGTTTTTCAAACGCGTCTGCTAGAGAGAGGTTTCCACACTCTTATGAAGAATGTTTCGTTCCCCTCCCAACCGATGTGGGATAACATAAATATAACCATTACGGTCTATGCGTCCTTATACTAACATAAATTTAACCATTTGATATGTAAATAAGCTAGAAGAGAGTAAATGCAAGAGTTCAATATCTTCTAAAAGGGTTGTTTTTAGAGTTTTTCGTTATTGATTACCATCATATCATGGCCTCTGTTCTTGAGAGTGGCATTAGAGGGTTTGTAGTTGATTTTGAGGTCTCCAAGATGCGAAATAACTTCAACTCTTTCATGCAACATATCGATGGGAGATTGCATTAAACCAGCCTTGCATGCATGCCACTCTGGTCGAAGCTCTCCCCAATGAGTCGGTCCTTTTATTCCATCGGATTCATAATCAAATGCTCTTTCATCCTCTGCATGATCAATGATCATATAATCATTAAACCAATTAAGAAGGGAAAAAGATATCATCAAGGGAAACAAAATGCTAAATATATAGCTTAGGCTACAAAATTAGTGGATGTATTTGCTTACTTTGGAATAAAAAGTTGGAAATTTCTACGGGTATTTATCATAAATTTAGAAGGAAAAATAGCTATAGGACAATGAATCTAATTTGTCCATACTCTCCTAACTTTGCTTTTGATTTCTCCGATAACCCTGAAGACACTGTTCCTCACTTATATATCTAGGATCTTCCTCTTAATTAGTCAACGTGGGACTCCAACAATTCTCTCCTTGAACAAAAAATGCCATTGAGCCTCCCCTTTTGAAGAATCATCTATATGTCTAGCACTATTCTTATAGACGACTTCTAATTTCTAGAGCACATTGTTAGATCGAAAGAGCTCTGCCACAAATTTTCACTATGACTACACCTTTGAGGACTCCAACAAATAGATCTATCTCCTTTACCAATTCTTTATCCGTATCATTTCAAATAATTTTACTCTGAGATCCCACATCTATTGGAGAGGGGAACAAATCATTATTTATAAGGATGCAAAAACCTCTCCTAGCAGACTGCGTTATAAAGACCTTAAGGGGAAGCCTGAAAAGGGAAAGTCCAAAGAGGACAATATCTCCTAGTGGTGGGATTGGGCTATTACAAATGGTATCAGAGCCAGACACTAGACGGTGTGCCAACAGGACACTAAACCCCAAAGAGGGTGGACATCGGGAGGTGTGCCAGCAAGGATGTAGGGCCTCCGAAGGGGGTAGATTGTGAGATCCCACATTAATTCGAGAGAGGAACAAGTACCAACGAGGACGTTGGGTCCTCGAAAGGGGTGGATTATGAGATCCCACATCGGTTGGAAAGGGGAATGAATCATTTTTTATAAAGGGAAAGTAAAAAAAAAAAACAATATTTACTGTCGGTGACCTTGAGGTCTTACATTTATCATCATCGAAGTATAACTAAATACATTTAAAACTTAAAAGGGTCAAATCAAAAAATATATATAAATACATAAAATGAAAGTACGTAAAAAACAATGTAATATGAATCTCTCACCAACTTCTTGGGATTGTGCCTTAAATGAAAGCAAAAGAATGCAAAAGAAGAAAGAACACAAGAGCTTCTCCATGTCCTAATACGAACTGTGTTTGATCTCTAGAGAATTTACAATAAAGTGTGATTTAAGAAGATGGGTTTAGGAGTTTTATGGTATTTATAACATCAACTTATAATGTGAATGAAAGAAGAAACATTATGAACCTTCTCATTTTCTTCAACCAATGTTTGTTTTTCAGCGAAAAGTTTGAAATTTTGGGAAGAAAATATGAACTTTTCCACTCAAGAAAAAGACATTAATTAATTTCTAATCATTGATTATTGAAAGCAAAACATGAAGTTCAAATAATTCAGGTGGTTTCCGTTTCAATATTGGTTTCCACGTTCATTAAGTCAATGATGATGATATGTTTTGTATTATTAAACTAATATAAGAAAGGTTTATGTTAATTAATTTTCTTAATATTTGGTGTTGAAAATTTAACCAAACTGCTTAGGTTAAAAAAATGAAAAGAAAAAAAAAAAACAAGTTTGGCTGCTGTTCGAGATGATCAAACGTTTGATTATGTACCCAACAAGAAAATTGACCAAATCCATGAACCAACATTTTGGTCATAATATATTGTAGTTTATGTTGTCTTTCAAACCTATGATCAAGGACATTAGTTGTCTGTTACTATTTAGAAACGAAAAAGTTGTACAAAATGTGTTTTTTTTTTTATTTATCTAAATGAGCTGATTTGAATATCAGTTTTCAAATTAGACCCGTTTAGTCCTAAATTACAAGTTAGTACTTCAAAATTTAGAAAATTTCTATCAAATTGGGTTGGGTTGGGTTGGGTTGGATTGAGAGAATTTTTTAGATCAACCCAGAATTTCAGGTTGGTTGGATTGATAACCCAACCCAATCCTCACTCAACTCTTATAATTCGGGTTGGGTCAGTTAGAATTTTCGAGTTTTCGAGTTCAATGTACACCCTTACTCTAAACTAAGGTTGTGCATATGTTGGGTTGGATTGGGTCGGGTCAAGACAATTTTTAAACCAACTCAATGATTTTGGTTGTAAAACTTTTAAAACAAAATGACCATCGTTAAATAATGAATCCAATTCAACGCCTTAAATTTTTTGGTTCAGACTGATTTGGATTGTGAGTTCTTTTTGTAACAACTGTACAAAAAATAATAATAATAATAATAATAATTAAATAAATAATAAAAATAATAATTTTACCTAAACTACTTTCCACTAACCTCTTCTTCTACCAACTATCTCTCCTCAACCAACTCTCACGCCAAATCCCAAATCCAAAATGAAGAATGTATCCGTGGTTCCTTCAACAATTAAAAAAAATACCAACAACAAAATTTACAGTCATAGCTACAGATGTGACTGGAAGGAGAAATTTTGGTAAGTTATTACCGTAAATATTTCAAATCTACTATTCCTTTGTCAAAATATCACTTCATAATCAGATCTCCTTTTCATTTGTCCATAATTCATTGTTTTTATTAACCAAATTAAAAAAAAAAAAAAAAAAAAAAAAGTAAATATAGAAGAAAAGGAAGTAAATAGAGAGTAAAATGAGATTGGGTGAAAATAATTAACCTAGTAAATACAGTAAAGAAAGATTTAGTGAAAAATTAACTGACAAAAGGTAAATACCGAAGATTTTGTGAAAAATTAATGGAGTAAATATAAGAGGAAGAGGGATCCAGAGTAGAATGAAGAAAGATTTGGTGAACATAATTAAAAGAAAAACAGATGAAATATAGAGGGAAAGAAAAATGAGATAGAATATTGGTCAAAGATAATTGTAAACATAATTAAAAGAAAAAGGAAAGGAAACCCATAATAAGAGGAAATAAAAATTATAGTAAATGTTAAAGAGTTTTAAATGGATGGCATGAAAATGAAATTATAACAAATATAAATAAACATTTTAAGACTTTATTCATGCCAAGTCTCTAATGTTTGCATGAAGTTTAACATATGGACTAACGTAAATTAAAGAAATCATTTTATAGAAGTTCGAACTTGAAATTGATGTCATGAACTTACATAGGTTGACTTGAATTTCAAACGATAGAATCGAACTTTCATTAAAAATAAATTAGTGACAACAACTTAAGTTAATTAGGTATGTGACCTTACTATAGGATAAGTTAGAAATTATATGAGTTACAATTATGATGATTGAGATATGATGATGTATGAATGGTATCATATGATGTCGTATACTAGTATATGTTGATGTACAAGTTATGATGTTGTATGAGCGGCGTCGTATGATGTCGTATACTAGTATATGATGATGAATGAGTTATGATGTTTGAGTTATGATGCATGATGATGTGCGTAATATATATATATATATATATATATATATATATATATATATTTATTATAATGCATGACGGTATTTAATATGCTTGATGCACTTGATGGCGATATGATGAGCATGATGATTGCATTATGTTATCTTAATATGACAATTTTTTTCATATAAGCATGTTGTATGATAATGAGTGTCATATTGCATCATGTCAATAGACCGACATAGGACACAACCTAAATAGCATGAAAATGATGTTAATATAAATATCAAACGAGTATGTGTTACTTATGTAACAAAGAGATGAGACTAGAGGGTTGTGTCAGAAGAGAGGTTATGATGAGATGTAGAGGGACCTTAGGCATGTTGTATGTTCATAAGCATAGAACTACTTTCCCTAGAGATGATGAGTGTGGATGTGCACAATATCATGATGAAGGTGTTCATGAGGTGCATGACATCAGGGGTTCCACCGACCTCCGGACGTCACTACAGATTTGCTTGACTAGAGAGGGTCTAAGGGGGGTGTGAGTCCACCTGGAGATTCACACTCGCACGTGTGGGTCGTGTGTAGGGAAGTAATACACATCCATAGTTGTCCAAGACTGGAGGTCACCCCTAAATGAGATAGAGATAGGTCCCAAGAGCATGATTCCATGTGTTTCCATTTGTATGGTCCCTTATAGTGGGGCCGCTTACTGAATATTTTTTGAAATACTTAGGCCGTAGTTTTTTTAGGTAAAGGCAAGATGCACATGTACGGAGGACAGCGACATCGCGAGCAGAGATTGTGACACGTGCATAAGATAAACTCATATTTAAATTTCTAGTCTTAGGTTAGAATAGGTCTTGCAATTCATTGTTTTAAATTATTTTGTATTTGTTTTTATTTTCTCACAATTTTAATATTACGTATTTAAACACGTAAGATCATGATCATGATTGTGTTTTCTAGGGAAGAAGAGAGTGTACTGTTTTCAACATTTATACTATAGATGAGATTTTCTTCTCAGAGTTATATTTCTCCATTAGAAATGAGCCTGAGACGTTACTAGTGACGTAGAAATTTAGGTCGTTTATTGTTTTAATAACAATAATAATAAATCATGAGCTCAATAGAAAATTTTAAATTTGACTTTTTAAACCCAATATTGAAAGTTTCAAAACTTGAACTGTGATCGATAATAATCTCTTATGGCATGATACTCAAATGTGTTGGAATATTTTTGAGAGAGGTAATATTTATTTATTTATTATTATTATTATTTGTCTGAAATAGCCTAATTTATTTTCTAATTTTCTCGGGTACATATGAAAATAGCATTGAAAAATATTAAAATTTAAAGAATTAAATTATTTTTTTAATCATAGCCCAAAACATATTTGACTTTAAAAATATTATCACGTGTGAAAAGTGATTAGAAAAATTCTTTTCACCTGAGAGAAGTTACGGCGGATGAATTATTCGAATTTGTTGGTTAATAGGTCCCTAAACTTTAAAAATTATCTGATAAATTTTTTAATTTTTAACTTTTCTATTAAAAAATTTTAAAATTGATTGCGGTTAAATGTAAAATCCCAAGCATACCGAGTAAAATTTTAATATAGCTTGAAGTGGAAGAACATCGTCCTCCGAATTGATGCTCTAGTGTACATAATTATACAGAGAAAAAATGGAAAGAAATATAGGATCAAAGCAAAATAATAGGTGGAGAATACTCGGGATGAACCAACGATTAAATTAATTACACAATCAAGACTGATACAATAGATAGGTCATAAGTCAAGAAGATGATAATGGCGGATTCACCGAATCTCAATTATCATATCATGTCACCAATGTCTTTGTCTAGTTTTGAATAACATACCACCCTTATATAACAACCTCTAAAGGAATTCTAATTATTCCTACGTCAAAAACACCTTTTATTTATATCATTAAGTTCTAGTCTAAATTACTTTTCTCGAACATAAACTCATATTAAATATTGCAAAAAGTCTAATGACGAATATTGTAAAAAGTCTAATGGCTAAATCAATCCCCTAATAAAAAGTTTTGTCATTATGCTCGCCTAAGACTAAATCTAAACTCACGGAAAAAAGTCGGAACAAAATGTACAAGGAAAGACAAGAGAACTATTTGGTGCATCAATCCTCTTCCCGCTACGATCTCAACGTTTACGAGCCTCGAGTTTCTTATCTCTCAAGCAACCTCCTTTGAACGCCTACCCTCTCGAGAACGAGCTAGAAAAAGAAGTGTATATAGAAAAAACACTATAGCAAGATCTCGAACACGCGCCTTGAATCATGCCTAACGTGTCATTATTTTCCATCAAATCTCCCTAATCTACTCGAAATATTTTAAAAATCGACAAGTAATGCTAATAATCTCTTGAATCCCACGATTTAAACCTCAAAACTAGCATAAAATAGGTTCTAAGACAATGATTCTAGGTAGTTCAACCATCGAGAACGCATAATTTATATAAGCTAAACTATGTCTAGTTTGATGATCTGTAATCATTCATTCCATGAACAGATTTGTATTTTTTTTTTTTTTTTTCGAATCGAGCATTTATATTATGTTTGGGATATTTTAATGTGAAAAAGGCTTGACCAAAGAGTTTGGTAGAGTTATAGAAACCATTCCATTTTCAATTTGAATTAGTACATTGAAATCAAACTAGCTTGATGTATAAGAAACATGTTAATTGGGGATGATAGGTTTCCAACCACTCCGATGAGGTTTGATGTAACATCTTACCTACGTTTCCTAGGGTTTTCATTGTTTATATGTAACAAATATATATTATAAAATGCATAAATTCATTTTTCTCAAGATTGGACTATTATTTGGATTTAAAAATAATCTTAGCTTCGATTAGGACTATAAGCTTTCAAAATTAACAAATTTAATCATTGAAATTTGAATTTAATTTTGATTTACTTCTTCAAATTTTGATATATGTATCACAAACTAACACGAGTCCTTCTAGAATCTTTATCCTCACTCACATACATCTTAAGAAAATACCTAGTAGATCATCTAATATAGAATTGCTCCAAGTAAAGCATGTTTAGGGAAGAAGTTCTTATGATTGAGTCACTGACAAGAAGGTGCACCTTGTTGATATAGGTAGGAACTTTCAATTGTTTTAAGTCATTCTTAGTCATCCTATCCTTAAAATCATTCTCGTTTGGATGTGGTTTTGGTTAATTCATGTACCTCTCCTCTACTCAGGGTGTCACATGCTCACCAGCTTCCGCTTTAGTCCTTCCCCGAACCACATCTTATTAGGAGAGGTACCGTGATACCATTTGTAACAACCCCATGTCCCAGATTCGAAATTTGGGTTCGATACCTAATGACCCCAACATTCACCTGCATCTCCCGCGACATGGTCCCTGTCACCATTACTAGTTTGTCAAGATTCAGGGACATTCGATTAAATTGGAATGATACAAAGAAGATTAGTATGACCCTTCTATAATGGCAACACACAAATCGAGAAATGGTCCAAATTCTAGACCTGGGTCGTTACATAGTCTAACATATGTTAATTATCACTTCATCAGATCAATTAAAGAATCATATACAAACTAAATTCAAATCTCAATGCAAAAAGTATTAGCCTTAAAAACCCAACAACCAAATAGAAACTATTTATCTCAAATTCGAAGAATAAAAAATGTATACTACTCAACATATTTTAAAGAAAAATTAGAATGGATTGTTATATTTTTACCCCCTTTATTTTAAAAATAGCTACCATGAAGAACCAATTTGCCTAGTTTGAACTTCTCCCCATAAGAAAAGGTATTAATTTCCAATCATTGAGTATTTAAAGAAAAAGAACTCCGAATTAGGTAATATATGTTTCAATATTGTTTCAAATGTTCATTAAGGTCAACCACGAAGAAATAATTGGTGTCATTAAACTAATATAGGAAGGATTCATTTTCTTAAAATTTGGTGCAAGAAATGAAACCTAAAGAAAATGAGTATCCATGACATCATACTCAACCAAATTAAGGGGAGAGAAAAAAAAACGTCACGAATTGGGAAAACGTGCAATTTTGCCCGAAAAATCAGAGATATTGACATTTTCGAAATAAAATAATATATTGTTCATGATCACGCTAATGACCTTCAATTTTTTATGAAATGAATAACATTAAATTATCAATAAGATAATACAAATTATTATGAAAAAATAGATCATTAATTACGATAATTTATGGCATTAATCCCAATCACCTAGGATCACACAACTCACCCATTCAATTTAAATGAAAAACATGAAGAACAAAAGAGAATAAGGAGAAATATACATAGAAACACTACGATGGAAAACTCCACGATCACTCGGGTTTATTTATAGATGGTTCAAGAAACTCATAAGTGATCACTAGGGTTTATTTATAGATGGTTCAAGTAACTCATAAGCAAGTATCAGGTTATACAACTTAACAATAAAAAAATTCATTCTCAAAGGATTCTCCTCATAATCAATATCTTCACCCCACTACAACTATAGAAGCTATAAAAGACCAACCAAAGCTTTGTACGACTTCTTACAAACATCTAACACATTTTGTCAACATGTTTATTGGATGCACCTTTTATATTTTCAAAACACATATCACCTTCTTTCACTCTTCTACGAGTGAAATGGTATGATTATTTGATGTGTTTTGTCTTTGAATGATAAACCAAATTCTTCACTGATAGTATGACATTTGTCTTGTTTCAGCCCTTACTTGGTTGGTTGGGCGCCACTTCTGTTTCGCCACCTTGTCTATTTGTATGCGAGGGTAAAGACATACTATCTTCATAGTATGGTTGTGACACTGTTTCCTACTTAAACTAGTCATCGTCCTTAATAACTTTCTCAGGAGTATAATAGCATCGTGGATTATGACATTCTCTGCCATTTAAAATTTACGTTGTCTCCATGACGATTCGAATATCGGACTGACTACTAACACACGCTAAAAATAAACTTGCCTCAGATCGAATAAGAAACTGCGCACTACTTATGGACTATCTTACTAACAAACCTTCTTTCGGACTGTAAGACTCACAACATAAGTACGACAAACAATGACTTGTCCAAATGTTGTGGGCTATCCCACTAGAAACCTACCTTGTTCTTCTCCCAAACTCGACCAAGGAATCATTATGACAAAACTAGCATCAGAATATCCTTGCTTGAGCTAAGGGGAGTGCCCCCAATGTGTCCATATTAGACTCAACACAATTATTTTATGAGTCAAATAGATTAACCACAATATTTCCTCGTCAGGGCCACATCACATACGGAAGTAAAGTTTAGAAGCTTTTAACACAGTCCCTCTACTTTAACACAACCAACTCTTTACTTAGCAACTTTCATACGACAACAATTGCAAGCATGCGACACACCTACTTTTGTCGTTTTCCCCTATATTTACCTATTTTTTTCGTCTCGATTTTAATACTAACCCTATTTTCACCTAAATTAGGTTCCTCCAAGGGTTTTTCCATAAATTTTGGAAACTTTTTCGACTAGTAAGCTGCTTTCGGGAAGGCATGCAACAACCCAATAAGTAACCACACAAAATTAGGAAGTTATACTTGTAGGACGCGCTTGGTGATGCATGCATGATAGTGAAAATTACTTATAGGTGACTAGATCCGAAATATCCTGTACTTGCTACCTTGATGAGATTTCGTATGTAGATTTTTGTATGCTTACCTGGAATACTTTACTACTGCTTATATTTAATTATACTATGTTGGTCGTTGGGGTATTTGTGTTTCTGCGCTCCAAGTTCTTGATGAATGTTATTGCATCGTTGAGTTCGTGTGACTGCATGCATAGTTAAACATACTTAAACTCATGTTGATTGATTGTGTGAACTTATTCTATGAATGATAAGTCTAGCGCGTACCCTTGTAGTGACTGAGTTAGGTTTATATAGAGGACCCTCCAGATATTGCGTTAAGTGGTATCGTGAGGGACGACTAGAGGGTGAAACCCTTTAACCCTGGACTACAATAGACTCGAGAATTCATGATTGAATGAATCGGGAGGCTAGAGCCCCTATCAAAACCATCTAACTACCCTTGAGATCTAGAGAACTACTTTAGAACAGAAGACAAAGGAAAAAGATTTCTTAGCCTATAGAAGCTGATATAGTGTTTGAGGACCTTCCACTTCCCTTTCTACTCTGGTGTGGTACTGTCGAGCTAGGTGTCATGTTGGATAGGCTTGTGTTACTTAGTGGTAGGCCGACTACATGCATCCATCCTATGGTAGGACATTGATTACATATGTAGGTCAAAATTACCTACATAGTGGGTCTGTCCTATGGGAGGATGTTGACCACGTTGGTGACTTGTTCGAGCTGGCTTGTACCAGGGGTTAGCGCCCCCAATCGTTAGGTGACTTCATGGCTTGTGGGATAGGTTTGCTAGCTAACTTTTCCATGGACGACGAGTAGGCTAGTTGTCACAACCGAAAATTTTTAGAATGAGTCATGACTCAAATGACAATATGGATGCAATGTGAATGTAATAAACAATTGAAAAGATATCAATGCAAAAAATCATTTATTTCAAAAGAAGAGAATTTCAATACAATGAATCAAGTTGTGACCAGTTTTGACAATGAAGATACATGAAAGTTTGTGAAAGTAAAAAGACTAGACTAACGACCCAAAACATGCTTTCCTCTGTCGCAATCCATGTATCTCAAACACGCCCTCTCTCTCGACTCGTAAAATCATGCACCTGAAAAGGAAAATGTAGCAAGGATGAGTATAAAAATTATACTCTGTAAGCCACCTACTTGTAGGCTCTCATCGCGTTCTAGGCTTAAAAGATTCACACGGGCTTCTTATCGACTCTAGGACGGCTGATTCTAGTCTTATCCCCTTGGAGCTTCTAGTTCTCTGTCCTTTCATTTTAAATCTTGAGAGTTCCTTATCCCCTTGGAGCTTCTAGTTCTCTACGAGGCGTTACCTCATACATGATGCATATGAGACTATATGGTGTCTTACCTAAGGGGTGAGCTGACGTCTCCCAAGTCCATAAAGTCACCCTCGTTGGATGGGGGGGGGGGGGGGGGGGCACCCCTTCTGTATCTCATTCAGCTAATGGTCTGTAAGACGTGGGTCTCTCGTTTCCCATGCGAAACGGCTAGGTTCAATCGGGTTTTGAACAGGAACTCCTATTCTCCAACAAAGCTGTTGACACGGTTCACACATATTACAACCTAAGGACAACAATTAAGTTAGTTGGTAAGTCATGGTGGTCTATTAGGTTGTTAGGGAAAAGATTAAGTCTAAATTAGGCTAGTCAACCTAACCACTGGTCCCTAGTGTTAGCATGATACTGGTTTATTAGAATTAATGGGGTGTGCACAGAATAATTATCTAGAATCATCGTACATAATTCATGCAAAATAAACATACATGCTCAACGGGGCCATAGCATCGATCAAACACCTAGAACGCAGATCAAAAGTTTCCATCCTCATTTCAGCATGAAATAAACACTCATATAACGGATACATAAAGCATACTAGCATTCTAGACACCATGCTTCCATACTCTTAATTTTCTAATCACCTAAATTCATTTCATTGTAAAAAAATCTACGTAAGGTAAATATTCTAGCATGCATGCATTTCAAGAGAATCCTAAAAGTATTTCTTACTAAGTACCATGGACTGACTTACATGATTGACACTTGCCCTTTCGTTTCACGTTTTCACATGAATAGAGTGTCCAAAAATAGTGTTTTTCTTCGATTAGGTCCTACATCACATAAAATATGGTCAGAATTGGAATCAGGATAAAATTGAGCAAACAGAAGTTGAGCTGGTCGAAAACTGACTTATTGGGATTTATGCCTTAAAGTCTCGTAATTGATTATTTAGTTTTTAACAAATAATTTTTATTATTTTATTTGTAATTTAATTGTTGTCCATGGTATGAAAATCAAAGGTTATTAATGTAATCTTAAACAATATGTGGTTGACACATAAGAGGATCGTGTTCAAGTAATAACCTAAAGAGCCTATAGTATATGGATAAGATTGGGTGCCATATCCTTGTAACACTATTGATACGGTCCACTTTGTAGTCATTACAAATGATTTGATCCAAATCGTTTATGTGGAGACATGTAAGTGAGGGTATCCTATACAATGAGTTTGTATAAGACTAGACCAGTAAATATTTAATCTCTCTTTATAAATCCGTTAATTGAGAAGATTAATATTTCACATGATGATCATATGCAACTCGATCTTAATTCTGGGTGAGTTATGAACTCGTGCCTGTGAGGGCTTGTCCTTTAATTTACCTCGGTGAGAATAACTCTTTTAGCCTATTTAATATGCCTACCATTTTGGTAACTTGACCAAATAGGAAGTTGGGAACTTAATATCATGAGATGAAATTCACTCATTTCCGTATAAGGGAAGTAGATGAGTTATTCTCTTAAGTACTGATTTCGGGACTTGAACAATGGGGCCCCACCCTCTCATTGGCACAAAAGAGACTTCGTTTATGATTGGATCATAAACAAATTGTTCATTAAAGAATTAGTGGTACTTAAGGTGAAATATGTAATTACAGGGATAAAACGAACTTTTGACCCACTGTAATTATAAAAAACTCGTGAACGATCGATTTGCTTGTAATGATTATATCAATGGACATAACTTGTCCTACAGTGCATAAAGCAACTCTAGGTCTATAGTGGAGTGTGCATAAAAGTGCAACTCTAGGTCTATAGTGGAGTGACCTATAGTTAATGAATGATAATTGATTAATTAAAGAGTTTAATTACTTAATTTTATATCATTGGAGCTTATAATCGGTAGGTCCATAAGGTTCCCTTGCTATTAGAGCTAATAATCGGTAAGTCCATAAGGTCCCCTTGCTAGCTCATAATAAATTTGAAGTGTTTCAATTAATATTTAATATATTGATATATTAAATATAAAGGAAAAAATATATTTAATTTGAAAAAGTTGAAAGTAATATTTAATATATTAAATATAAATGAAGAAAAATATATTAATTTGAAGGGTTCAAATTAATATTTAATATATTAGATATACTAAAGAAAAAAAATATTTATTGTATCTAATATAAATTAAATATTAAATCAATTAATTTATTTTCCAAATTCAAATTAGTTAAATATATTAGGATATTTTATAATATTTAAATATGATTCGTATAAGATATTATATTCTAATATATTAAATATGCAAATATATTATTTGACAAAGAGTTCCTATCAATAGGATCTCGAATTAAACAAAGACATACTATCTCCTTCATTTTCTCCAGAAAATGAAAGTACATTTTCTTCTCCAATCCCTTTGGGATTTTCTTTGAAGATGGTCCCAGCCTTGATCTTATATTCAAGTTATAGCAAGAAAGACCTCGTGTAAACTTTTACGTGGTTCAAATACTTCAACAAGTCATGCAAGCTAAAGTTTCTACAAAGTAGAGTTCTTACTCTCCTATTTATTGCTTTGTTTAAATTCATAATAAAATCAAAACGGTTCCAAATGTTTCTGCTACGTGGATTAAGAGTTCATTCCCTTCATGACTCACATGCACCAGCTGTCACGGTCATGCTCGTCCAAGGCGTGTTGCCCATGGCCGCATGCCCATGACAAGCCAAACCCTTTATGTCTTTCCATGTTCTAGTGTTTTACTTTTGTATTTCTAGGAAGTATGACGTTTCGGAAAAATCATGTCTAGGCCTGCCAGACATAAATGCCTCAAAATGTACTATAGGGGGATATGACTAGTTGTCAACTTCTCCCTACCAATAGTTATATACTGTGAGCCGTTGTTGTTACTCTCTTGCTTGCATATACATAACGTCTCTTTCAAAATCTCTCTTTCGAAAATCTCTCTCTGCCCTCGTTTTCTAAAATCTTCTTCTTAAATCGAGGCTAGAGGCTCGAGCATACGTCGCTTGGCCGTAGGCGACGTAAGAACGAATTGGCTTAGCTCACTTATCATTGCAAAGTGAGTGCCGCACAATCGCAAGTCCGCTGCCATCAAGAGTGCGATTGTGACAAGTGGTATCAGAGCTTTGTTAGCACTGTGACATAGCAAAGACCGAAACCATTTTGACGACAAAGTCGACACCCAAATCACAAGCCGACTGGCTTACTTTAATAGAGGAGGAAATGTTGTTCCTCAAAGAAGTTCTTGACACCATCCGCTTCCTGGGAGCACGGGTGACGGAATTCAATGGAAAAGTCGTAGAAATCGACGCAATGAGCAACCGGCTGGATGGGTTGCCAATCACAGAACTAATGTTTCGAGTGGCCTCACTAAAAGAAAGAGTTGCTCCTACGAGCAGCTCAAGACCTACTGGTAGCGCCGATAGCTCTGTCGCGCACAAGGAGGGACGTGGCGAAGAGTTCGACGGGCTACAAAATACTATGATGAGTTTTTTTAATGGATTAGTTGACAAATTCAGAACAACGATCGACCATCCAAGAAAAGATGGCCAACATGAACACTCGAATTGGGGTGCACATGAAAGCCGTGGAGAACGTCATGGCTGGGCAAACTCATACAGGATCCAACAAACTAAAGTTCCCAGACCCCAGACCCTTCAAAAGGAACCGGAACGCCAAAGAGTTGGAGAACTTCATCTTTGATGTCGAACAGTACTTCAAAGCCACAACGGCTTGTACCGATGACATAAAAGTGACAGTAGCCTCAATGCATCTCATAGACTATGCAAAACTTTGGTGGTGTACAAAGGTTCAAGACATCGAGAATGGATTGTGCACCATCGACTCATGGGAAGACCTCAAGAGAGAGTTGAAGAACCAATTCATCCCCGAAAATGTAGAACATATAGCAATGGAAAAACTAATAACCCTAAAACAAACTGGAAGCATAGGGGACTATGTTAGACAGTTCTCGACCCTAATGCTAGATATGAGGGGCACGTTAGAGAAAGACAAGGTATTTTTCTTTATAAATGGATTACAATCGTGGGCCAAAAAAAAAATACACGAGAAAAAGGTTCAAGACTTAGCTACCGCAATCGCCAGCGCCGAGAGACTCCTAGACTTTGGGAACAAAGCGAGTTTCCAAAGAAGAACAACACAGGCTCCCAAACACTGGGGGCAAAACATATAAGCCGCCAGGTCATTGAAATGAAGACCCCAATAGGCCAAACAGAAGTAACGACAGACCAAGTGGGTGGACAGATAGACCTCCTCAGAATAACCAAGTGGGGACATCTCGAGGACCTTACCCTAAAAAGAACTACCCGACGTCACTTTTACAATGCCTGTTGTGTAAAAGCCCCTCACAAACTGTCCTACTGTCCTCATCGGGCCTCTCTCAGTGCACTCCAGGTGTTCATTCAAGAGAGCAACGACACAGGAGTTGAGACTACGCCAGATAAGAGGGAAGATCAAGACAACCCCCGAATGGGTGCGCTTAAATTCTTGTCAGCCCTCCAACGGAAGGTCGACCCAAAGGAGATAATAGAGAAAGGGCTCATGTTCGTAGATGCAACAGTAAACTCCCGACCAAGCAAGAGCACCTTGATAGACTCAGGTGCGACCCACAACTTCATCGCCGACCAATTAGCACGAAGATTGGGACTCATCATAGAAAATGACCCTGGAAAAATGAAAGCTGTCAACAACGAGGCCTTGCCTATTGTGGGAGTCTCCAAAAGAGTCCCCTTCAAATTAGGGGCCTAGACAGGAGAGATGGATCTTGTCGTGGTTCGCATGGACAATTTCGACATGGTGCTTGGGATGGACTTCCTCCTAGAACACAAAGTTATCCCAATGCCACTGGCGAAATGCTTGGTGATCACCGACCACAACCCCACAGTAATACCTGCAAGCATCAAGCAACCAAGTAATCTTAGAATGATCTCGGCCATACAATTGAAAAGAGTGATGGTGTTACTATAACACGTGCGGAAGCAATTTGGATCTTAGGCACCCTAAGTACATAAATTATAATAAATTAGCTAGTATGTTCAAAAGCATTAAAACTTAATGAGTTTGAATACTAACCTTTTGTAGTTCAAATTCATTTTTCTTCACGAACCGGTTTCGAACCACCACTAGTGTCTTCCCTACTATTCTCTGGCCTTAGAACGAGCTTGTGGAATCCAGTGAGTGACTAAACTTGATTGGAATTTAGTATATGTAAAGAGAGAGTTTTGAGAGATTTTCTTTCCAGCAAACTTTCAATGTACGTTATCACTCTATTTATAGAGTCATATTTGCATGTCCATGCAAATTTGAAATTACCAAATTTTGACACTCAAATTTGTGGATTATGTGGCAAACATTCAAGTTTGAGTTAACCAAATGTTGACCATCAAAATTCCACTCAAATTTATGGGGTTTATTTGTCAAACATGCATGTTTGGTTAAACCAAATTTTGACACTCAAAATTCCACTCAATTTGTGGGATTATGTGGCAAGCATGCAAGTTTGGTTAAACCATATATTGACACTCAATATTCCACTAACTCAAACATGGATTTTTCCATGAAGTGAAGTCAACCTGTTGACTTTCTTTATCTTAATTCAACAATTAATTTAAATAATTAATTTCAAATCAAAATAATATTAAATGATTAATTAAACAATTAATATTTAACATTAAATCAAATGTAAATCCCAATCAATTTTGGCACATATTCATTATGAATCCCTATTCATAATTAAAATATTTAAATCTTATTTAAATATCTCCAATTCTCTCTTTTTATTTAATTCATAATTAAAACAAATGCGATTAAATATATCGTATATATTTAACGTGTATTTCCTAATTTGAATTCGAACACTTCGAACTCACTCGTCACGCTATTCTAAGGTTTAGTCCGATATGAGCTAGTAGAGGAACCTAATGGACCTACAGATCATGGGCTCCAACGATCCGAGATTAACCGGCTAAACTCATTAACCTTGTTAACCAACATTCGTTAACTACTAGGACACTCCACTATAGCCTAGTAGTTGCACTCCCCTCACTATAGATATATTTCTGTCCATTTGATATAACCATGATTAGTAAGTTGATCCTTCACAGGTTGTCCGTAACTAGAGCTAGGTCAATTTACCGTTTTACCCCTAAAGTTACTTCTTGTTCCTTAAGTCCCACTATCCTCTAATGAACAATTGGTTTGTGGTCCAACCACCAAACTGAATCCCTCTCGGGCCAATGAGAGGGTGGGGCTCCTTGTTCAAGACTTGGAGTCAGTACTTAAGGGAACAACCTCTCTACTATCCCTAAAAGCGGGTAGGAGTGAATTCCATCTTGCACCCCACGTCCCCAGCTATTCACCCAGTCTTACCCCTGAAATGGGAGGCCTATTGAGTCGGCGAACTCGAGCCACTCTCACCCATGCAAATCTAAGGATAATTCCGAATAAACAGGAGTTCATAGTTAGCTCAGGATTAAGATCGAGTTACCTAAGTCATCGAATGAAAAGAAAATCAGTCTCATCAGTAAACGATATTATAAAGTGAGAGTGATTTTCTCCATGGTCCGATCTTATGCAATACTCATTGCATAGGACACCCCCACTCACGTCTCCGCATGTACAATTTAGTGAGCACATTGTTTATGTCATATCCAAAAGTGGGCCGCATCCATAGTGTCCCCAGGATAAGGTACTCAACTTTATCCTTGTACAATAGATCATTTTAACTATATACTTGAACTTGATCCACTCTTATGTCTCTACATATAGTTGAAGTAATCATACTATAGTCAAAGTGTTCTTAGTTTATTGAATTTAGATTAATAATCGTAAAATTCAGTTTATTCAATAACAATCTTTACAGAATAAACATCAATAAAACTTTATTGAAAATAGAATATGTTTTTATTTACAATCTATGAGTTTTAGGACATAAAACCCAACAAAGAGACTCGCATGAGAGGAACCTATATTTATGACTATACCCCTGATGGAAGAAATGACCACTGAGAAAACTATTCCAAGCAAAATCAAGAATGTACTAGACAGTTATGCTGAATAATACCAGAGAGCTTACCACAAACATTACCACCCCGTCGAGACATTGATCCCGAAATTAAACTCCTCCCCGGGGTTAAACCCCTAGCGAAGAACACATACTGGCCTGAGCTAGCCAAATTGAGGAAACAACTAGATGAGTTGTTGGCGGTAGGATTCATCCGCCCGGCAAAGGCACCTTACGGAGCCCCCGTACTATTTCAGAAAAAGAAGGATGGGACCTTGCGTCTATGCATAGATTATAGAGCCTTAAACAAGGTGACGGTACGCAACAAATACCTACTATTGATAATATCTAACTTGTTTGACCAGCTTCACGGGGCCAAATACTTCACGAAGTTTGACTTACGATCAGGGTACTACCAAGTACGTCTCGCTGAAGGGGACGAGCCCAAGACGACGTGTGTAACAAGATATGGGGCCTTTGAGTTCCTGGTAATGCCCTTTGGCTTGACAAATGCCCCAGCTACGTTTTGCACGTTCGTGAACCAGGTTTTCCATGAATACTTGGATCAGTTCGTCGTAGTATACCTCGACGACATAGTTGTATATAGCACAACCTTAGAGGAACACAAAGTGCACCTGAAGCTAGTGTTTGATAAGCTGCGGCAGAATCAGTTGTACGTCAAGAAAGAAAAATGTGTCTTCGCACAAACATGTATCAACTTCCTTGCACATTCATTAGTTGTGGACAGATCGGTATGGATAGCGATAAGATAAAAGCTGTCCAAGAGTGAAAAATCCCTACTTCTATATCCAATGTGCGATCCTTCCTAGGATTGGCAAACTACTATAGGCGGTTCGTCGAAGGGTTTTCACGACGAGCCGCCCCATTAACAGAACTCCTGAATAAAGACCACCCTTGGTCGTGGTCAAATGAATGTCAAAGGGCCTTTGAAGATCTGAAGGCAACCATGACGAGGGGTCCTATCCTCGAATTAGTAGATGTTACTAAACCATCTAAAATAGAGACAAATGCTTCTAACTTTGCCCTAGGCGGTGTCCTTATTGAAGAAGGTCACCCCATCGCTTATGAAAATCGAAAGCTCAATGATGCTGAAAGGAGGTAGACTGTCTCCGAAAAAGAAATGCTGGCTGTGGTCCATTGCCTACGAGTCTGGAAACAGTACCTCTTGGGATCACAATTTGTAGTGAAGACGGATAACAACGCCATTTGCCATTTCTTTGATCAATCGAAATTGACGACAAAACAAGCCTGGTGGCAGGAGTCGTTGGATGAATTCGACTTCAAATTTGAATACAAGGCAAGAAAGAGTAACCAAGCAGCTGACGCGTTGAGTCGGAAGGGCGAACATGGGGCCCTGTGCATGTTAGCCCATATTCACTTAAGTAAGATCGATGGATCGATGCGCAACGTCATCAAAGAACATTTACATAAAGACCCATCGGCTAAATCCGTCGTTGAACTAGCCAAAGCTGGAAAGACACGACAGTTTTGGGTCAAGGGAGACCTTCTAATGACAAAGAGAAACAGATTATACGTTCCAAGATCAGGAGAACTGAGGAAGAAGCTCATTCAGGAATGTCATGATACTTTATGGGCCAGACACCCTGGGTGGCAACGAACATATGCCTTAATCAAAAAGGGGTACTTCTGGCCAAATATGCGGGAGGACATCATGCAGTACACCAAGACGTGTCTCATCTGCCAACAAGACAAAGTCGAGAAAGCTAAAGTCTCGGGACTCTTGGAACCTCTACCCGTGCCAACAAGGCCTTGGAAAAGTGTCTCTGGACTTCATAACACACCTCCCAAAAGTCGGGAAATATGACGCCATCTTGGTTATCGGAGACCGATTCTCAAAATACACGACGTTCGTTCCCACCCCCAAATTATGCTCGGTTGAACAAACAGTCCAACTATTTTTCAAACACATTGTAAAGTTATGGGGCATTCCGTCGAGAATCATCAGCGATAGGGATGGTAGATTCATTGACACATTCTAGACCGAGTTATTCGTCTTCTTGGGAACAACTTTAAACATCTCCTCGAGCTATCATCCTCAAACCAATGGACAGACAGAACGGTTCAATTGCTTGCACGAAGAATACTTACGTCACTTCGTCGACGCTCGCCAGAAGAACTGGATACAACTGCTAGATGTTGTCCAATTCTGTTTCAATTGTCAAACGAGTTCGTCTACGGGAAAGAGCCCCTTCGAAATTGTAAGTGGACGACAACTGGCTTTGCCCCATATTATTGATCATCCTTATGTAGTAAAAAACCCTCAAGCTCAAAACTTCACTAGAGAATGGAAGCAGACAACATATATAGTTTGGGCATATTTGGAGAAAGCTTCCAAGCATATGAAGAAGTGGGCGGACAAGAAGCGTTGGCCCCTCTAATTCCGAGCAGGAGACCAGGTCCTCATCAAGTTGAGACCAGAACAAATCAGATTCCACAACCGAAAGGACCAGAAACTAGTTCGAAAATATGAAGGTCCGGTTGAAGTCCTTAAAAAGATCAGGGCTACTTCCTACAAAGTTTCGCTACCCACATGGATGAAAATCCACCCAGTAATTCATGTGAGCAACTTGAAGCCCTATCACCCTGACCCAGACGATGACTAGCGAAATGTAATCACTAGACCGAGCATCGATCTGAAACAAAAAGACACCAAAGAAATAGAGGAGATCCTAGCCGACATGGTTAGGAAGATAGGAAGACCTGTACAGAAGATTTGCGAATTCCTTATCAAATGGAAGAATCTCCTTACGAAGAAAACCAACTGGGAACACATCGAATATCTGGACTCCGCCGCCACCCACATCGCCAGGTTTGAAAGTAGTCGGTTGACAGAGGCGTCAACCAATTAGGTCGGGGAGGATGTCACGGTCGTACTCGTCCAAGGCGTGTTGCCCATGGCCACATGCCCATGACAAGTCAAATCCTTTAGGCCTTTCCATGTTCTAGTGTTTTACTTTTGTATTTCTAGGAAGTATGACGTTTCGGAAAAATCATGTCTAGGCCTACCAAACATGAAATGCCTCAGAATGTACTATAGGGGGATATGACTAGTTGTCAACTTCTCCCTACCAATAGTTATATACTGTGAGCGGTTGTTGTTACTCTCTTGCTTGCATATACATAACGTCTCTTTCTAAATCTCTCATTCGAAAATCTCTCACTGCCCTCGTTTTCTAAAATCTTCTTCTTAAACCGAGGCCAGAGGCTCGAGCATATGTCATTTGGCCGTGGGCGACGTAAGAACGAATTGGCTTAGCTCACTTGTCGTTGCAAAGTGAGTGCCGCACAATCGCAAGTCTGCTGCCATCAAGAGTGCGATTGTGATACCAGCCACGCGCTTCCACGTGCTCAAGAGAAGGCTAATCGCACGAGAAGGCTATACATGCATTTTGGTCATACTTTGATTCCTTTCTTCTTGTTTGTAAAGTTTTTAAACTCGATTAAATTTTTGTTACTGAATTTTTGTTACTTGTTCTTTTATTTTCATGCATTGCATAGTCTGGTGAGTCACTTCTAATCTTTCGATGCCTCAAAATTTCGGATTGTGACAGAATTTGGTTAAATTATTTGAATTTTTCAAGTTATCAATTTTTTTTTCTTTTCTTTTTTTTTTTTTTTTTTGAAAAATTTTGCTAACTCAACTATAGGTGTGTAACCTAAGACCCAATCCTCATCCCAGCTGTGTAATTATATTTCTATTTTTTTTTTTCTTTTCTGTTTTGAAAAAAAAAAAAAGTACCGAAGAGCTTCTACCCTTAATGATTCAAAGAGAAAAATATCCATTTAGTACTAATTTACTAATTTTCTATAACAAATTTTAAAAAAATCATTATAACTAAATTAGTTTTCATTAAATTCCTTGCGACTAAATTTTATTTCATAACAAAAGAAGAAAAAAAAAATAGATTATCATTGCAATCCAAAGATCCATATTTCAACTTCATCAAATATCTTATTGTAAAAGGCTTCAAAATATTTACAAATTTTATATACTATAAGGATTTGTAGCATATTAAAATTCATAAACTCAACTATTATACATTAAAGCTCGAGATTTAAATTTTTAATTCAACAAAATCAAGAGATAACATAACTTCTTAAACTTCATAGATGATCGATTCATTTGAACACCTAAGTGTGTGATTATAATTCACTCTATATTTCCGTTGTAATTCTTACTTTCTTGAATTTTTGTTAGGGAGAGATCTTATAAAGAATGCTTCATTCTCCTTCCCACTCACAATCCTCCCCTTTTGGAGTCCAAGAGTCTTTACTGACACACCGTCTTGTGTCCACCCCCTTCAGGGCTTAGTCTCCTCGCTGGCACATTGCCCAGTGTTTGGCTCTGATACCATTTGTAACGGTCTAAGCCCACTGTTAGTAGATATTGTCTTTTTTGGACTTTCCATTTACCGCTTCCCCTCAAAGTTTTTCAAACGCATTTTCTAGGGAAAGGTTTCTACTCTTATAAAAAATACTTTGTTTTCCTCCTCAACCAATGTGGGATCTCACACTTTTTGCTTCTTCAAAAGTCGTTCATCCTAAGATATAATACGCATTTCTCGATTCAAGTGCCTATAGTTAGCCTTTGGATAGCCCTATCACGATTTTCCAAATATCATATACCATGATCATATACACTAGGCAAACACTATGTGTTCAAAGGAGCAAAACAATTGTGCTCAACTCTAGAACTTAGGCTTCTGTTTCAGCTAACATGGTGGAATTTTCCTGTTTATGTATAGGCCACAATTATTCAGCATATTCATCATTCAATCCATTTTAAAACATTTCTTTAAAAATTTGTGGGCAATCCACTTAATCTTTGTCTCATTTGATGATGAACAAAAAAAAAAAAAAAAAAATCCCAATTGACAATGGCCATTTATGTGCTATATAAACAGTCCACCACCTAATAGAACTCACCACTCAACAAACAATTTCCACTAAATACTCCAATTTAGCCCTTTTTTCCTACCATCTTTGTTTTCTTTCATTCCATCTAATCAGCCATTTTCTTGGTTTGTAAAGATTTAGAACAAAGATTTGGATCAAAATGAGAAGACTAACGCTTGGTGCATTTCTTCTGTTGGTGCTGATCAGCTCGACCATGCTAATTGAAAGTACAATGTATACGAGTCCTCGACGACTACTGGCCGACAGAAACGAGCAGACGGTGATGGGGAATGACAATGAAATGACCAAAAATAGGCGCCCTAATGATAGTGGTGAGTACAATCACCATGGGTGTCCTAGAAGAGATGTGGATTGCTGGAGTAACAAAGAAATTAGGGGCTAATATGGGTTTAGTACAAAGTTAGCTGGCTACACGACATGTTTGCAAATAAATAAGTAACTGTCCACTTGACCAGCTAGCTGTAATATATATGTTTTGTACTGCTTTTGTAATATGTGTGATGTAACGAGAGGTTCTTGTTTTATTAGCAATATAAATATAGGAGTTTTGTAACAGTATTTAATAATTTTTAGGTCGAGAGATTCTGTAATAGCTCAAGTCAACCACTAGCATATATTATCCTTTTTGGGTTTTTCCTATCGGACTTCCACTCAATATTTTTAAAATTCGCCTGCTAGGAAGAGGTTTCCACACTTTTATAAACAATGTTTCGTTCTCCTCCTCATCCGATGTGGGATCTCATAGATTAAATCATTCACATTTGAAATGATAATTGGTATTTTTTTTTTTTTTTTTAATGATTTCAGTTAGTTCAAATTAGTTATTGTAATAGTGAATCTTGCTATGTTTGATTATATTGGAGTAGAAGCCCCGTCAAAGCAAGCAATTGTGCGAGTTTCAAGAAGATTCGAATGTCATAATATTGAAATTGCAATCTCTAAGATGTAATTTTAAATTTTGCTCGTGATAAATGGTGAATCAATTACTTATTTTTTGTCAAGAGCAATAGTAATAGTTAGTGAAATGCATGCCTATATAGAGAGAAAATTTCAGATGAAACAATTGTTGTAAAGGGTTAACTCCAAAATTTGACCACATGGTGGTTGCTATAGAAGAACTAAGGATCTATCAGTACTCTCTAGTGATGAACTAAAGAGCGGGATTCAAATTCATGAGTTAAGAATCAATAAATTATTAGAAAGGAAAGAAAAAAAAAAACACTTGAAGGGAAGAAAATAACCAACCAACAAACATATTAGTTCAGCAAGTAAATGTCGTGAAAGAGAATGATTTCGCAACTGACATGGTAACTGTGGTAACATGGATAGAGGGAGAAATGATGAACAAAAACAATTAAATGAGCAAAATAACATAAACTATAAAATTTAATGTTACCATGATAGAGGATATGGCATATAAAAGTTGATTTTTAGTATAAATATCAAAGATGAATTTTACGGTAGAAAATGAAGAAGAAGAAAAAGGGCTTGGTTATGGTTGGTTATCCTAGACTATCTTGGTTATCATAGACCAATTCTTGAAATACGCCACATTTCGACATCCAAATATGCTTAGTCATATTAACAGTCCAAATATTCTTCAAACATGTTGTAAAGTTGTGGGAAATTCTATCGAGCATCGTCAATGACAGAGATAGTAGGCTGATGCTGTGAATACAACAACCTACTTGATTAATAAAAGGTCATCAATACCCTTAGAGTTCAAGTTGCCAAAAGAAGTATGAAAAGGAAAAGAGCTCAAGTACTCTCACTTGAGAACTTTTTCCTACATTATATATATTCAAGTTGATCTAAAGAGGAAAGACAAGCTTGATGTTAAGGCATTGAAGAGCTACTTCACAACTTATAGTTCTAACATGTTCGGGTACAGGTTTTAGGATGACAAAAGTATAAACGTCCTAAACATTATAACGTGACATTTGATGAAGATGTCTTGTACAAGGACAAAGAGAAGAAAGGCTTCGAGACAACTAAGCAAGTGGGAGTTGAGGTTAAGTTGCAGAAAAATTTACTTATTGATGATGTAATAGAAACTCAAGAAACTTCTGAGATTGTTGCTGAAGAACCATAGGTGGAGCAAGTGACGTATGCGCAGGTGTTGAGAAAAGCATCTAGACCCATCAAAGCACCAGATAAATATTCACCTTCATTACACTATCGGTTGCTGACTGATGAAGGAGAACAAGACCTTTGATGAGGTCATATAGGTGGAGGATTAAACCATGTGAGAGCTAGCCATGGATGATGAGATGAGCTCACTTGAAAAGAATAACACGTGGGTGTTGAATGAGATACCTATAGGAAAGAAAGCATTCTTGAACAAATGAGTGTTCAGAATCAAGGCTCAACCAGATGGCAAAAGGAAGTTCAAGGCTTGGTTAGTAGTTAAAAGATATTAAAAAAGAAAAAGAAATTGATTATGCTGAAATCTTTTCTTCTTTTGTGAAATTAACTACTGTCCAAATTTTGTTGAGTATTTTTGCATTGGATTATTTACACCTTGAGAAAATGGATGTAAAAACAGCGTTCTTAGGTGGAGATCTAGATGAGAATATCTATATGCAGACCCCAAATAGTTTGTAGTTTCATACAAGGAACACTTGGTGTGTAAATTCAATAGAAGCTTGTATGGACTAAAACAAGCACCAAGATAGTAGTACAAGAAGTTTAACTCCTTCATGTGCAATAATAGTTTTCACATGAGTGAAAAGAATCAATGTTGTTACTTCAAGAAATACACTGATTCTCATGTGTTTCTACTATTGTACGTGGATGATATAATGATTGCACGATCTAGCATGAAGAAGATAAACCACCTGAAGGCAAGCATGCCTTAGTATTCGAGAGGAAGGATTTGAGTGCAACAAACTAGATTCTTAGGATGAGGATTTCTCAAGATAGAGCTGCTAGAACATGAAATCTATCACAGCACCAGTGCATTGAAAAGATGTTGTCCAAATTCATAATAAATTATGCTAAACTCAAGATTACTCCTTTGGAAAATCGTGTTAAATTGTCAAAAGGAGAATCTCTCATGACAACCGATGAGCGTGAGCACATGACATTAGTCCCATACGCTTTTGTAGTGGGGAGCTTGATGTATATTATGGTTTGCACTCGACCTAATGAGAATTGTTGACAAACCTAGAGAAAGAATATTGGTAAGTTGTGAAGTAGCTTTTGAAGTATCTAAGAGGTACCTCTAGTACTTCACTTTGTTTTGGCAATGATAAAGTAGTTTTGCAAAGTTTTGTGAATGTTGATCTTAATGAACAACAGATCTAACAAGAGCACATTTGAGTATATCTACACTTAGATAAAACAACGATTAGTTGGATGTTCAAACTTCATAATTGTGTTGCTCTTTCATCTAGTAAGGATGAGTATTTGGCAATAGTTGAAGCTGGGAATGAGATGATATGAATGATAGACTATGTAGAAGAATTAGACAAGAAGAAATGCGAGAAGATTCTTTATATAGATAGTCAAAATGTCATATAGTTGGTAAAGAAGCTAGTATATTATTCAATGACAAAACACGGTAGAAGACGGGTCATTTTACTCGCAAGTCAGTGGAAGAAGGTGATATGTGTCGGAAAAGATAGAAGGTGCAAAGAATCTAGGTTGTGTTAGGAAATTGAGGTTGTGTAATGCCTTAGTTTGTCTAATGCAACGAAGATATTAATCTCTTGAAAATGAAGTTCTTGGTTGAGTGAATCAATCTCCAAGTAAAAAAATTGTTAGGTTATAAAGTTGGCTATTTATTTATAACTTACTCAAGGACTATACCTTATATAGGGTGAACAACCGTATATAATAAATGACTATATATAGTAGATGGTTAGAGTAAACCATCATATATAGTAGACAAACTAAGAATAATAAAACTATATCTAGTAAAATTATATATACAGTAAACTGTACCATATACGTACCCTCGAGGCAACAGTTTGAATATGTACTCTTTGCATTCTCGGTATTATTTATTATTATAAATACTTTAAGTCATCAATATAAACTTCTAACCAATATTTCTTCTTTTGTATTTTTTCTCTCTGTCTTTTCTTGTTTATTTAGATGGAGTGTGTGAGAGTTTTGTGTAGTCCTAACAATTCAAAGATAACAAGAAGATTTCATTAGCTTAATATAGCTCAACTTAATGTTTTGAATCATGAGAATTTTCGTTCAAACTTCTGTTTCGTAAAGAGACATGGCTGGACTCAAAAAGGCTCTTCACGTTTTGATCCTTCTCCTTTCTTATAACTCAGCTCTTTCGAGCTCTTTTGATTCATTGATACACATCATTTCCTTATTTTAGCCACTCAAAGTTCATTTTATTCTTTGATGCGTATTATATTTCTCTTTTTTCTTTGTAGGATTGCTCATACGATTGGATAATCTAGTTTTACTCTTTACTATTCCCTTCAATCATTTCAAGCCATACATATATACATAAAAGAGGCACAACCTCGTCATGTTTTCGAACTCATAATACACTTATGGACTCGGTCATTTGTGACAATCAACCATCACAGATTAATTCACAACTCTCTAGTAACCTCTTTCAATAAATGGTGGAAGTGACACTTGTACCAGCCAACAACTATAATATCTATATAGATCCTTGCCCATAAATCACCAAGTTCATTGCGAGAGAACAGTCGAAAATCTCCCAATAGTCCCGGCATAATATCCATATGGCACCATAAACCTTCTAAGGCATGACATTATCATTACCAATTCATCATCGTATAGGAATACAAATGTAGACATATTACCAAAATCCGTCATTTCTCTCTTCCAAAATTTTGAATATTTTTTAGATAGATCATAGAATAAGAGAAAATATTAATTCTATTTAAATCAATTCGTAAAATTGATCCTAATAGCTCAAATCAACTATTGAACTTGTGCTTGAATCGATCATCCTAACCTTAGAATTGTGTGTATGTTGCTATTTGCTTTCTCGCACTTTCATTTTATCTCTATTAAACGACGTCAATTGCTCGTGATTTCTTTAGTAATTCTACTCGAAACATCAAGAAGAATCGACTAGCACAAGCTTCATCCAAAATGCTTGACGAATTGAAGAGAATTAAACTTAAAAGAAACTTGACCAAAAACCCTAAAATACTTTTCCTACTTCGGTGAGATGCAATTGGCTTCCTTGATGACATTTCTTTGGTTGGTATAGTAAATGGATGTCGTGGGTGTCTTATCCTAGGAACATCATCCACTTTATAATATTTTCAAATGATGAGTTTGACATATTTTGTATAAAGAGTTTGTATAAGACTATTCGATCTCTCATATTCATATTTCATAAGATCATATGTTTGCGAAAAAAATTACTCGTAGAATTCGATCTCTGCATATTTTTCACTGATAATTGTCGCCTCAATCATCGCAAAAGTAAATAAAAATTTTCGTTGGGATGAAAATGAGAAAGTCTTTTCCATCCCATCCGATCTCTTGACATCTCTAATGTGGATAAACATTATGACTGTTGTGCTCTTAAATATTTGGTTAGCACGCAATAGCCGGATAGCAAGTCTACCACTCAAGTCAAGGATGATTCGTTAGCTTTGGCAGCCTTACCATTTGGATTGGATAGGTTCAAACTAAATGAAAAATTTATGAATTGAATTTGTTTATGAATTTTCTCAAACTGAATTTATTATTAATATAAAAAAAAAACATTTTTCTTTTTATAATTCAATTTATTTATTTTATTTTTATTTAATTTCATAATTATCTATTTGGTTATTTACTCTCCAAAAATTTAGAAATGATTTTTAACTATTTTGAAGGTAATTTTTCAAAAATATATAGTAAAGTTTCAACTATCTCCTTATGTGAATGGTTTCATTGTCTACCTTATTGTATACATATTGATTATAACGACTTATGCCCAAGATTCAGAATCTAGATTCGGCATCTGATGGCTCTTACTTCTTGTTTCTAAGAGTGAAAACTATCTCCTACAGACATGTCCAACAACTTCTGCTTTGGTTCGTGCTCGAACCCTATAATCCGGATTCGGCATCTAATCGCCCCAATATTTCCATGCAACATGGTTACATTACCTATTTCTTGCTTCTAAGAATGAAAACGATCCCTACGAACAAACATAGGTCCTTTCAGGATACTTTATCTATACTTACATGCATCCTAAGAAAATTTCTAAGTTGTTATCCAACATAGAATTGCTCCAACCAAAATACGCTTCACCGTGGAGTTCTTATGATTGAGCCACTAAAAAGGAGGTGGCACCTCATTCGTATAAATAGTAACTTTAATTTTCTTTAAACCTTTCTTAGTCATCTTATTCTCAAAATCACTGTCATTCGGATGTGATCTCGATTCATTCATGACCCCCTTCTAGAATATAATTAATACAAAACAATGACCTAAAAGGAGCGATAATTCCTATCAACTTCATGACATGAAGAAAAAAAAAACCTTTTAGAAAATGTATACCACCCACTTAATGGTGCCTCCTTTGGTGGAAAATCTCACATCATCAATAATTTACATCCATACCAACAGTTATGAGTTGGATTATCGAATTTTTTTAGTCAACAACTCTAAATTATGTCAATGATGAACACTTTTCTACACTCTTCTATTGCTCTCCCTAAAATAAAACTTTAATAAAGAAAATGTTTAATAAACAAACAATTTGAAAAGAAAAAATGTAATGAATCATTAATATCTCACTATCATAGGCTATATCATATTATATCTTAGGACATATCATCGAGAAAGCGTTGATTAAAGTTATACTTTAAGACTTTATGAAGTCAACCAATTGTCTCAACTTCGACAAATTTCGAAAACCACTAGAGAGAGGTAGCATGAGATAACAAGTTGATGGAAGTGTCTTCAACTTACAAAAAGAATAATCCCTTTTCATTAAATCTTCTTCATAAGATATGTAGGGAGTTCTCTCATTAATTTCCCCATTACAAAAGTAATCATGAAACATAAAATGTCTCACTATGCCAAATGAAGTTAAGTGATCGATTAAATTAGACATCTAAATGGTGTTCATATGATTTGAAAATCTAACTATAATTCAATCGGTTCAATTTAAATTATGGTTTGGGTTGGGTTAGATTCTTTTTATTATTTGGATTGGATTGAATTATTGAAAAATCGAAAATTCGAGTCAGTTGGAGGGTTGACATCTTTTTCGTCTAGTCAACTTGACCAACCCGAAAATAGAGTTACAATGTTAGTGATGATTTGTAACTTGTGAATGTTTGATATTTGAGTTTTATAAAATTTTAATTAGTAATGTAATATGTATTTTGGATAACTATCATTCTTTAAAATAATTTTAAAAAACACAATCAGACAATTCAACTCAACCCAATTTATAAATAGAGGGTTATGTTAGATTGGGTTATGAACTCTATTGGGATTGCTCGGTTACTCAGATCACCAATGAAGTTGGTCCAATTGATTTTCCCAACTCAAGTATGTACACCCCTAACATCTAATGTCTCCCCTAAATTTAAAGTTTAAGAATTTTTTAGATATTCTCAAAAGTTCAAAAGTTAAATACGCAAAAATTTGAAAGTTAAAAAGACAAAACTAATTTAATCAAAGATAAAACACTTGAGAGGATGCACACAAACAGTGAGAGTCCCATGTTGGCTAATTAAGGGGAAGAGTCATGTTGGCAAATTGGTATGATGCCTTTTGGATAAACAAAAAAATAAAACCACGAAAGATTATGCTCAAAGTGAATAGTATTATACCTCTGTGTGAAGGTTCGTGGTTCTTAACATAGTATGAGAGTCATGTCTTTAATTTAGTCATGTCAATAGATTCTGAAAAGTTTAATAAAGGGCATACTTTTGTTGTAAGTAAGGTTCTAAAAAAAAGATTCCAGCTTCAATTAAGGAGAGATTATTTGATAGTCTAAAGGTGGTATCTAATAAATTCTATGGTGTGCTTTGTTCCATAGGAGGATTATCATATGATTGTGGAAGTTTTTGGTTCCTAACGAGATGATGAACATCCAATTTACTCTGTTCAAACAATTATTCATCTGCCCACTCTAGTATTGAGAACAAAATTTATTGTTTATCATCCCAAGACAACAACCAAGATAGGTATGGATCACACCTATTGCCACGGGAGTTTGGTTTTGTTCTTTATCAAGGTAAGTGAGGCACCCAAAGGGAGCACGATTTTGGCTCATTCATCTTTTTGTTCAATCCATGAGAATTTTTTTAGTACATATAATTAGGTTTAAGCCATGGCTTTGATGGGGAGGTGATCAAAATCTCAACCATGTTTATAAGCTTTCGTGACTTTACTTTTAATCAAACCGACTTTAGATAATGTAGAGATAATTGGCCCCATGTCTCATCGAATTCTTCTTTCTCTAATTAATATAGAATTTTGTTTGCACCTAAAAATGGTCTAAGATTATGGATGTTGTTTTTAATCAAATGGGAATCATAAACCTTTTTAGTACCGTCCCCTTTTTTATGCATGCACCTATTGGAATTCATTTAGTTCATCTCCCATTTTTGTTCATCTACTATTTTGGTTCATCTCTCATATTGGTACACGAAACACGTCTCGTGATCGGTGAAGTTAAATCTTTCACAATATCCCAAATGCCACAATCAAAATGCTCTTATACTAATATTGTGATGAAATCAGAAACAAGATTGATTGCGTTTTGAACCCACAAACAAAAATTTTAAAAAGAGACAAATATTTACGTGGTTCGAAGAGAAGAAACTTCCCCAGCATCCATAGGCTGCAACCAATAACAATAATCAAAGTATTTACAAAGTGTATATCTCACACTCTCACACTACAAATTCTCACTCAACAAAGCTCATGCCACTAGGTAAATACAAAATGACACTCAATCTCAATGTTTCTCAACTATCTTAGACAATTCTTTATATAGGCATAAAAATATTAATGTCATGATTGGTGTATCGATATGGGAGATGAACTAAAATAGGACACATGAATTCAAATAGTTGCATGCATAGGAGAGGGGAATGTACCAAAAATGTTCATGAATCCAAAACATTCATGAACCGATTTTTCATGACAATCTACAACAGAAGTAAACCAAAATTTTGGCCTCGAGGGAATAGCGTTGAAAAACTATTGCTGCAAGAAACCAAATGAGGCATTTTTTTAGCATCTTGATATTAAAATGAAGATGCGAAAGGATTTGTTTCAACAATTATTTCTTTAGCATCAAGATGGGACATGTAATTTTCTTGTTTATTTTTTATTTTGTGAGATTTAGAGGATTCGCCCCTAAAACCAGGGTCTCCGTATTAGTTGATGTGACTAGTTCTTCCACTTGTGATGGTTTGTATGCATGTGATATCTATTACGCCATGTTGTGAACGAAATGAAATACTATGTATGTCATGTTATGTGTTGTCATGTAAAGATATGTGATGGATTATGTGATGACCACCATATATACATGATGCATATATGTACTATGTTATGGATGAAAGGAGAAAGGAATTGATGTTAATATTATACTATGAATGTAAATCATGGGACCTCATGCATGCATGTCATGTGTAACGAGATAGTTCTCTCGTTATGTTATATTAGTACGAACGCGTACTTTCTATATTTATGTTCGTTATAATATCATGCAGGTCTTTCCTTTCATGTGGCATTTGATGAAGTGTCAGCGCGTTGTGCCCGACCAAGTCAGACCCAAGGGGTATGTATACGAACCTGCCTGGTAGGTCCATGTGCGCATGCGTGGGCCTTGTGTGGGGAAATACCACACATCTACACAGATGACAGTGAATGCTGGAATGACTATGGAAGTCAAGATAGGGTAGTGGTATGCATTGTTGTTCATGTTAGTAGTTGATAGGCGCTTTCTTCTTATTTCAGAATATGTTATTTCTAATTTCTTGTTTTAAATTAGATAGGTAAGTCATGGTTTCATTTTAAAATGTTATTTTAAATATTGTGAAGACTCTACACGTAAGAAAACTCTAAAATTGGTTAAAAGTTATCCTATGCTTAGCCGTCTTTTTAAGAATTTTTTAAGAAGCATATGATTGAAGATAAAACATGTTGGAAAAGCGGATGATCTTTGTAGAGCAATTTTGAATCTCATAGCACAAATCATGAGCCTACCGCCTCAATAAAAATTATTATTCTCTAAAATTAGAAAGTGGTAAAAGATATTGAATAATGTTTAATGTTTAGAACAATTTGAAATTATGACAAACCATGTAACACCGGTTGGATGATGGAAGTCCCACATCGACTAATTTAGAGAATGATCATGGGTTTATAAGTAAGGAATATTAACTCCATTGGTATGAGGCCTTTTGGAGAAGCCCAAAGCAAAGTCATGAGAGCTTATGCTCAACGTGGACAATATCATACCATTATGGAGAGTCGTGTTCGTCTAACAACACTAAACAAACTTCTTATACAATGAGTTGTACTAAATAATTAGTCTCCAAAAAGCTCACTTTTTCATAATAAAGGCCATTCTTTAATGAGAAAGCAAGGAAAGTCAGCAAGCAATCAGTTGTCACTTTATCGATTGACTTTTACTATTTAAGATATGAAACACATAGCTTTCTACCTGATTTTCGCTATTTATAGTGCCACTGATATCAATCCCATTAGAGTTAATTGGCTCACAAATAATGATTATGCACCCCACTTTGGCTTCCTTCTTCCTTTTGGTGTGAGGGGGAAACCTCACTTCTTCATACCCTTTTCAAAAATGACCTTTTTCAAAACACCTTCTTCGATGCCACAGATGAATATATTAGGTTCAATAGTACGTATTTTGATGTTTATTTTATTTCCTGCGGATTGTAGCTAAAATAATAACAAATCTTGCACAATCTAAATATGAGACTCATGATTTGATGGTCGGTACTCATTTGTCACAAAACAATGGATGGAACAGCCCAAGGTACTCATGTTGTCACAAAATAATTGATTGATGTAACGGCCCAAGTCTTCTGTTAGCAAATATTTCTTCTTTGGGCTTTCTCTTTCGAGGTTTCCTTCAAGAATTTTACAACGCATATGCTAGAAAGAGGTTTCTACACTATTATAAAGGGTGTTATGTTCTCCTGTCAACCGATGTGCCCAAAGGGGACAATATTTGTTAGCGGTTTGGTTTGGTCTGTTACAAATGGTATCAGAGCCAGACACGGGGTGATGTGCTAGCGAGGAGGCGGAGCTCCGAAAGGGAGTGGATATGAGGCGATGTGATAGCAAAGACTCTGGCCCCGAAGGGGGATGGATTTGGTGGGGGTCCCACATCGATTGTCGAAAGGAACGAGTGCTAGTAAGGACGCTAGGCCCCGAAGGGAGGTGGATTGTAAGATCTCACATCGATTGTGGAGGAGAATGAAACACCCTTTATAAGGGTGTGAAAATCTCTCACTAGCATACGCGTTTCAAAAACTTTAAGGAGAAGTCCGAAAGAGAAAGTATATTTGTTTGAGGTGGGCTTGGACTGCTACAATTGAGGTAGCGTACGAATGTATCTTCCGATCACATAGAACCGGAGGTATTGTGTTTAGTGTCAAAAATAACCTCCACAACATGCATCACAAGAAACATAGAAGTTAACATATCTAACCATTTTTCATTCTTTGCTAGTGCTAATTCTATAAATTTTGAACAAGACCTATACTTTATTTACATCTCAAAACGGGAAATTCAAAACTCTTACCTCGCGGTCTCTCTTGTTTTTTTTTACCTATTTTGATTATTCAAAAGCTCAGACCTATTCTCTTTGCTGTCTTAGAGCAACTTTTGTGAAGAGCTCTCGATTGAAAAACACTTCTGGTGGTTGGGTCATAAATTTTTCTTGTGACAACTAAGTAAAAGAGTGGTACATGAATGAACTATCACCCCATCTGAATGAGAGGGACCCTCATAATGGAATAGTTAAAAAAGACTTAAAAGAATTAAAAGTCACTAGCTATACTGGCAAAATGCACCTCCTTTTCGTTGACTCAATCATAGGAATTTCATGGTTAAGCGTGTTTTACTTGGAGCACTTCTATATTGTGTGATCTAATAGGAATTGTCGTGAAATGGATGTGAGTGAGGATAAAGCATACTGAACAGACTCATTGTAGTTTGTGAGGATAATTTTCACTCTTAAGAAGATAGGAAATGTGATCATGTTGTAAGAGATACCAAAGGTGGATTGTCACACTCCTAATCTCAATAAATTCATTCCGTTATAGACTCCTAATTAAGAAAGAGGTGATGAAATGACTAAAATGCCCTATGATTGTGTTCGACTTTTATTATATATATCTACTCTTTTATTTTATATTTTTCTTAGGTCTTAGGGTCTTCTGCTACATTTTCAAATTTAATATCATACCCGACCTTTTAGTCTTTTTAACTCATGGTAGCACATTGGTCGTACATGCATCACATAATCATACAAATTACTCTTTCAACAATTCGTATCAACATGGTACACGTTATTTATATATCAAATAATTCATTCAACAAAGAAATAAGACGCTTTTGTTTAATCCTAAAGAAGTTCAATATCACGAATCACCATCACAACGTACATGTACAACTCTTATAACACAAGTCCTTCTAAAACAACTTAAAGAACTCTAGAACGTACTCAAAATCTAAAACAATCTAAAAAGCGATGAACCATCAAACTGAGGCGAATATTGGGTCGAATTGAGCCAATATCAAGTTTAATTAGGTCATACTAAGGTAAACTGAGCCAAATTGGTCTAAAAGCAAGTCGAACCGAAACTAATCCATGTAAACCAAATTGAATCGATCTAAAACTCAACGTTCCTGTTGTTCCTCAGCATGAGAGAGAGATGGAGAAAACAAAAAACTAGCATCTCCAAGGAGATTGGAAAAGAACCAAAAAATAATTGAGAGAGGATAAATAAAGTTGATATCGTGGCGGTTGCATAAACTTCCTTGGACGAATGGAAGAATGGATCAAACTCTATCCAAAACTAGTCTTTTGTTACAAATATATCTACCATAGTCCAATCTTTTGATTGATTTCTCAACTTTGTGCTTAATCACTTGGAATTTTAAATTTTATTTTGTTTAATATCGTTGTTAAAATGTTTGAATAATCATTACATTATTATTTTATTACATATTTGAATAACTGAACGTATCTGTTTGTCAAATATCTATCTAAATATCTTTAAACTTGGTACTTATCTCAAAAATATTATTAAATTTTTTAAATTTTCAAAAATATTCTTAAATTTTTAAAAAAGAAAATCTCAAAAATAATTTCACCATTGATTTGGTAGGATTCCATAGGAACCTTAGTGTTTTGTTTTAAAAATACTCTCAAAATTCAAAAAAATATCCCTAAACTTTCAAAATTCTAAAAATAAAAAATTTCATCAACTCTTACCGTTCAACTTTTAAAAAATTCATCAATACTTTTGAACTTTTTTTTAAAAAAGTTCAAAAATTCTTTTACAATTAGTATTATGTTTAAAAAATACCTATAAAATTTTAAAAGTAACATTAATATCCTTAACATTTATAAAAGAAACGTTCCAAAAAATTCTTATCATTAAGGACGAAAATCTTTTAACGACACTACATAGATTATCTTCGAACTTTTTAACTTTTAACGATACTATTTATGTCTCCGATGCATTTGGTGGGGGATAAATTTGCATGATCTTCATAATTAAAATGGATCTCAAAAGACAACTTTATAGTAATATGGGGAAAACCACTTAACTTTGTCCCATTTAGTGGAAATCCCCATCTCCATTATTTCAACTCTCACACACACCACAACCATGTCAATCCTAATAACACTCAGTTCTTTCCATTTCTATTTCCATTTTTGCCTTAAAAAGATGAGAGACTCAAAGGAAAACCAAACAAAAATGAGAAGAAATAACCTATTGCTAATCGGGCTATTGTTGCTTTTGTGTTCCTCTTGCATGCATGCAGCTGATGCAAAGCCATATGAGGCCATGGAAGCTCCGAAGAAGCAACTAAAGCGGCAGCTGAGTGAAGATGGCAAGCCCCATGTGCGTCGTTATCCGGAAGATACAAGTTTAAAGAACCATCACTTTATTTCTAGAGAAGCTTTCATCAACTATGGTGGTGCCTAAAAACATTATGTGCCTGTTTATTTTTACACAACATTTGGTGTTTTAAGCCTCTAATTATGTATTTTTTTTATGTTTGATGAGTCGAGATGAGACTAATTCAATAGAGAGAATATGTCTCGACTCTTTAAACTATGCTCGGAATGTCGTTAGGGTTGCGTTTATAATATTGTTTGTTTGCAAACACAACATCCTTTGTCATTGGGTGAACACAAATGACATCACTACAAACTATGTAGTGGCTATATCTGGTTCGAAAGGTTGTTTTCGGTACATCTTCGTCTTTAATTTTAATTTGGTGATATCTTGATTGGAGGTCTATTTTAAAAAATACCGTTGCTTCTCGGAATAAGTCGAATAGGTCTTCGGTTCATGGAATATATGCTAAAGGTTTGGTCTTGCCTGTCTCTGTTTTTATTTTCGATTTCTACCATTGTTATATATATATATATGAAAAAAAAGTAATATGTTTACATAATAAAAAAAATATGTTAATATCAAGTAACAATGTCTATTATATATAATTATAAAAGCATATGAATTTTTGTAAATGATGATATCAAAATTTCTCTTCAATGGATATCAAACAAAGAAAACAATCCACAATCTCACAAATAAATTTCTAAAATTCATGTAACGAGACACCCAAAATCAATTCATCGAGTTGAATTCTGTTGTTCTATGATGTATAAGACACTTATTATATTTTCTTGGGTGGTTTTGAGTTTCTCATCCAGATAATTGGAATAGCTAGATGTAGACGACGTGTATCAATATTGTTAGCTCAGCCAACATCCGAATAAGCCACTAGCACACTAGGAACAATGGATGGACGAAAGGTAAGGTCAAAGTGGAGTGTCCCCTTAACATAGCGAAGAATGCGCTTAACAGCAAGAAAATGATCTTTAGTAGGGGCATGCCAAAATTGATTTACATAATTGATAGCATAGAAAATCTCTGGACGCGTAATGGTCAAGTACTGAAGGGCGCCAGCAAGAGATCAATAGAGAGTAGGATTAGAGAAAGGAGAACCATCTGCAATCAAGTGTTGAAAAACAACCATGGGGTGTAGACTGATTTGTTATCGAGCAACTGAGCATGAGTAAGAATATCTCAAACTTATTTTAACTAACTAATAAAAAGACCATCAGGGGTGGGTGAAGTTTCAAGATCAAGAAAGTAACTGAGAGAGCTCAAAATGAAGCTGGTGAGTAAAGCTCTCAAGAAAAGATGGGTTGTTAGCTCTCAAGAAAAGATGGGTTGTTACCATTAACAATAATGTCATCAACATAAATAAGCAAATATATAAGGTTAGAATGTTGATGAAAGACAAAAAGAGATGTGTCATGCGACTGCAAAAAGAATCCAAGTGTGAGAAGAAATGAGTTGAAACGTTGAAACCAGACGCGAAAAGACATGAGTGGTAAAGCGAAGATCAATATATCAAGAGATTATTTCATATGAACATGCTCACTTAGAGTGTCATTGAGAAAAGCATTCTTGACATCAAGTTATCGAAGATACCATTTAATTATGACATCAAGAGAAAGCACAAACAGTAGTAGCTTTGACAACCAGACGGAAAGTCGAGACTAGAAACTTTAGTATAACCTTTGGCAACAAGACGAGCCTTGAAACGCTTCACATATCTACCAAGTAAATATTTAATGTGAAACACAATGTTGGTGTTGAGAGGGCGAGGAACCAAAATTCAAGTGTCATTTTGTCATAAAACTCGAATTTCCACATTTGTGGAAGCAAGTCAAGCAGGATTCTTAGTGACATATTTGAATCATCTTGGCTAAGTGGATTCAAGAAGAGCATAAAGAAGTCCATATGAGCCCAAAACACCAAGATTTGTTAGATGACAAGTCTTGAAAATACCAGCTTTGGCTGGTGTGATCATAGAATGAAAGCCCAAAGAAGAGGAGGATTCAGTAGCATGTTCAATAGATGGCAGATCAGAAGCCAAGGGTGGCAAAGAGGACCCTGCAACAAAAGTATCAACTTGCACATGCTCATCCACAAGGTCAGAACAAATATCACACGAAGAGGAGTTGAACCGAAGAATGTGCGGTGAAGGAGTAGGGCAGATGAATCAATATGGTAAAGACGCGGTTCCAAGAAATTTGAAATATGAAGCGAGGAAAGAGGTTGGGTTTGGGAGCTAGAGACCGTAGGAAAGTGAGTCTCATCAAATTGAGCGTGGGGTGATGTATAGCCTAGTGGTGGTGGGATCAAGAGAACGAAACTCTTTATGAGATGGACTATAACCCAAGAAAATACAAAGAATGTTGCAGGGAGAAAGTTTGCTAGGCATATAATCTCGCTAGCAAGGATAAACACGACAACCGAATGAATGAAAATTGTCATAATGCGGAGAGTAGTCATAGAGAAGTTCAAAGGGTGACTTACCTCCAAGAAGTGGAGTGGGCAACCAGTTGAGATATAGCTACTAGAGTGGGAGAGTCAAAGTCGAAAAAAGGATTCCTCCGTGCTAAAAGCGTCAACCCAAGAACGAGAAGAAAGATGGGAGTGGAAGAGGAGGGTCAAGCCAGTTTCAATCACATGACGATGTTTTCTATCAACTAGACCATTTTGAGCAAGTGTATATGGGCAAGAAAGTTGATGATGGATGACAGAAATACGCAAGTGATTGAAGCAAGTGCTAGTAAATTTGACACCTCTATCGCTTTGAAAAACGTGGATCAAGCATAATGTTAGTTTTCCATAAATTTTTTAAATCGAAGAAAAGTATCCAAGAAATCAGATTTAAATTTTAAACGAGAAAGACAAGTGAATAAGAAATAATCATCAACAAAAATAAGATAGTAAAGAAAATTCGGGAAGGACCCCAAAGATCAATAAGGTCTAATACATGGGACGACCTATGTTCATTGCTGGAATAAGGAAATCAATGACTTTTCGCGAGTTGACACCTACTACATAGCGATGGAGAAGGCAATAAAGACGTAAGAGAAAATGGTCTTTTTATATAAAAAAAAAAAAAAAAAAAAAAAAAAAAAAAAAAAGGAAAAAATAACAAAATAATTCATATAATGGAGGCGAGCATGTCATACATCATATGAATCACATAAAAATTTATTTTTAAGGACATAAATAAAGGAAGAGATGTCGCACTCCATCACATATAGCCCTCCATCTCTTTTACCGGTCATCACCACCCTTCGTGTTTGACAATTCTGGACAACAAGAAGATTATTAATAAATGTAATATAAAGAGAAAAATCAAACATTAATTTACGAATGGAAATAAAAATTTCAGTGAGATGAGAGATAAACAAGACATCTAATGAATGAATATTTGGAACAAGACAAAGAGTATCCGTGTGAGTAATGAGTAGGTTGGCACCATTCTCTACTATCACAGAGTATTTACCCCGGTAATTTTTAGACTAATCCAAAATAGATAAATCGACAACTATATAGGTCGAAGTTCCAATATCTAAAAATCAATTAGTAGCCTCACTAAAAGTAGCATTGGTCTTACAATTGGAGATATCTATTTGAATATGTTTAATACTCACTCATACTACTCATTCTTTTAAGTTGGTATCTCACTTTTGTGTCGGAATTAAATAAGCCCTATAATGTCTATGATAGCAACTTCGTCTAAGTGCTTATTCAACTTTGACCCACTATTATTACCAATAACTTTTGAATCAATAACTTATTTATCATAATTATAAAGAAATTTGGTTAATTACAAAATTAATTCATTAAAATTTATAATCCTATAGGTTTATAAGATCTTCACGATGTGATCCATAGTAACACTGAAAAATATATTTTATTTCAAAATTAGAAAAAAATTTAAGTCTTATAAATAAGAACGATTGAATTGAACAATCCTACCTCCATTTCTTATTTATCAATGTCTCTCTCTAGTCTATGGTAGATTTTATTTCTAGAGATTTCACAAACATTTAACTATGAGTTCGAGTTATAGCTAGAAAGATTTTATTGAGAATATTCAATCTTGCTCATATTTTGATTTACTTTTAGTTTGTTTAATTCAAAATAAAAATCCAAGTTGATTACGGTGTTTGCTACATGAAATGAAGTGTTCATTCTCAATAGTCACATTATATCCGAAGAGATTTCTCTTGTAAAAAAAAAAGTTAAAGAGGAGGACGCTAAAACCAAGCAAAAAGGTTATAGGAATGAACTTTCAAATGTAATAGAAATATTGAATCAATTTTTATTTATTAATAACTAAACAAAAGGTTAACCAAATAAATACTTTGAATAATAATAAAGATATTTTTTTAGGGTCATTTTAGTCTCTTTTTCTGTAACTTCAGTCGCGATTTCTATAAGATCTTTTTTGCTATAACTCGAATACAAAATTAAGACTTAGAACCCCATCACAACCCTACAACATAATTTCTTTAAATATTGTACTATAAATTTTCATTTATTTTATTTTATTTTATTTTCAATGATGTTCTTCCTAGAACATTTTGACGAATAATATTTTTGCAATACTTGGAAACAATAATTTTACTTTTTTTTTATAATTATTATAAACAAAGAAATAAAAAGAAGAGTGAAGAAATAAACTAGTAGATTCTTAATACCACAATTACTCACCCTTTCCGAGCATGATATTGTACACTTTAAGTCTAAGCTCTCATGACTTTGCTTTGCTCCCAAAAGGCCTCATACCAATGGAGATAGTATTCCTCACTTATAAACCTATGATCATTCTCTCGATTGTCAATGTGTGACTCACTCTCAATAATACTCGAACATTTTAGTCATTTTCTTTTCAACAGTCACCACGGCTAGAAACAAACAACAAATTTGGAAGCATATATCAAGAGAAACAGTAGTTATAATGCCCAGTAAAATCCAGTAACAGTTGAAAGTACAAAAATTATTCCTAAAAGACATGGGGGGTTGCTAAATCCTTCAGTTTTCAGTGTCAATCATGCAGCGAAGAGACAACAGGCAGGCACAGGCAGTAGCATTGGAAAAGATGGAAAGTACAAAGCAGCAGACTTACACAAAAAAGCTGAACAGAATATATTCATTACAGCTCCCCATCTAATAATCAGCATTGCAATGTTTCTTTCATCAAAATAATGCGCAAAGATAGTGAAATGGATAGGATACCTGTCCACCTTTCTTTCATCTCTTGGGTTTCTTCAAACCAATGGATTTTTGTGGGCTATTGTTAGTATGATCAACCAATTCCTTTTGCTTTTACCATCCAAAGAAGTTGGTTAGAGCCAAATTACCCCACAAAATCATGGATCATTTCACTTCCATAATGGCGTAGTAGTTGCTCATCTTGTTGCTGCTGTTGATGGTGAGCACTCTCGACTCGGTGGCGAAGGCCTAATGTTAGAGAGACAGCTCCGACTCCTCCGACGTCGACCGTGCTGGCTCGATATGGCACGAACCCCATCAATTCTCCTTCCGTGTTGGACTGAACCCCATTGTCCAATTTGGATGGTTTGCCTTGATCCCACTGACTAGTAATTTCATTCACAACACCATGGCATTTTAGAGGCTGTTGTTCACTACTGGTCCAACCGGCTGTGTTTTCTATTGTAACATGGCCTTTGTTGTTCATTTCTGCCATGCTCTTGGTTTCTAGCATGTGTATCTCTTCTACCATTGGCTTCCACACCCGCACTCGTGCATTTATGAACCAATTCGACACCTGAAATATGCGGTCATATTTTAAAATAAATATATGATAAATCAAGTAATAATGGCACAGTATTATTGTTAGTAACCACGAACTTCACAGTGGTATGATATTGTCCATTTTGAGCATAAGCTCTCGTGACTTTGCTTTTGCTTTCCCTAAAAGGCTTCGTACCAATGGAGATGTATTCCTTACTTATAAACTCATGATCAACCCCTTAATTAGCCGATGTGGGACTCCTCTTCCAACAATCCTTAGCTATACTTCGTAGATGTCAAGCAATGGCATCCTACTTTTATGCCACAAATCAACCAGAAGGAAACAAAACAGCAAGAGAAACTGTCCTAACAACCGGATTAAACACCCTTTTCCACAAAAAAGAAGTCTAATAATGATCATAATTCAATAAGAAGAGAAACATTATGATACCTGGTTTCGAGATAAGCCTGTTTGAGTGGCCAACATGTGTTTATCTGTGTCCGTGGGGTACCTGATATATCAGCAAAAAAAAAGAAGTGAGAGATTTCTCAAGTCAGCCCTGAAGAAGTAGAGTCTAATAGGGGATCATACGGGTGAAGAAAATGCTCAAAGAGCCAGGCTCTAAGAATTGCCACAGCACGTTCAGGCAAGCCTCTCTGCGGCCTCCAAACATTTTGGGATTCGAGGAATCCGATATTAACAATGCCAGTTTTTTGCTTTTGGAAGCTCTGTTCCATGTATTTCCTGCCGCTTGTCCCAGCAGAGATGGACGACGAATCCTCACCAACTACCTTCCTCAGATACTTCAATTGTTCGGAGATGGCATTCTTTAGAGACTGGAAGTGTCTTGACACTGTCTTTAGCGCCAGAGAAATGTAAGGCGTCGAAGAACTAAGACCAGCTACTGATTCAAACGATGACACTACCATTTGCATTTGCTGATGATATTGTTTGTATCTTCTGCAAACCTTATGATACAACGGCAAAACAAATTAGAAACATGGAATTGCAGCAAATGTTGTGCAGTAATGCCACAATGATTTCAATGGTTGTACCAATAGCAGAAGCAAGATCGAATGTCCTCATACACCCACGAATAAAATTTAAACAAAGAGATAAAGATTTACGTGGTTCGGAGAGAAGAAATTCTCCTACATCCACAGGTAGCAACCAGTCTTAATAATCAAAGTGTTTACAAATGAATACCTCATACTCTCACGTTACGAAATCTATCAACAAAAGTTCTTCCTAATTGTCACTCAACAAATACAATGGGACACAAACTCAATCAAATTCTAATATTCTCAATCATCCTAGACAACCTGATTTTAGGTAGAATATTAATCAAAATGGTTATGAACTTAAAATAGGAGTTAATTACCAAAATAAATAAGAATTTTAATCTAAGTGTTCTAACGCAACGAACCTCGTCGAGCATATATAGAAGTTTTGCCTTCTTTTGCTGATACTCCGGTTGATGAGATTCAGAGGAAATGCTCCCAACGCCACTAATATTTGTTTCATCGTCTGCATTAAGGGCAGGTGAGGCCTCACATGGTTGGACAAACTTATGAGCATTTGAGCTACAAAATTCGTCTAACAAAAGTTGAGCAGGCTTTAAGAATTTGGAACTCTTTAAAATGGTGGCATACCCAGTAAAGGGACCAAGAGGACCAGTGTTTCTATATGGATTCATAGAAACTCCCATCATATTTTGAAGAGATTTCCCATAATTTTTGTTACCAATAGTTTCAGATTTGACTGTTTTGGATTCCTCTGATTCTTGAAACTGTGTATTAGAAGACAGAGACAGCGCTAGACGTTGTGGATTGGAATCACTCACAAAACCAGTAGTGTCATAAGGCAACACGTTTGGCTCATTTCCACGGCCTTCACAAGCAGCAGTTTGGTTAACAACATCTTGAAGTGTATAAACTGTGGAATCATTCAACATTTCACCTCCCAAACAATTATTTCCACAGTTCATCTCCCAATCAGAGCTTTTCCAATAATTGGAAACAGAACCCAACGAAGCATCTCCCACAAGTTCTTGGCTCAACATTATGTCCGAATCTCTCGAGAAATTGATCATAACTGAAGGCAAAATCGAATTCTTGTTAAAATTTTGAATTCTAACAAGATCTAGATCAAAACCAGAATGCCCTGAGTTTTGAAAACTCAATTGTTCATCAGAGTTTCTTGATACTCTTAGCTTATCACGCCGGCTTTGTTGAGCGACATGTTCAAATCCATAACTATGTTCCATTCACCCAAATTTTGAATTTCCCTCACTTTCAATAACACCATATGAAATTGCTTCCGTCCCCCAAATTTCCAGAAACAAACAATATCGTAGTTACCATCAGACCTGCAAGGCATCGAAACGCAATAATTTGTAACACGAACATCAAAAAACAGAGTCGCTGTCGATATTTTTAGTCGTGAAATCTACTAGTCTACCTCTAAAGCCAATAATTATCGACACATAAAGATGAACACTGCAAAATCCCAAACAGTGTCCGTAAAACCTTCAACTATGAAAATCTCTCTCGAAACTTTTGATTTATTAAATTTAAAATAATTCACACGTAAATCTCTATCTTCAACCTAAACTTGCAGTGCGCCAAATTTTCTTTGAAATGAAATCGAAAATAGCGTTTATCCGTGGAGGAAGATCATACACAAAAAGCATCAAAATCGTATATCCGTCAAAACAAAAATAAAATGAAATGAAATCGAAAATAGGAACAGCAAAAAAGATGCTCATCTCCACTTCAACAATTCAGACGGAAAATATTTCAGAACTATATAAATCATTTCTTCATAACACTAAACGAAAAGCAGGAAAGAAAACCTAAAGGAAAGCCGATCTTCTTCTTCTTCTTCTTCTTCTTCTTCCTCGCTGTCTTGTGTTTATACTTTCAGTTCTTCCGGTTGGTGTTGCTGGTGAAAACGACGGCGAAGAAACGAGAGTTTTCAAAAGTTCGTTGAGAAGAGGAGGTGTGGCGATGTATCGGCGGACGCGGTGGCGCGGAAGGATTCCGGCGAGTTATACCGGCGGGGGAATTAGGGGACAAATAGGGACTGGTGGGAGTGAGGTTTTGAAGAACAATGATTGCAGAAAAGCAGAAATCTCGACGTCAAGGATTTAACGATATAAGAGCGCGGGTAACGGTTTTTTGAAAGGCGTTTCAAAAAGCGTGGAATCGGCCGTTAAATTTAACGGCAAAATAAAATATTAATCGATTAAATTATAAGTCGGAATTTTGAAAAGTATTTAATAATTTCTTTTTTAAGTTTTGATTCAAAATTTTTAAAAATAAATTGGAACTTTAAAGTTAGAAAAAATTAGAATTAAATTATTAATTGAGAAATAAAATGTATAATTTAATATATATATATATATATATATATTATGAATATGTGGCGATGAGTATACGTATACGTGCGCCCAAAAAGTTTGCAGGGTTGGTCCTCACACGAGTCGTCTGACGGTTACAATAAATGCCACTGCTTGTTCGGTTATTTACTAAAATGCCATTTTCGATTTGAAGTTTGGGATTATTCTTTTTTTCTTTTTTTTTCCTTTTTGGGAAATTAAATTTAAATATTTACGATATTCTTCATTAATATAAATTAAATAATAAGTTTGATGCAAAGTTGTGATAGTGTATGTTTGTGAGCTATTTTTGTGACGATAAATTGAATAAATACATAAATAAATCCATGTCGATCATGCATAAGCATGCAGCTTGTTAGTATAAATAGTAACTTTCAATTCTTTTATAGGATTACTCTCATCCAGATGTGACCTCAGTTCAGGTTCATTTACATATCCCTCCTTTACTTCGGTGTCACATGTCCATTAGCTTTTGCATTGGTTCATCCATGAACCATATCTTATTGGGAGAGATACCACTCTCATACAGTTTGTAACGATCCATTGTAACGATCCATACACTGGATTTGATACATGATGGTCCTAACATTTTCCTGCAACATGGTCACTGACCGACCCATGCACTGGATTTGATACATGATGGTCTTATGGTCCTAACATTTTCCTGCAACATGGTCACATTACTTACTTCTCGCTTTTAAGAGTGGAAATGATGGTCTTATGGTCCTAACATTTTCCTGCAACATGGTCACATTACTTACTTCTCGCTTTTAAGAGTGGAAACTAACTTCACAGACCACATTACTTACTTCTCGCTTTTAAGAGTGGAAACTAACTTCACAGACCAACACAAGTTTTTCAAGCATATTTTGTCTTCGCTCATATGTATCCTAAGAAAATTTTCAGGAGGTCACCCAACATATAATTGTTTCAACCAAAATATGCTTAACCATAAAGTTCTTATGATTGAGTCACCTCAAAGGAAGGTGCACCTTGTTGATGTCCTATCTCAAATGTTACTTTCAATTCCTTTAAATCTTTCTTAGTCACATTCTATTCTTAGGATCGTTCTCATCGAGATGTGGCTTTGGTTCATTCATGTACCATTCTCTTACTAAATGTCACACTAAAAAGGAATCTTTCAAGCTTAAAATGGTGAAGGTAACGTTAGAAGTAGGATATTGTCACATCAAGTTTGAATTGTCTTTTAACTCTTCATTTTGTAGTTTTGTAATCATATTAGCTTGGGAGTTTATGTTTATTTCACAAACATTTGTACCACAACTTAGTTTTTTCTCCACTTCTTGTTTCTTCTCAGTTTGGAACAATTCGAACCCAACCCGAAAATAGAACGTTGGGTTGGGTTGGATTACCAATCCAACCAACTCAAACTTTTGGATTGGTTCAAAAAAAGTCCTTCAACCTAACTCGACTCGAACCATGCACACCCCTAGATAATGTAATAGGTCAGAAAGTACAGGGTGAGACCAAGGGGGAAGGACAGAAGTCTACATTTATCCACCAATTGGATAAAACCAAAAAAAAAAAAAAAAAAAAAAAAAAAAAAAAAAAAAAAAAAAAGGTGGTCCCCACAACAGCATTGAATCATAGACCATTAGATTTAGATCAGAGGGCTATAGACATTTGAACCATACTGGGTGACAGTCCAATCAGAGTCGGGAGGCGCTATGCAATTTTGGGGCTGTCCACCGTCTGTCTCTCCTACCTGGGTGACCCACGTGGTCCATGGATTCTGCTTCCATCAGACGCCCACCAAAAAGAAAAAAAGATTTTATTATTATTATTATTATTATTATTATTATTATTTGGTAGGATAAATCACAAGTGCCACGTGGCGATCAACTGATACAGCAGTTTTAATCGTCCCCTACATTCGCGTAGCCTTCAAATTCCTCCACCTCATCAAAGACAAAATGGAAGTTAGCTCCTCAAAACTTTCTTAATTCCTCGTTGACCACAAACCTTTCTAATTGACTACCATTATTATTATTATTATTATAAATAGTTGGTGTTTTTTTAATTATTAAAAAAAAACTAATCGAGTTAAATTGAGCTTTAAGTTCTTAAATAAATTAAAATTTAATCGTCATTTACGTGACTACTATAAATAATGTATCAAATAAAAATAATCGTTGACTAGCTTACATTTTTTAAAAAATTTTAGGATTTAAAGCGACATAAAATATCTCAAAACTGAAAATAAAAATAAAAATAAAAATAAAATAGAAAATAGAAAAATAAATGAAAAGGGCATTTAAATCTAAATGGGATTTGGTTGTCTGATATTTGTAGATATAAATGGAAGGCAGGTACCTACTTGGACAAAACCTCCAACCCAAGTAGGTACATTATTATATTATTTTTTTTAGGGTCGGGTTCGTAAGTTGGGTTTGGACATTTTTTTTAGAGATAACCCAATTTTTCGAGCGGTAAATTGTTCAAAATCTAACCCAACCTAACCATTTTGAGCCGGACCGGTTATTCTAGTCATTTATTAAAAAAAAAAAAAATTATTTTTAATAAAATTAACATTATTTTTTTAAATATCTATTTATTTATTTTTAAATATCTAATTAAACTTTATTACGATATATGTCTCAAAAGTTAAAACGAAGAATAAGTAATATAAAATTAAATAAAAATATATAATTATATAGTAAACAAAAGTATATATTTCAAAATAATAATAATTTTGAATTAGTTGAAAATTAATAATAATTAAAATTTGAGCAAAAAGAACAATCAAGATGACGAAAGCCCTGAGAAGATGACGTAATCACGTCAGTCCCTATTAACTCCTACCTCTCTCTTACCCTTATTTATGGACGTCTCTATCATCCTCTATTTACCCTTCGCTTTTCACTTTTATTACCTAACTGCCATTATTATGTCTTCTTTTCTTTTTTTACCAAAATAGCCCTTTAGAAAATATGTTGAAAGGATATAACCATTGTAAATGAGGGCATAATTTATAACATTTAAATTTTTAATATTATAATGTAGTCTATAATAATTTAAAAAATATTATTTACTATTTACTAAGTATTTATGTGCGTATGTATATATGTATGTAACGAGACAATATCGAAGATGAAAAATGTAATTTCTAGATATGGCCTTCGTTTAGCTAATATCGTTGCATGTCAAACTCCTTTTTACCGCTTTCATGATATATAACTTCCTTTTGTATTTATTAAGTGTATGACGTTTCGACAGAATCATGTCTATGTTTGGTAGACTTGAAAGGCCTCAAAATGTACTATAAGAGGATGCAACTAGTCGTTAATTCTTCTTACACGGAATTTATATGTTATCTAAGCCGTTGTGCAGTATTTCTCGCTTATAGTCCATGACATGTTTTCAACATTTCTTTCAATCTTCCTTTCAAACTATCTTTCGAAAATCTCTGTACCCCCGTTTTCTAAAAATCCTATTCTCAAACGGGGGCTAGAGGCTTAAATATACGTCGTTCAGACGTAGGCAACGCGATTTTGAGTTGGTTGACTTACTCGGTACTGGAAGTGAGTGTCACACAATCACTTAAACGTTTTAAAAGGGAGATAGATGGAGGGAGGAGAAGGGGTGATGGGAAATGGAGAAAGCGGAATGAGGAAGTGACACGTAAGTGAAAGTGATGGGACATAGGTAACAGTGAGTGTAGGTTAGCATAGATAGAGCCTAAAATGGGAATAGCCAAAGGGCAAGTAAGCAACAAACATGGCATAGGGGAAATTGATTGGAAAAAATAACATAAACAGTATAACTCAATCACATGACCCTTCATGTGTTTGAAGAAACCAAATAAAGAAAAATGCATTGCCCTTCCTTTGTGGGTCACTTTGTTGGGTAGGACATCATACAAAAAGTTCGTGATGTTCTAAAACTTATCGGGTCCTACCTCATCCCGTCACGAGCGAACCAGCCCTACTAGTACCCAATAATTAAAATCCACACCCTGTTATTTCTGTAAATTCTCAATTCGAACACAACTCAGTTGATAAATACGCTAATTCTTATCACAAACCATCTGGGCTGTTATCTTCTTAAGAATCCATACATCTCTTATCAAGCTACGAAAAGTTATAGCTCTCGAGCATAAATAAATAAAATAGAGCACCTAATAAGTGCTTAAACAGATCAAGAACTATAAGATCCCGTTTTACGTTTTTTTTTTTTTTTTTTTTGAAGATGTGGATAAAGACAATCAATAGAAAAATTTCAATCCTCTCGATCGCTCCCGAAACCGAAAGGAAGAACGTGAAAAAAAACCCATGAAAATCTTCACTTGTGTCATCAGTGTGAAATAGCCCAATGACTAATGCATGCCGCATGCAAGGATAAATTAATATAAAATACCAAAATAATAAGTTAAGATTATATTTGAGAAAGAAATACTCATTATCATTTAAAAGTGATGAAGTTAAATGATGACGTGATGGCGTTAAATGAGGAAGTTATGATATTAAATGATGACGTGATGACGTTAAATGATGATGTGATGATGTTATATGTTATAATATGATGATGTGATGACGTTATATGATGACGTGATGACGTTAAATGATGATGTGATGATGTTATATGATGATATGATGACGTTAAATAATCATATAATGATGTTATATTATGATATGGTGACATTAAATGATGATGCAATGATGTTATATGATGATGATGTATGATAACAAGATAATGTGAGACATATGATGATGAAATGATTTAGTATGATGTTCTATATGTAAGATGACGTGCATGTATTGAATGTTACAATGCACTATGACGACGAGTTTTCAGAGACAAACCCTAGTTAATGTCAATGATGATGAATGTATGAAACTCAATGCGTGCATGTCATAAAGATGATTTAATGATGAAAACTATAAAAACCTCATGCATTTTGTGTTCATATATATCGAGATACTTCCCCATTTATGATCATGTCTGACATGACACTTGAAGTCTGTTAACCTCTAAACGTCACTACAGATAGCGGTGGGAACCGTCTAAAGACCCACACTCGCACATGTAGGTCGTGTAAGGAAATACTACACACCCAATTTTGTCCGGACTAAAAGTCACCCATATGATGGCTTTTGTCGAGATCATAAGTTACAGTTTAAGATCATTACAAGCACATTATGAACAATTATTTTAAAAGATACAACAGCCTCAAAACTACGCTTAAATCAACTATCGTATAGCCATCGCTTCCAAAGGAAATGCTCGAGTTTGCAGCAACATAGAAAGAGATAGAGATCGAACTGTTCGGGTTTTAAATCTGTTTGCCAAACAAGTCAGTGGGTAAAGGAAGATTTTCACATTTCTAACGTCATTGTTGTCGTCGTCGTCGTCCTAATAAACCGAAAAAGAAACGAAAAAGTAAAAAAGCCAATCTGAATCTCTATTCAACTTCACATAACTGTGGGCAAAGATATAAGCATGTTATTGGGAGTAGATTTGAAGGATGAACTTGAGGGGGCTGAGCATAAATTCTTCGATTTGTTTTCCCTAGGATACGGATAAATCGCTGCCAATTCCCGAACCCGACATAGAACGGACTCTGGTACTTGCTGCGACGTTTGCTTCCGACCAACAACGACCTGCTATTCAGATAGAACCGACCGTTAACTATAAACACAACCCAACCCTTCACAGAATCAAACCATGAAAATAATCCAAATCCAACCTTTCTTCTGTTTTGCAACCGTGTGTCACTTGCCTTCAATAGATTTCTCCATTTGTCCTGAAATTGGTGAAGAAATAAGAAACCAGCAGTTCCAGAGCTCAAATCTAAAATATCGTTGTTTTACCTTCAGATCCACAGATGTTCGATGCGAAGACGACGAAAACTGTAGCCTCTTTATTTCTGTCCATCGTCCGACTCCGTACTCCGAAACCCCTTCTATCAACTTCATAACCTCGGAAAGAGTCCACGAGATATGATGCTTACGGCGACTGTTGCCTTTTTGAGCATTGTAAACTTTCGTGGCACATTCGTCTTCAGTGTTCTCGTCTTCGGACTCAGCCGAGAAGGACTCCACGTCGTTTTTATCTTTTATGCATAATATTCTATTCTCCTTGATCTCCTCGGGTTCCTGATTAGGACGGACGACAGTGAGTTAAATCGATCGTTATAGGTAAAAATGAATTTATCGAACGGTACGGTTCTTACCCAACATATTATCTTTTTGGCCGAGTGACTTTCTTCGATTGGAAGACCGAACGGAACCTGAATACAACCTCCATTGAATGATTTGTCTTTATAAACGACTGGCGCTGCTTTAAGTTTCTTCTGCCATTGCTGCTTGTGGGACTCAGAAGGTCGAGACTTATCCTTGGAAGCTCTAGGAGCACTTTTCTTGCTATTAGATCTCGATTTTTGTTCGACCGACTCTTCACTGTATCTCCTGGGAGGCTTTCGTAATCTCTTTTCGGTAACAAGTGTATCGCCTCGACTACCTTCGTTAAAGAGAACGATTCTAGATTCATTGTGTTCAGAATTTGTTTTCGATGAGCTGCAACTTGAAAGTCTCTTCCTTTTTACAGGCCTGTTGTCAGACATATTCTCGTCATCCAAGCATGCAGTAGCACTACCCGAACAGCCCGAGGACCCGGTGCTAGATGAGATCATAAGTTTGCCTTCCTTCTGATCAAACGCCACATTATGCCCTGCAACCGTCAAACTACTTTTAAGCCGAATGTTACTTAATGAACTCCATTTATATACAGGTTCTGGCAACAGACCTCCGGTAAAAGACAAGTCAACGCCAATGTCCGTCGTACAAAAGCCTTGCGAGTAGCTACCGAAATCCACATTGCCTAGAAAAGAAGCATTGGATGAACCAGGAGCCAGATTGAAGATATCATCTGTGGTTCGACTGTTCGCTGAACAATGGAAACAGGAAACAGAGTCTGATCAAAATACTATATACAATTCGAAAGCAAATCAGTAGCAAACCACATTACGGACGGTCTCACCGGTTCCTAGAAGTTTGTTACTCCCAGAACACACATCATCAGCTCCGTGCAGTTTTCCATCATGATCCTAGAAGTACGATATTATTTTCAACGATATTAAGAAGCCTACGAAGCTATAGCTATTCAAGACCGTATTCCTTAACTAAGATATCCTAACAGTATTACGAACCTATCTTAGTAGTATTCCTTAACTAAGTATAATACATAAGCACCGAGTTACGCATGCCGACTCCTAATTAGTGCTCGTAGAGAAAACTCGAAGAAAAAAAATGCGTAGAAGAGATGAACCAGATTTTCAAACTACAGCGGAACACCTAATCATGTAAAACCAGAAAAATTACAAATTATCGAACGCAATATGCATTTAACGGGGAAAAGAACTTAAATTAAGGTTATTACTACAGTGAACGTGGGAGTCAGCAGCAAGGCAATACGTTTTCCATTACACAATGACACTTGGATTAAGGATACCTCTAAACTATATTGTCCTTTCCCTAGGCTTCTCCTCAAGATTTTTAAAATGCGTCTACTAGGGAGCGGTTTCCACACCCTTATAAAGGATGTTTCGTTCTCCTCCCCAACCGATGTGGGATCTCACAATCCACCCCCTTTCGGGGCCCAGCGTCTTTGCTAGCACACCGCCTCATGTCCACCCCCCTTCCAGGCTCAACCTTCTCGTTAGCACATCACCTAGTGTCTAGCTCTAATACCATTTGTAACAGCCCAATCCCACCACTAGCACATATTGTCCTCTTTGGGTTTTCCCTTTCAAGCTTAGATTTTTAAAATGCGTTTGCTAGGGGGAGGTTTCAACACGCTTATAAAGAATGCTTCGTTCTCCTCCCCAACCGTGATGGGATCTCACAAAAATGAAGAAACAACCATGCTAAAATACATAACAGTAAGATTGTACCTCTTGCTTGGTTCTCTCTCCTTCTAAAGTAAGGCTAGAATGCAATGATTCTGCAACAGAGATTTTAAATTCATTAAAAGAAAGTAAGACGAAGAACAGTGCGTGGGTAATAGTAATTTATGGTTTGTTCTAAAACAATGGTAGATGGTGGGGACATTGGATATCCACACGATCCTACAATGTCGAGTCGAAGGCAATCATAATATTCTAATCATCTAATTCCTATGTCGATGGCTACCATGGGGTTAAACCAATCAACCCGGAAGGCTAAAAGTAAAAAATTGTGAACGATAGACAAAAGAATCCAAATTTCCCGATTAAAACAAACACGATTGTACCAATTTGAATGAATAGCATGTTGACATCACTACCAAATGATAAACACATAAACAATGAAAATGTGTTGTTTGGAATGAAAATCAATGGGCGATATAATATTTGAAGATCATTTACAGTCAAATGAATCAACATACAGCTCGAACTGCAGTAGGAAGATAGGTACTAAGTAATCGATGAGATAATTACCACTATCGATCTTTATGTGATCAAAATCAACAGCGAACGAAAAATGTTCAATGCCTAAGCACTTGTGAGAGTGGAACGTGTTGAAATCTAGAACACTGCCAGAAAAGCATTTGTTAATTTCAGGTTCCAAGAAATGTTCCACCCCTAAGACATCATCTTCAGGAACAGGGAAAATAGATAAATCCGAGTCAACCTAGATGGAAAAAAAAAGGTTGTCAACAGAATAACAGGAACCGAAAGCATCAAATTCCCGTCAAAACAATAAAATTGTCCCACCAAAAACGGTAGTGTTCAAATGTAACAGCATAGCCAATCATGATCACTTCGTCACTTAAAAAAAAAATATTTCATCATGCATCTCCCTTTCTTCAACATAATTACAAGCATAGAGCAAAAAGAAAACGCTAAATCCGAGTAATGATTCAAGAGTTTAACTTAAACTACATTGGTGCAACTTGGCAGAACATCATTCTAAACATGTTGCTTCCTTCAACAATGACCCCACTAGTTCATACTCCACCGACCCGACACAACATTCTAAACATACTACCAAGAAAAGTTCATAATTCAAATACTCCACCGACTCGACACAACATCAAACTCCACCGAGTTTCATAGCTTTACTTGCAAGTTAGAACTATGAATACAATTATGAACTAAAGAACTTTCTTCTGAATTGTAAATCATGCATACATCAGGAAACTCATAAGTAAACATTTTGGTAGCCTGATTGGAAGTCATCATAGTTTCCTTGGATGCCGCACTCATTGTGTAGTGAATACAAGCCTTTCCTTCAAGCCAATGCTACGCCTGTAGATAAAGGACAAAATCCATGTTTCAAACTCGCAATGTAACTCAATTGAGAACCAATTAGCACAAAACCCCACAGAATGAGCATATGCAACAATCAAAGCAAGACACAAAGCCAATCAAGAAATTCCATGCAGCATTAGCTCAAACCAGCACTGACCCACCAGACCAAATAAGCAACCACAACGATTGCATCAAGAGTTCAGTAATGAAGATAAACACCCAACAAACAATAGATGCAAAAAAACAAAAAAAAAAAAAAAAAAACGTACAGAAAACAAGCACGAAGAACAAAAAATCAAAGAAACATACAAACCCCAGAAAAGGGGAAAAGAAAAAATCAAGGAAAGCTCAATTTCTGAAACACACCGAACTTGAAATCCACATACAGAGGGAAAAGGGTAAAAAAAATTCACAGAATCAAGGAAGAAATTCATTACATTGCAATGCCTGGGAGAGAAAATAGGAAAGACCCAAAAGGGAAAGTGGAAGGACAAGCGAGAGGAAAGGGAAAGGGCGATGAACGGTGAAGAAGAAGAGGGAAAAACGAGTGAGGAGCTGAGGAAGTGAACAGGGCGGTGAACTTTTAGGTGTCGGATTTGAAATAGGTTTGAAAAAAGTTGGATTGAAATGAAAAGAGTGGAGTCCGGAAGCGACAAATCATCGTCATTTTGCCGCCTTGACGATTACGGTCATTCACGAGTCATTTTGACTCGTAAAGCGTGAAACTTCAGGTTTCTCACGCGCCTTATTCCACGCGCGCGGCACCGATTCTAAAAAATCTATTATTATATTTTTTTTTTTTTAATTCTTCTCTGCCCAAAGAAAATATATGATTTAAAGTAATTTCATATGTTAAAGAACCTTCCATTTATAAAATATTATTAGTTAAAAACAACCATAGTTTGTTTAAAATAATGTTATTAGAACAAAAAAAAAACACAAAAAAACAAACAAGCTTCCTAACTTGATGTTCATGTCTAATTATATAGACACATGCACATTAAAAGAAGCAGGTATTTCTCAATTAAAATCATTAATCTGGATTAGAATTCTCTTTACAACTTTTGAGTTAGGTAGGATTACCAAATTGATGGTTTTCATCCTTTCTGTGCCTCGGTGTCAGAGGATGTTCAAGTGTTTCGCTTCGGCCTTTGTCATGAGTAGCTCCATAATCAATAATAGTGTTCTTGGTTGCTCTGTGGTTAACCCAAGCCTCAATATACATAAGTCCTCTTTTCATTGACTGTCTATCTCTTTGACTCTCTTATGGAGAGGAGATAAGTACTTTAGGGCTCCATGGGAGGGTTTTCAATGCTCTCGATTAGCGATACTTCTATATCCATTGTCTTATACTCAATTTCTGAATTTGTTCCAAGTTTGTCTTGGAAGACATAAAGTGTCGTCTTGGGCATTCAAATTCTCGGTAGGCCTCTTTGCATATGAAGCAGGGTGATAGTCCTTATCTTTGGTTGTTCTGGTTGTGAAGTTTGTACCCTAGAGTTCTACCTCTCCGTTTGAAGGATTCATCATCCCCTCCTCGAGGTTCAAGTTTGTCCACTCACCCTTCTTTGGGGGAGTTGGGTCAGCAATTTCTATAACCTCCACGTGTAGAAGCTTGATTTCACCTTACATATGAAAGCACACCCCTAATTGTGGCTACTTTCGTTGTGAGGTCTCCACCATGGTGTTCTACCTCTCTATTAGATGGATTCATCATCCCCTCCTCTAGCTTTGAGTCTATCGCCTCTCTCACCGTTAGGGGAGCTAAGTTGATAATTTATATTATCCCTACTTGCAGAAGCATGATTCTACTTTATGTCTTGGAGTTGATCATTACTAAGGTCAAACCGTTGTTCCGTTGTAGTGTAGGCCCTTAAAAGGTCTTGAATTCTTTGTTCATAGACTTTGGTCTCATCTTCCGCCCTTCAACAAACCTAAAGACCTTATCTTTCTTGAACATATTAGAATATCCAACATAAACCTAAAAAACTGCTTAACATAGTCTTGGATATACCTAGTATGCCTCAACTCCTTTAACTTCCTTCTCACTATTATCTCAACATTCCCTAAGAAGAACTATGAGCGAATTCTTGTTTTAAGCTCTCCCAAGTGTCCACAGTACATTAACCATCTTGAATGCCTATGTACTTGGATCTCCACCACAACTTTGCCTCATTGACTAGATATATTGATGCCAATGTGATTTTCACTTCTTCTACCACAGTATTTGTGCCTCGAAAGTACTATTCAAGGTCAAAGATAGTTCTTTTGAGCCTTGGCATCTTGAACTCCACAAAAGGGCTTAGGCTTTGAGATCTTTACTTTGTTATATTAAATTGCACCCCCAACCAAAGTTTGGTTCCTCACCGGTCTCATGATGAGGTTTAGTCTAATGTTCAGCTTCATCACTTCAACCTTGACCACTCTAAGGGCAGCTCTTAAGTCCTCAAACATTTCTGAGACCATTTGAACAATTGTTTATTGGTCATTGTCTAGGCCTCAATACATTCTTCTATTCAGGCAACAAAGTGTTGGGATATGGAGCCTGATGCCTAGATCTGGTAGAGATATATTTGGAAGATATTTTGTAAAGATCTGATAGAGATATATATAGTATATATCTGGTAAAGATTTGATAGAGATATATGTGTTAGATTATATGTAGGTTTAAATTTTTGGGAGCTATATTTAGTAAATTGAAACCATATATATACCCCATTAGTTAGTGCTTTTTACTTTCTTCTTCTCTGTATTCTCTCTTGTTGTACATACTTGAAGTCATGAATAAAACCTCTAGCCAATATTCCTCATTGAATTTTCTCTCTCCTGTTCTTTGTGTTCAGCTTGATCAAGTGTGTGCGTTGTTGAGCGATCCTAACAACTGGTATCAGAGCGAGGCAAAATTCACCACGATCTGTGAATATGGAAATTTCAAAGATTGAAATTAAAAAGTTTGATGGATCCGATTTCGATTTCTGGAACATGCAGATTGAAGATTATTAGTACTAGAAAGGTCTTCACGAACCCCTGTTGGGGGTGAAGCCGGATACTATGACCACGGAGCAGTGGAAACTCAAGGATCGTCAGGCCTTAGGTTTGATTCCATTGACACTGTACAGAAACGTGGCGTTCAATATCATCAAGGAGAAGATAACGTCAGGTCGGTTGAAGGCGTTGTCGAATATGTACGAGAAACTGTTAGCTTCGTCGGCTATGAACAAAGTGTATTTGATGCGGAAGCTGTTCAATCTACAAATGTCTGAGGTGGATCTGTTACTAGTCATATAAATGAATTCAATATGATTGTAAGTCAATTGAGTTCGGTGGAAATTAATTTCGAGGATGAAATTAAAGCATTGATTTTGATGTCATCTTTACCCGAGTCGTGGGAGACTATTGTTGCCGCAATCAGCAGTTCATGATGATTTGATAAACTGAAGTTTGATGAAATTCGAGATGCAGTTCTCAACGAAAGTATTAACTGAAAATCGGAGATTCATCAAGCAATGCTCTCAGTGTTGATCGAAGGGGAAGAAGTAAATCAAAGGGCCCAAACAATGGGCGATCAAAATCAAAGAACCGAGAAAAATCTCCAAACAAATCGTAAAGTGTTGGAGTTATGGAGAAAAATGTCACTTTCGGACAGATTGTACAAAGAGGAAGTAGAATTACAAACCAGAGGATGACGATGATTCTATACATTCAGCAGAAGACATTGGGGATACTCTAATCCTTAGCGTGGATCGTCCGATTGAATCCTGGATTTTGGATTCAGATGCATCTTTTCAACCGTCTCCAAATAAAGAGTTGTTTAGAAATTTCAAGTCTAAAAATTTCGAGAAGGTGTATCTTGCTGATAACAAAGATTGAGAGATTGAAGGAAAAGAGGATGTCTGCATAAAAACTCTGGCAGGAAAATCAGTGGATGTTAAAGGATATCAAATATATTCCTGGTCTCAAGAAGAACTTGATATTTATTGGTCAGTTGGATAGCACAGGTTATACAACAAAGTTTGGGAAGAGTTTGTGGAAGATTGTGAAGGGTGCTATGGTGGTAGCACGTGGCACAAAATCTAGAACTTTATACACCACTGCTAGGTGTATGAACATAGCTGTTGTTGCTGAGAGTGCTTCCAATTCAAATCTATGGTATAATAGACTTGGATATATGAGTGTTAAAAGAATGAAGATGTTGGCTACGGAATAAGTTTTAGAAGGTTTGAAATCTTTGATATGAGTCCTTGTGAGAACTGCATTATGAGCAAACAGAAACGAGTTAGCTTCACAAAGACTGTTAGAGAATTGAAGAAAAGTATCAAGATAACGAAGCAAGTTGGAGTTGAGGTTGAGTTGCTGAAAGATTCACCTAGTGATGTTGTAGCAGATACTCAAGAAACTCCTGAGACGGTTGCTGAGGAACCAGAGGTGAAGCAAGTAAGAGTTGAGGTTGAGTTGCTGAAAGATTCATCTAGTGATATTGTAGCAGATACTCCAGAAACTCCTGAGACTATTGCTGAAGAACTAGAGGTGAAGCAAGTGGGAGTTGAGGTTGAGTTGCTGAAAGATTCATCTAGAGATGTTGTACCTGATACTCAAGAAACTCTTGAGACTATTGCTAAAGAACCATAAGCGGAGCAAGTGACACCTGAGCAGGTGTTAAAAAAAACCATCCAGAGCCATCATAGTACCAGATAGGTATGTACCTTCTTTACACTATCGGTTAGTGACTGATGAAGGGGAAAGAAAGCCCCTTGATGAGACCCTACAATTGGAGGATACAACCAAGTGGGAGCAAGCCATGGATGATGGGATGTCTAGGCTTCAAAAATGCGTTGCTCTTTCATCTGCTAAGGCTGAGTACGTGGCAATAGGTGAAGCTAGAAAGGAGATGATATGGATGATAGACTATCTAGAAGAATTAGACAAGAAGCAGCGTGAGAAGATTCATTAGGTAGATAGTTAGAGTGCTATGCAGTTGGTGAGGAACCCAGTCTATCATTCCAAGACAAAACACAGAAGGAGATACCATTTCACTTGGAAGTCAGTGGAAGATGGTGATGTGTTTGGAGAAGATAGAGGGTACAAGGAATCCAACAAACATTTTGTGTTGATGTTGAAACATTGAGGTTGTGCAAAGCCTGAAGTGGTATGATACAGATTGAGAATGAAATTCTTGGTGGACTGTATCAGTCTACAAGTGGGAGATTGTTGGGTTGACTGGATCAGTCTCCAAGTGGAGATTGTTGGGATATGGAGCTTGATGCCTATCGAGATATATATAATAGATATTTGGTAAAGATTTGATAGAGATATATTTGTTAGATTATATCTCGTAGGATTAAATCTTTGGAAACTATATTTAATAAATTGAAACTATATTTATACCCCGGGCTCTCAAAATGTAATTTCTTTATTCCCTGTATTCTTTCTCTTTTGTACATACTTAAGTCATCGTACAACATTTAGCCAATATTCCTCCTTGAATTTTCTCTCTCCTATCTACTTTCCCATACTAATTTATTGTTAATACATTGTCTTTGTTGGTCATAGACCTTTTATGCCTCCATCTTTATTAAAATGAATTAAAATAACTTCATACGCTAGACTTCTGTAACACTAATTTTAGCCTTGTAGGTAATTTCTTGTGATTCTCTAAGGCCACACGTATAACCTCTCTTACAAATGGACCAAGAAAAGAAGTTAATCCTACATATTCATCCCCTATAGGTTGTCATATTCATTAAAAACAAGTTTCACTCTGGATTGTCCATCAATAGCTATTGTCTTCATCGTTGTAGGATCTCTCTTTCTTTTTTATAGAGTTGTTGTTTCATGGGGGTTTCCACTAATTACTGATCTTCCTTTCCAATTCTATTTTCCTTATAAACTTATATTTGTCTACGGATTGCTAATATTGTGTCTTCTCAAGTATGATTAGGTTTTAGTGTCTTCCCGTTATCGTTAGGTGAAAAGGGTTCAAGGAGGGCAATAATAGGGAGATTATGCACATTAATATCCTTTAGAGGAGCAAATATTCTGATTGTGATTAGGTACAATTGATTTTTCTCCTTCAACGGTTTCAACTTGTAATTTGTGGTCATGCAACATTTCCATCACTACAAATCTTTCTACGTCTACACTTTTTAAGTAGAGTAATATCAATATCCCCCATACTTTTTTCAAATGTTTAGTATGATGAGACTTTTTTCTTCTGGTGACTTTTAGACAATATTTGAGGTAGTACCTTATCTCCCTCCATTCGAACGTGAAACAAAAATTAATAGATAATCATTATGCACTAAATGAAAATAAAATCAAGAATGCAATCGCAAAAGACCATCACAAAATAAATATAATATATGGAGTATAATCTGTTCACAAAAAATATTTATACTAATATCCCAAATTGTTCATCAAATAAAAACGCCCTCACAATCTTCTCTTGCATAAGTGATCTCATCATTTTCATCAATGTCTTCCAATGTATTTAGAATTTGTTCATTGACAACCATGGTATCAGCATATTCATGATCGTACATATCAAAGTCATGAAATTCTTTGTGTGGTCCTTTTAATAAGACATACCAATTTGAGGTATCATTTTCTCCCACATAAAACATTTGTTTGGCTTGTGAGGCCAAGATGAAAGGCTCACGTACAAATATACTTTTGACTTTGATGCAAGTTAACAAGAGTGAGCCCTTCCTCAACTCTTACTCCATTACGGACATTTGCCCAATCACATTTAAAGATTGGAAGTTGGTAGGCAAAATAATCTAACAAGATGATTTCTTGTAACACCTCATGGTAAGCAAGTACGTTCATAACTTACGATTTATCTTTTGCACTAGATCTACACAATGTAGCTACATCTACAGAAACAATACTATTTTGGGTTAATTTTTTCACTCTTTATGTGAAATCGTTGTCCATTAATGATGTACCTAATGTAAGACATTGCACATTTTCTTGCTCTATTTGCAAGCCATTTTAACAAGTCAGAGTAAAGTATACCGGATGAATCTATTTGAATCTATTAAACATAAAAATAACCTTGTTAATTAGATTATGTTGTAGTTTTACACATTCATTGGTTCATGGAATAGTATGTTACATTACCTTAGATTTTAAATATGATGAAAATTGTTTTGCATGAATCATCGAAAGTAGACTAGAATCTTTTACTAGTTTTTGATCTAAGATCATGAGTTCATCTATATGCGTTTGACCAAATGAAATACAATTTAATATTGATTTATATTAAACTCTTAAGAATGAGAAACATAAGTGGGATGGAAAGTCCAATTTTTATTAATGATCACCATGTTTAAATAGAATACAAAATACAAACTAAATCCTACACATAAAGAAAAAATATTATACTAACAAAATCTTGAAAATGAGATAAAATATACCAAATATACTATTAACCAATTAACCAAATATGAAAATAAAGAAAAAATCATAATATATCCCAATACTCTTTTATATTCCTAATACTCCTCCTCAAGTTGGAAAGTGTATGTCAATAACACCCAACAAGTTGGAGAGTGTGTCAACAACACCCGACTTGTTTTTACTCCCCTCAAGTTGGAGAGTTGGAGAGTGTAGTCAATAACACCCAATTTGTCGGTCAAGAAGTTAAATTGTTGTTGGAGAGTGTAAGTTAATAATACCTAACTTGTCTTTCAGAAAATTAAATTGTTGTCTTCCCATTAGTGAAAATATCTCCCAAGTTAACTCTAAACAAGTATTGGTTGATCATTTGGACATATTGGTTTGGTTTTTAGAGTTACAATAAATAAATGAATTTTCGAAGAAGATGCAAAACTTAACAAGTTGATTTGCTTTTTAGACTTCTAATAAATAAATGAATTTTCCAACCCGATGCAAAATTTGAAACAATTGTTTGTTATTTTAGACTTCCAAAAATAATTGAATTTATTGGTAACATGCAAAACCCACATGATTTGGACATGTTAGTTTGCTTTTTAGACTTCCAAAAAATTATTGAATTTTCGAAAAAGATGCAAAACCCAGAAATAGACCGTCTTTGATGTATCTTGGAACTTGAAGAGCTGCTTCTTGGTTCATGCATAAATGATTTACTCCATGGTTGGTAATTTATCCCATTTAATTTGATTGGAACAAAGTGAATATACTGGCCGATCAGAGTGATGAATGTAATAAGCATGTGTTAAATAAGCATCTAAAGTTTTGAAGCTAGATTTAGCTGATTCTGGCGTAAAGGAAATTTTGTGATTTAAGAACACCAAGATTGGTGTTCTGAATCACTTGAGAGGTTGTGAAAGAAAATACGAACATCTTGAACATGCCACCTTTGAGCTTTTGTGAGAAATATGAAGATGCTTATAACGTAGGTTGGACGATTGAGAATAGTTTGTCAACCACAGTTCTCCATCCACGAGAATGATTGAGAATTTTTGTAGCCAATTCAAGATCCAAATTGAGATTAGGAGGCTAGTGATAACAAAATCTAGATAGCTGGCCACAAACATCTTGATAATGAATATGTTGTTGATTTTATTGTTGAGAGAAAAAATATTGATAATTTGAGGTGCTCAATCAAGGACAATGGAGACCATAAATTAAAAATTTTGAGATGTGGGCTTAAAAGGATGATATATCTCGTGGAAGTTGATCTCAATTCATCCGTCGTCCTCTTCTGATCTAAGAATGAGAAACGTATCGAAAATCCAATTTTCATTAATGTTCACAAAGTTTAAAAAGAATACAAACTACAAACTAAATCAAAATAAGAGAAAATATTCTACCAACCAAATAAGATAAATATATCAAATATACTATTAACCATATCGTGAAAATGAGAGAAAAAAGCATTAGGGCTATATCAAATATATTCCAATATAAACAAGTAATAAATGGTACACAACTTAACTCACTAGATAAATGGTTCCACCATTGCTGCGTTGAATAAGACATATCGATGTGCATTTTCTAGTACATTATCGGGTAATGTAATTGAAGTCCCAGTTGATAGGACGACCTTCTAGAATAACGTCATTTTCATATTCTTGATTACGATGTTGATTATGTGCAACTTCAAGAGTGTTTAAAATACCTTTTTGAAAACTCCACAAATACATCTAGCATGCTACAATGCACCCTTCTGGTTGTGCTTTGTTCCATACATCACTTTTCAATACTTTCTATCTAAATAAGACATAAAGATTACAAAGATGACCACAATTACTACCAACATGATATAAGAAACAAATAATTCACCTTTTGAATGGGTACATCAAGTGATATTGAACAGGGCCACATATAAAAGTTTCGCGTCTCAAATGGATTAACAAGTGTATCGTTATATCAAAGAAGAAAGGTGGAAAATACCTTTCAAGAAGACATGAAATGTCAACTACCTTTTTTTCAAGGTGTAACATAACTTCTCTATCAATGACACGTTGGCATAGTCTATTAAAGTATGAACATAGCCTATATACTTCATGTCTTGGATCTTTTGGGAGCAAGCCTCTAAGCACGGTAGATAAAAGTTGTTGCATCAATACATGACAAAGATGAGACTTCATTCTCATCACTTTACAATCTTGTAATGATACACACTTTGAAATGTTGGAATTGTATCCATCAGGAAACTTTAGATTATACAACCTTAAACAAAATAATTTCTTCTCAAACTTCGACAATGTATGTGGAGCAGGAGGTAGGTAAGTTCGACCACCAAACTATGTTTTTTTCCTTCGATATTGATGCAACTTTGACAAGAATCGCCTATGACCCATATATGAATACTTTTTTCCATTCTTCAACCAAAGAGACGGAGTATTATCTCCACAAATTGGACATACCTATTTACTTTTTGTGGTGCATCCAACAAGATTTCCATATGCAGGAAAATCATTTATAGCCCACATGAGAATTGCTTTTAGACTAAAATATGTTTCACTTACAATATCATAGGCTTGTACTCCTTTCCATAGATGTTGTACATCTTCCAAAAGAGGTTGTAAGTAGACATCAATATCATTTCCTAGTTGTCTAGGGCAAGAAATCAACAATGTTAACATTGTATTTTCCTTTTTCATACATAACCAAGGAGGCAAGTTATACGTAAAAAGCATGATGACTGATCAACAACTATATCGACGGCTCATGTTGGAGAATGGATTAAAACCATTTGTAGCAAGGCCTAATCTAAAATTCAGGCCACTTTTGAATCAACTCGAACTCCCATGCAACAGAATCAACTGGATGTCGAATCATTCCATTAGTACTTTTATGTTGAGAATGCCATCATAAACTTTCACCCACTTCATATATTTTAAATCATTCATTTAATTCGCGGAATGGTAGGAAAGTATCTTAATACCTTAGCAGGTATACCTTGCTTGATTGCATTTGTTTGTCAATCAACTTTCCACCTTGAAGTATTACAATGTAGACAACTTTCTAACTTTTCTTTCTCATTTCTAAATAGACAACAATCGTCGACACATAACATGCACATATTTTTTGGTAGCCTAAATCAAATTCCTTGAACAATTTTATAACTTCATAAATAGATCTTGGAATGACATTATCCATTGAAAGCATGTCATACAAAAGTTCAAGAAGGCTTGTGGAACTAGCATCAGACCAACCATTAGCTGTTTTAAGTTACACAACGACATAACGGTTGATATCTTTGTATATTTTGAACCTCTTGTGTACAAAGGAGTTTTTGTTATGAGTTTTGCATGTGTATTTATGTCATAATGTCACTAATTTAGGGCATGAGACCCCGTGCTCCTGACCGAACCAGACTTGGACGTTGGAATCGTGTTACCTGAAGATGTGGACCTTCATCAAGGCTGCCAAACCGGCCTAGAGACTTAGACAATCACCATGACAACTCCAAAGGGAATTAAGGTACTACGTAGGCCAATAGCAGATGGTGCGGCGTCGAGGAGTCTCCATGCCCCTTTCCGCTCTGGTTTAGTATCGTTGAGCTAGGTGTTAGGCCGGTTAGGATTTTGTGACCTGAGTGAGAGAGTTTAGTTGCACTATGTTGAGTAGAGGATTCGACCTATGGTAGGCGTTGATCATGCAAGTAGTCAACAGAGCTGGTATGTATAGGGGGTAGTGCCCCGACCTTGGGCGACTCCATGGTCTGTAGGATGGGTTCACCAGCTACCTCCCATGGATGATGAGCAGACTAGCACTCACCATGTTGTCCCCACCTAATATGTGAGAGTGTACTTGAGGTAGCGCCTCAACTCCAAGCACCAAACACCACTGCGAAGCCTAATGTGATACAAGTTTATGCACAGCAAGGGCAACAAGCCTAAATTCTAGGATTAACGGGTGGTCATCTGTTAGGTTGCTTACTAGATATATTTTTTTCTTTGGGGGTGCTCCCCACGAGTTCATAGTCCACATTCCTTTTAACATAGTGTACCTCTGCTCTTTTCCCCTTTTAAATGCACATTCCATGTACATTCTTTGATTTTTTTTCCCACTATTGTGGTTAATTTTGTAAAGTTTCAATTTGCGCAAAAATTTATGGCGATTTATCTTCGGTCTTCTCTTACTTCCATCATGTCCTGCATAAACTTCGAGTCACACTCGATATTTTGGCGCCTCAAAATTTAGGGTGTGACAGTTGTTGTAACGATACACCTTACAAGGAGAGAGAAGAAGAAAGAAAAAAAGAAAAAAAAACTGCCGAAAATTGCATTTTCGGCGGGATCCATTGAGGCTCCGTTAAACCCTAGGAGTGGCTGCCTCCTTATGGTAAAAGGGGACGCCAGTGTACTTCAGAGCAAGGGGAGCCAGACGCGCCACCGGAGAACGGACGAACGACGACGCATCCACCGGCGACAGTAGCCAAACTCTCCGATTAGGGCCGTCGGGACTTTCGGACGAGGAAGACGAAGCGGCAGGCGTGGATCGACCCTCGGCGGCTCCGCGAACTTCCGGCTCGGCTAGGCGCGGTTTGGTGGCGCGGCTGGGCGGCTCGACATCCAAATAGTATACCGATTCCTAGGTTTTCGACCCTTCTGGAGCCATTCCCATCCTGTTTCAACCGTCTGAGGTCAAACTCCATTTTGACAAAATAGCTTGCGATAGGGACGTACCTTGGTAGCTAGGCATAAGGGATAGTTGTGAAAGGGCTCTAAGCATATCATGTTATCTTATAGGAGGTAGTTAGGCGCTGGAGTTAGCGTTGTGGGTGACTTCGGCCAAGGCCAAGGAGGTTGTCATGTTTATGTATGTGATTCTTGCAGCGAAATGCTATATATGTCATGTTTATGTATGTGATTCTTGCAGCGAAATACTATGTATGCCATGTTTATGTATGTGATTCTTGCAGTGAAACTATGTATGTCATGTTCATGTATATGATGGTTGTGACACTGTTTGCTACTCTGTATGTATGAGTTTGATTGACACCTCATGATTGTAATGAGAACCCCGCATGCCATGAATGAGATGACTAGTATGCTATGATATGCTTGCTCGATGTTGACCCAGTTATGCTATGTAATGCGATGAGGGGATGGAACGTTGTAGGTGTAATGCTATGGAGGTAAACCTTAAGAACCTGTACACAATATGGTTATGTACCTAGGGCACTCCCCCGATAGGCTACTGATGGTATGGACGCGTATTTTCGATGTTGTGTTCGCCACGATATCATGCAGGCCCTCCTTTGTCCGTGGCGTCCGGTATTGTACGTCATACATACCCGACCAAGCCAGGCCCAGGGAGTTCGCTTGCGAGCTCGCCTGGTGGGCCCACAGTCACACACGTGGGCCATGTGTGGGAAAGTACCATGCATCCACCCCCGCCCGGACAAAGCAAGGGCCTAAGGCCATGGAAAGGAATGGAAGACAGACCCCCCCCCCACCTCTCTCAGCTTCTTTCCTGTAATATTGTGTGCGACCTGTATGGTTATTGTGTGCGGCATGTATGGTTATTGTGTGCGGCATGTATGGTTATTGTGTGCGGCATGTATGGTTATTGTGTGCGGCATGTATGGTTCTTGTGTGCGGCATGTATGGTTCTTGTGTGCGACATGTATGGATGTTATGGGCGTCATGTATGTGTATTGTGTGTGTCATGTATGTGTATTGTATGCGTCATGTATGTGTATTGTGTGCGACTGCTTGTATCCGGATGTATGATTATATGCTTAACCCCAACAGTGGGGCGACTTACTAGGTATTTTATATAATACTCAAGCCACGTGCTACCCCTATTTTCAGGTAAGGGCAAGGCTCCCATGTACGGCTGACGGTGGATGATGCGAAGGGCCATGGAAATCTTGAGGAGAGTTTGTAGTGTCATAGGCGCCTTGTTGGATTCTTTTGGGTTCATAGTTTTGCGATTGTTTTCTCTAGTTCTCTGTTGATTACTTCTAGGCTAGGTTGTCGTTATTGTTTTCCTTAGGTATGAATTGCTTAAATTAATGAATGCATTGTCGATATTGAGACTGTCTCACGTGAACGCTTGTCCTGTTGATTAGGCGAGTATAAGGTAACGTCGTTAATTAGGGTAGAGAAAATTAGGGGTGTTACAGTTGTACTATGTTATGCCATGTTTATAGGTTCTTTTATAGTGTGACTATGTCATGTGGTAGTAATATCATATAATATTGCTAACCTATGATGCATAAACTTTCGTAAACCATATTATGTAAGCTATGTTATGTACAAAAGGTTTGACAAGAATTATGTGTGGACTCATATGCTATAAATGAATGGAGGTTTGACTTGTATCATAAATTTATGTCATGATTTTAAGTTATGGGGACCTTATAGATTTTTTTGTGTCATATGCATCGGGATACTTTCTTGTTATGATTGGTGCGGACACATACCTTAGGACATTTATGTTCGTCATGATGTTAGCTTGTTAACAAATGCTAGCCCGACGAGCTAGGCTCAGGGGTATACAAACCTGCCTGGTGGGTCCATGTACGCGTGTGTAGGAAAGTAGGCCATGCCATGTTTTTTTAAAAGGACAGGTTTCATCATATAACATGTGTTTGTATTTTCTGATCCTAATAATGTGGTTATTTTTCAGGTAAAAGTAAGTCATCATGGACGGATGATGATGTCTTGATAAAAGTCATGAAAGGAGTGTCAGGGTACATTTAAGTCTATTGGTAGCTGTTCAGTTAGTTTAGGCCTTGATTTATTCTATTTAATTTATGATGTTTATTTTCTGCTATTTATGACTATATTGTTTTAAGGTATTTATTTTGTATTTTAAGTCCATGCCAACTTTTTATGAAATGTTTAAAATATAGATGTTTTCCTCACATGTTAGATGTGTTATGATGCATGTAATGACAACCCTGATAAAAAATTAAGAATATTAATGCAACTTTTAAAAGTTCATTAATTTTTTTTCAAATGAGGTTCTAATGGTTTTCGCCCATATACTAACGGTAATATTTTCTTTAGTTAAACGGTAATAATGAAACTTGTGAAAGTTCAAAGGTATTTTGAAACAAAATACAATTAATTTCTATGATATCTGTTACAATGAAAAGCACAGAAAGGGAAAGGGAAATACAAAGGAAAGGGGAAGGGAAAGCACGAAATACAAAATACAATGGAAAGGGGAAGCACAGAAACGACAATATCTACTAAGGGTGGACCTAAACCGTTACAATTTCATTCCAAACTAAAGATTAAAAAAATAGTAAAATATGAAACTTTTTTTTTGTCTTTAAATCTTAGTTACTTTTGAAGCTCACTATTGGAATAAAGTTTAGATTTGAGTAATGATTTTGATGGAAGTGGAAGAATGAAGATAGGATAGAGTTGTGGAAAAGAAGAAATTAGAAATAAATTCAAAAGCAATCAATTTGGGGAGGAATTTAGTAAGGCATAACACGACAAATGCATTAACATTAATTACATCAATTAAGGATCCAAATATGATTCGAAAGAATAAAAAAAAGTAAAAAGACACAAAAGAAGAAAATTTTTTCAAATTCTGACACAATATCTACCGCTTAGATATGAAAATATTATTCCCTACCGAATACAGATTTAAGAATGAGAAAAATAATTGGGAAGGAAGGTTGAATCTTCATTCATATTCACAACCTTTAAATAGAATACAATATACCAATTAATACCTACAAATAAAGAAAATATAAACTAATTAAATCTCCAAAATAAAATATAACTAACTTATATTCCTAACTAATATATTTTTTAAATATTAAAGGATTAGGAATATCATATATTCTATAGCTAATTCAAACTAGAAATAAGTTGCACTAAATCGTGACAGCTTCCTTAAGTGCAAGCTTATTTCTAACTCCGAGAGCCTTATAGAAAACTTCAAACATTTAACAACTTGCCTTCTTGTTTGTTCTTTAGTAGCTTCTCTTTTTCTCTTTTCTTTTGCCTATGCTTTTTCTTCTTCCTAGCGGCAGTCGTTTCTGTGCTCTTCCTTTTCAGCTGATGCATCAGGAGGAGTTACAAGATCAAGTGGGTTCTCAACTTTAGCCTCTTGTGAAGAAAAAGGAGGGTCTGCTGGTTTTGACTTAGTAGGCCCCTCTCCTAGCTCAACAAGAATCTTATCCAAATCAACATCTTCTTCCGCGGTCCTTCCACTCTTCTTCTTTTTTCTTTTTATTTTTTGAAGTTTCTGCCACCCTTTTGCCTTTTATCTCTACAATTTTAAGTGACTTGTGTTAAATAAAAACCATGTGACTTATTTAGTTAGGTTTCTCAAAACATCTGAATTCACGCGAATGGAAGAGCGTAATTCTAGGTGCCATTGTTTGGTCAATTTGGGCGGAGTCTTCGTCCACTCTTCTATTCGTCCACTTTTCTATTTTTGTATAATTGGTTTTTCTATTTTTGTAATTAGATTGGGTATTTAAACCGTTCAACGGAATGAAAATAATATATCGAGTGTTCAACAAATCTCAGCGAATCTCTCTCCCTCTCTCCTTTTACTTCCGCTAATTTTTCCAAGAAACTTCGGCCAATTTTTCGCCGACATTGTCCTCCGATGCCAGAGTCAACAAGTGGTATCAGAGCCTCGTTGAAGCGATCGGTAGTATACCATCACAGAAGAGCCAACCTATCAACAATCAAGTTGAATAGCTGAAGTGGTTAGAGTGTCGACCTAACAACACACAGGTCTCAGGTTTGAGTAAAAGAAAATGCAAAGTGCAAAAATAAGCACATCGTGGGGTCCATCCCGAGCAAGCGCACCGCACAATCGGCCTCTCGTCCCCGATCACCTCGAGCAAGTCGCGATTTCAATCGAGACATTGCTTGACGTGAACGACCTAACAGTGGAAGAGGTGACTGGAAGACTACGTAACGTCCAGCTGTCGACAAGGAGGGCCGTCTACTCCTCACGGAGGAGGAATGGCTTGCACGCCTAAATCTCCGCAATAACACCGATGAGAGCAACGGGCCCTCAAGCCGCAAAGGCGGTAAGAAGCCATGTGTCACGATCATGCTCGTCCAGGGCATGTTGCCCATGGCCGCATGCCCCATGACAAGCCAACCCTTGTCATGTCTTTTCATTCTAGTGTTTTTCCTTTTGTAATTCTAGGGCGTATGACTAGTTGTCAACTTCTCCTGTCAACTTCTCCCTACCCAAGGTTATATATGCTAAGCCGTTGTTATCTTTCTCTTGCTTGCTTATATAACGTCTCTTTCCAAAATCTCTCTTTCTAAAATCTCTCTCTCCTCATTTTCTAAAACCTTCTTTTAAAACCGAGGCTAGAGGCTCGATCATACGTCGCTTGGCCGTAGGCGACGCAAGAACAAATTGGCTTAAGCTCACTTGTCGTTGAAAAGTGAGTGCCGCACAATCGCTAGTCCGCTGCCTTCGAAAGCGCGATTGTGTCAAGTGGTATCAGAGCTTTGTTAGCTCCGTAACATCAAAAAGACCGAGATCATGTCGACAACCAAGTCTACACTGAAAGCACAAGCCGACCGGCTTACGCTAATAGAGGAGGAAATGCTGTCTCAAAGAAGTCCCTGACACTCTCTGATTCCTAGAAAAGCGGGTGACCGAACTGAGTGAGAAAGTCGTAGAAGTCGACGCAATGGGCAACCGCTTGGATGGGTTGCCAATCGCAGAACTGATGTTTCGAGTGACCTCGCTCGAAGAAAGAGTTGCTCCTACGAGCAGCCCAAAACCGTCTGGTAGTCCGGATAGCTCTGTCGCGCACAAAGAGGGACGTGGCGAAGAGTTCGACGTACTACAAAATACAATGATGAGTATGTTCAATGGATTAGCTGATGAATTCAGAACAACAATCGACGACCTCCAAGAAAGGATGGCCGCCATGAGCACTCGAATTGAAGTGACCATGAAAGCCGTGGAGGGCGTCACGGCTGGGCAAACTAATGCAGGATCCAACAAACTAAGGTTCCCAGACCCTAGAGCCTTCAAAGGGAATCGGGACGCCAAAGAGTTGGAAAACTTCATCTTTGATGTCGAACAGTACTTCAAAGCCACGACGGCTTGTACCGACGACAAGAAGGTGACTATAGCCGCGATGTATCTCATAGACGACGCCAAACTGTGGTGGCGTACAAAGGTGCAAGACATCGAGGATGGATTGTGCACCATCGACTCATGGGAGGACCTCAAGAGAGAGTTGAGGGAACAATTCCTCCCCGAAAACGTAGGACATATAGCAATGGAGAAAATAGTAGACCTGAAACACACTGGAAACATACGGGACTACGTCAGACAATTCTCAACCCTGATGCTAGATATCAGGGGCACAGCAGAGAAGGACAAGGTGTTCTTATTTATAAATGGGCTACAGCCATGGGCCAAAACAAAGATACATGAGAACAGGGTCCAAACCCTAGCTGGCGCAATGGCCTACGCCGAGAGACTCGTAGACTGTGGAAACGAAGCAGGATCCCAAAGAAGAACGACATCGGCCCCAAACACAGGGGGCAAAACATACAGGCCACCAGGTCATCGAAATGGAAGCCCCAACAGACCGAGCGGATGGACGGATAGACCTCCTCAGAACAATCAAGCGGGGACATCTCGAGGGCCTTACCATCAAAAGAACCACCCGACGACGCCTTTGCAATGCATACTGTGTAAAGGCCCCCACAAGGTATCCTACTATCCTCATCGGGCCTCTCTCACTACACTCCAAGTGTCCATTCAAGAGAGCAATGAGGCAAGGGTCGAGACTATGCTAGACAAGAAGGAAGATCACGACAACCCCCGAATGGGCGCACTCAAATTCTTGTCAGCCCTCCAACGGAAAGTCGAACCGAAGGAGATAATAGAGAAAGGGCTCATGTTCGTAGATGCAACAATAAATTCTCGACCGAGCAAGAGCACTCTAATAGACTCTGGAGCAACCCACAATTTCATTGCCGATCAAGAAGCCCGAAGATTGGGATTCACCATAGGAAAGGACCTGGGGAAGATGAAAGCTGTCAACTCCGAGGCCTTGCCTATTGTGGGAGTCTCCAAAGGAGTCCCCTTCAAAATAGGGGATTGGACTGGAGAGCTAGACCTTGTCGTGGTTCGCATGGACGACTTCAACGTGGTACTTGGGATGGAGTTCCTCCTAGAACACAAGGTCATCCCAATGCCACTGGCAAAATGCTTGGTGATCACCGACTGCAACCCCACAATAATACCTGCAAGCATCAAGCAACCAAGTAATCTTCGAATGATCTCGGCCATACAGCTGAAAAGGGGACTCGCACGAGAGGAACCTACATTCATGGCCATACCACTGATGGAAGAAGCAACCACCGAAGAGACTGTCCCAGAGAAAATCAGGGAAGTACAAAACAGCTATACCGACATAATGCCAGAGAATCTACCCCAAACACTACCACCTCGTCGAGGCATTGACCATGAAATCGAACTTCTCCCTGGGGTTAAACCGCCAGCAAAGAACGCATACCGGATGGCTCCGCCCGAGCTAGCCGAATTGAGGAAACAACTGGATGAGTTGCTGAAGGCGGAATTCATTCGCCCGACAAAGGCACCTTATGGAGCCCTCGTACTGTTCCAGAAGAAGAAGGATGGGACGTTGCGTCTGTGCATAGACTATAGAGCCTTAAACAAGGTGACGGTACGCAACAAATACCCTCTGCCAATAATATCTGACTTGTTCGACCAACTTCACGGGGCCAAGTACTTCACGAAGTTGGACTTACGATCAGGGTATTATCAAGTACGTATTGCCGAAGGGGACAAACCCAAGACGACGTGCGTAACAAGATATGGGGCCTTTGAATTCCTGGTAATGCCCTTTGGCTTGACGAACGCCCCAGCTACCTTCTGCACGTTGATGAACCAGGTTTTCTACGAATACCTGGATCAGTTCATCATAGTATACCTCGACGACATCGTTGTTTACAGTACAACCCTCGAGGAACACAAAGTGCACTTGAAGCTGGTGTTTGACAAGCTACGGCAGAACCAATTGTATGTGAAGAAAGAGAAATGTGCATTCGCACAAACATGCATCAACTTCCTTGGACATGTCATCAAATGTGAACAAATTAGTATGGATAGCGACAAGATAAAAGCTATCCAAGAATGGAAAGTTCCTACTTCCGTATCTGAGTTGCGGTCCTTCTTAGGATTAGCCAACTACTATAGGCGGTTCGTCGAAGGGTTTTCACGACGAGCCGCCCCATTGACAGAGCTATTGAAGAAAGACCACCCTTGGTCGTGGTCGAATGATTGTCAAATTGCCTTCGAAAATCTGAAATCAACCATGACGAGGGGTCCTGTACTCGGGTTGGTAGATGTCACAAAGCCATTTGAAATAGAAACTGATGCTTCCGACTTTGCTCTAGGTGGGGTCCTTATTCAAGAAGGCTACCTCATCGCTTACGAAAGTCGAAAGCTCAACGATGCCGAACGAAGATACACTGTCTCCGAGAAAGAAATGCTGGTTGTAGTCTATTGCCTTCGAGTCTGGAGACAGTATCTCTTGGGATCACAGTTCGTAGTGAAGACGGATAACAGCGCCACTTGCCACTTTTTTGATCAACCAAAATTAACAGCAAAGCAAGCTCGGTGGCAGGAGTCGTTGGCCGAATTCGACTTCAAGTTCGAACACAAAGCAGGAAAGAGTAATCAAGCAGCCGACGCGCTGAGTCGGAAGGGCGAACATGCGGCCCTGTGCATGTTAGCCCATATTCATTCAAGTAAGATCGATGGATCGATGCGCGACATCATCAAGGAACATTTACACAAAGATCCATCAGCCAAAGCCGTCGTCGAACTAGCTAAAGCTGGAAAAACGCTACAGTTTTGGGTTGAGGGAGACCTCCTGTTGACCAAAGGAAACAGATTGTATGTCCTAAGAACAGGGGAACTGAGGAAGAAGCTCATTCAGGAATGTCATGATACCTTATGGGCTAGACACCCTGGGTGGCAAAGAACGTACGCCCTAATAAAGAAGGGGTACTTCTGGCCAAACATGCGAGACGACATCATGCAATACATCGAGACGTGCCTCATCTGTCAACAAGACAAAGTCGAGAAAGCCAAAGTCTCTGAACTCTTGGAACCTCTACCTGTGCCAACAAGACCTTGGGAAAGTGTATCTCTGGACTTCATAACACACCTCCCAAAAGTCGGAGAATATGACGTCATCTTGGTTATTGTAGACCGATTCTCAAAATATGCGACATTCATCCCCACTCCAAAATTATGCTCGGCAGAACTCACAGCCCAACTGTTTTTCAAACACGTTGTAAAGCTATGGGGCATTCCGTCAAGCATCATCAGTGATAGGGATGGCAGATACATTGGGACATTCTGGACTGAGTTATTCGCCTTCTTGGGAACAACCTTAAACATCTCCTCGAGTTATCACCCTCAAACCGATGGACAGACAAAACGGTTCAATTGCTTGCTTGAAGAATACTTATGTCACTTTGTCGACGCTCGCCAGAAGAACTGGATACAACTGTTAGATGTCGCCCAATTTTGCTTCAATTGCCAAACAAGCTCGTCTACAGGGAAGAGTCCCTTCGAAATTGTAAGTGGACGACAACCGGCCTTACCCCGGGCATGGAAGAGTCCCTTCGAAATTGTAAGTCCCTTCGAAAAATCCTCAAGCTCACAACTTTACAAGAGAATGGAAGCAGACGACAGATATAGCCCGGGCATATTTAGAGAAGGCTTCCAAGCATATGAAAAAATGGGCGGACAAGAAACGTCGCCCCCTTCAATTCCGAGCAGGAGATTAAGTTCTTATCAAGCTGAGACCAGAACAGATTAGATTTCGCAGCCGAAAGGACCAGAGACTAGTTCGAAAATATGAAGGCCCGGTTGAAGTCCTTAAAAAGATCGGGGCTACCTCCTACCGAGTTGCACTACCCGCATGGATGAAAATCCACCCAGTAATTCATGTGAGCAACTTGAAGCCCTATCACCCTGACCCAGACGACGACCAACGGAATGCAACCACAAGACCGAGCATCGATCTGAAGCAGAAAGAAATGAAAGAAGTAGAAGAGATCCTAGCCGACAGGGTTAGGAAGATAAGAATACCTGTACGGACGATTCGTGAATTTCTTGTCAAATGGAAGAATCTTCCTACAGAGGAAACAAGCTGGGAACGCGCCGAAGATCTGAACTCCGCCGCCACCCACATCGCAAGGTTTGAAAGTAGTCGGTTGACGGGGTCGTCAACCAATTAGGTGGGGGAGGATGTCACGGTCATGCTCGTCTAGGGCATGTTGCCCATGGCCGCATGCCCATGACAAGCCAACCCTTGTCATGTCTTTTCATTCTAGTGTTTTTCCTTTTGTAATTCTAGGGCGTATGACGCCTCAAAAATATCATGTCTAGGCCTGCCAGACTTAAAATGGCTCAGAATGTACTATAGGGGGATATGACTAGTTGTCAACTTCTCCCTACCCAAGGTTATATATGCTAAGCCGTTGTTATCTTTCTCTTGCTTGCTTATATAACGTCTCTTTCCCAAAATCTCTCTTTCTAAAATCTCTCTCTCTCCTCGTTTTCTAAAACCTTCTTTTAAAATCGAGGCTAGAGACTCGATCATACGTCGCTTGGCCGTAGGCGACGCAAGAACAAATTGGCTTAAGCTCACTTGTCGCTGGAAAGTGAGTGCCGCACAATCGCTAGTCTGCTGCCTTCGAAAGCGCAATTGTGTCACCATGGAAGTCCCATGGGCGCATGCGCGGGAAAGATGGGGATCAAAATAAGGAGTCGACCAATGGCAGGCCGATCCAGTGCTCGAACTGTGGGAAGAGAGGACACCTGAGCAGGAATTACTGGAACAAGGAGAAGGCCGAAAAGGCCCATGTGGCTCAATCCGAGGAGGACGAGCCAGCTCTCTTCATGGTAAGTGCATGCGTCCCCAATTTTAATTTCAAATCCACGGAGATGGAGGGACGAGCAACACGAGCACCGACGATGGATCCTCGACACAGGGGCAACAAACCATATGACCAGGGCTAGATCTGTGTTCTTCGCACTCGACTCGGGGATCCGCGGGATGGTGAAATTCGACGATGGCTCCGTCGTCGAGATCGAAGGGCGCGACACAATCCTATTCGTCAGCAAGGGAGACGAGCATCGCAAGCTGACAGACGTCTACTTCATCCCGAGGCTCAAGGCTAACCTTGTGAGCCTGGGTCAACTCGATGAGACAGGCTGCTTCATTTCCATCGAGCGCGAACTACTCAAAATCTGCGATAATCAACGACGGCTGCTCACGTAGGCAAGGCGCACTACAAACCGTCTTTACATCCTGTAGTTAGAGATAGAGCAACCCGTCAGCCTCTCGGCCAAGATCGAAGAGGTATTTTGGAGGTGGCACGCAAGGTACGGGCACTTAAACTTTCCTGCTCTAGAAAAGCTACAGAAGGAGAAGTTGGTGCATGGTTTGCCAGCAATCAAAGGCGTGAACAAGCTGTGCGACGGGTGCCTCATCAGCAAACAGAGGCGCACACCCGTTCCGTCTCAAACATCCTACCGAGCCGATGAGCCGTTGGAGCTTGTACACGGCGATATCTGCGGGCCCATCAAGCCGGCGACCCCAGGCGGTAAGAGTCTCTTTCTCCTGTTAGTCGATGACAAAAGCCGCTTCATGTGGCTGTCCCTGCTACAAGCGAAAAGTGACGCGGCAGAGGCAGTTAAGCGCATTAAAGCGCGAGCGGAGACCGAATGTGAGAAGAAGATGCGAGTGCTGCGCACAGACCGAGGCGGAGAATTCACCTCGGAAAGTTTCGGTAAGTACTGCAACGAGATCGGCATACAATGGCACCTAACGGCGCCCTACTCCCCCCAACAGAACGGAGTGGTGGAGCGCCAAAATCAGACCATCGTCGGGACAGCGAGGTCATTGTTGGTGACGTCCGGGATGCCTGGGAGATTCTGGGAGAGGCAGTAATGACGACCGTCTATCTTCTCAATCGATCACCAACCCGAAGCCTCGACGGGAAGACGCCATATGAGGCCTGGTACAACAAAAAACCAGCGGTACATCATTTCCGCGTGTTCGGCTGCGTCGCATACATGAAGGTAACATGTCCCCACCTCGCCATGCTCGATCCCAGGGGGCTGAAGATCGTCTTCATCGGCTATGAACCCGGGAGCAAGGCGTACAGACTCTATGATCCTGTAGGGGGGCGAGCTCACGTGTCTCGCGACGTCGTCTTCGACGAAAGCACCTTCTGGCAGTGGAATGACGTGATCGAGGCAGACCATAATCCAAATCAATTCACGTTGGAGTACCTCGTCACCAAGCCGGAAGAAGGAGGAGCCCAGCATCAGGAGCCGTCACCGCCGCCAGCAGGTGCACCCCCTGAACCAGTGGAATTCGTAACACCACGGACTGCGGATTCGACGCTGGATGCCCATCACGATACTGATCTGGAGGCCAGGTACCGGAGGATGGACGACCTAGTGGGAGGAGGTGAACCACCTGGACTGGTAGCGCGCGAGCTCGAAGAAGTGGCCGAACTACATGTCATCAGTGCAGATGAACCGAACACCTTCGCCGAAGCAGAAAAGAACCCGTGCTGGCTGAAGGCAATGCAGGAGGAGATGACATCCATCACCGAGAACCAGACGTGGAGTCTGGAGGATATGCCATCGGGACACCGAGCCATAGAGCTCAAATGGGTCTTCAAACTGAAGCGCAACGAAAAAGAAGAAGTTGTGAAGCACAAGGCCCGTCTGGTGGCGAAGGACTACGTCCAGAAGCAAGGAGTGGACTTCGAAGAGGTATTTGCGCCAGTGGCAAGGTTAGAATCCATTCGTTTCTTGCTGGCAATTGTGGCACATTACTCTTGGGAGGTTCACCATATGGACGTAAAGTCTGCCTTCCTTAACGGAGAGCTGAAGGAGACTGACTATGTCCGACAACCACCTGGCTTCCTGGACAACGACAACCCCAATAAGATACTGCGCCTGCACAAGGCACTCTACGGGCTTCAACAAGCCCCACGAGCCTGGAACGCGAAGCTCGATAGTACTCTACTGTCACTGAAATTCAAACGTTGTGCCTCTGAGCATGGCATGTACACGCACGGCCATGGCAAGAAGCGACTGATCATGGGAGTGTACGTCGACGACCTCATAATCACTAGAGGCGACGTGGAAGTCCTCGGAAGGTTCAAGAAGAAGATGTCGAAAAACTTTGAGATGAGCGATCTCGACGTGCTCAGCTACTACCTCGGCATCGAAGTGCAACAAAATTCTACCGGCATCTCCATCTGCCAAAGTGCATACGCGAAGAAGCTGCTGGACACAACTGGACTTGTGGACAGTAATCCTACAAGAGCGCCAATGGAGGCCCGACTCCAACTAAGGAAGGCCGGCACTACATCGACAGTCGACTCCACCAATTACCGCAGCATTGTCGGGAGTCTGCACTATATGGTAAACTCTAATCCTGATCTTGCTTATTCTATTGGATATGTGAGTAGGTTTATGGAAGCACCTAGGGAGGAGCATCTAGTGGCTGTCAAGCGCATCCTGCGCTATGTAGCCGGAACCAGAGGCTGGGGTGTAAGATACTGCGTAGGGAGCGGAAAGGAGAAACTCAAGCTGGTCGGCTACAGTGATAGTGACATGGTCGGTGACGTTGATGACCGTAAGAGCACCAGCGGAATGATCTACTTTCTCTCAGGCGGCGCGATCTGCTGGCAATCAACAAAACAGAAGGTAGTTGCTTTGTCTTTCTGCGAAGCAGAATACGTTGCCGCTTCGATGGCAGCAACACAAGGGATCTGGCTTGCGCAACTAATGGAAGAACTCATCGGGAGAGAAAGCGATCCACCAATGCTATACGTAGACAACAAAGCTACGATCTCCCTGATCAAAATCCAGTTTTGCACGACCGGAGCAAGCACATAGAAATCAGATTCCACTACATTCGAGAATGTGCAGATCGAGGGCTCATCAAAATTGATTTCATCCGAACAGAGGAACAACTTGGAGACATTTTCACCAAGTCCCTGGCGCGGGTGAAATTTGAAGAACTACACTCAAAGATCGGAGTTCAAATGATAAGGTACAGCTTTTAGGAGGAGATTGTTAAATAAAAGCCATGTGCCTTATTTAGTTAGGTTTCTCAAAACATCTTAATTCACGCGAATGGAAGAACGTAATTCTAGGTGCCATTGTTTGGCCAATTTGGGCGAAGTCTTCGTCCACTTTTCTATTTTTGTATAATTGGTTTTTCTATTTTTGTAATTAGATTGGTTATTTAAACCGTTCAACTGAAGGAAAATAATATATCGAGTCTTCAGCAAATCTCAGCGAATCTCTCTCCCTCTCTCCTTTTACTTCTGCTAATTTTTCCAAGAAACCTTCGGCCAATTTTTCGTCGACATTGTCCTCCGAATTGCCAGAGTCAACACCTTGGTAGTTTTTGTTGTCTCTTCGTCTGATATTTCTTTTTCTACCTCTTTATCTGATACATCAAAATCCCTAGTCTTCACTTCTTGATCAAGGCCCTTGCTTTCCTTGCACTCGTCATCCAACTGAACTAGTCGACTCCACCAAATCCCTAGTCGACTCCACCAATTACCGCAGCATTGTCGGGAGTCTGCACTATATGGTAAACTCTCATCCTGATCTTGCTTATTCTATTGGATATGTGAGTAGGTTTATGGAAGCACCTAGGGAGGAGCATCTAGTGGCTGTCAAGCGCATCCTGCGCTATGTAGCCGGAACCAGAGGCTGGGGTGTAAGATACTGCGTAGGGAGCGGAAAGGAGAAACTCAAGCTGGTCGGCTACAGTGATAGTGACATGGTCGGTGACGTTGATGACCGTAAGAGCACCAGCGGAATGATCTACTTTCTCTCAGGCGGCGCGATCTGCTGGCAATCAACAAAACAGAAGGTAGTTGCTTTGTCTTTCTGCGAAGCAGAATACGTTGCCGCTTCGATGGCAGCAACACAAGGGATCTGGCTTGCGCAACTAATGGAAGAACTCATCGGGAGAGAAAGCGATCCACCAATGCTATACGTAGACAACAAAGCTACGATCTCCCTGATCAAAATCCAGTTTTGCACGACCGGAGCAAGCACATAGAAATCAGATTCCACTACATTCGAGAATGTGCAGATCGAGGGCTCATCAAAATTGATTTCATCCGAACAGAGGAACAACTTGGAGACATTTTCACCAAGTCCCTGGCGCGGGTGAAATTTGAAGAACTACACTCAAAGATCGGAGTTCAAATGATAAGGTACAGCTTTTAGGAGGAGATTGTTAAATAAAAGCCATGTGCCTTATTTAGTTAGGTTTCTCAAAACATCTTAATTCACGCGAATGGAAGAACGTAATTCTAGGTGCCATTGTTTGGCCAATTTGGGCGAAGTCTTCGTCCACTTTTCTATTTTTGTATAATTGGTTTTTCTATTTTTGTAATTAGATTGGTTATTTAAACCGTTCAACTGAAGGAAAATAATATATCGAGTCTTCAGCAAATCTCAGCGAATCTCTCTCCCTCTCTCCTTTTACTTCTGCTAATTTTTCCAAGAAACCTTCGGCCAATTTTTCGTCGACATTGTCCTCCGAATTGCCAGAGTCAACACCTTGGTAGTTTTTGTTGTCTCTTCGTCTGATATTTCTTTTTCTACCTCTTTATCTGATACATCAAAATCCCTAGTCTTCACTTCTTGATCAAGGCCCTTGCTTTCCTTGCACTCGTCATCCAACTGAACTGAAGATTCTAACAAGTTCTTGTCATCCGTCCCATTACCTTGTTCTCTTTCACCAACCAAACTGTCTTCCAATTTGTCGCCTTCGTTAGCCACAACATCACGTTCATCCTTAGTACAATTCCCCAAATCAATCAATACATCCCGACTTTCTAATAAACTAGCATCAACATTGCAAGCTTCTCTCTCTTTAGCCACATCCATGCTCTTATCCAACAACTCAGCCTCTACTACAACACTGTCGTTCTGAACTTGGTCTAGATTCTCACTTTCAACCTCCAAATGCTTTTCTTCTACCAATTTATCTTCATTCTCAGGAAACGATTCAGCTTCACATCCAGTTTCCGATTTCGGATCTGGTTCGGGTTCAAGATTCGGTTCAGGTTCAGATGCAAGCGCAATTTCAGGCTCTAGGGAAGGACAATTTACAATCCTCAGACTCTTTGAGTCCCATCCACCAGAATGGGTCAAAAAACACTCGCGATCTGCGGTTCTTAATTCAGAAGATTGATAGTCTAGAAACTCACCTTCATTGAGGGACTACTTGCATGAAACCGCAGAGCTCCTGGATCCTAGAGAGCATGCAAAGCTGCAAACATAAACAGCAGAGCCCCTAGAAGCTTCCCAATCAGCCTGCAAGTCTAACAAATTGGTAGTTTGATCCAAATCTTCAGAGATGAGGAAATCGTCAGCCTCAGAGGCGTCAAGATCGTCAAAGGTTAGTTCGAAATTTTTGTTTTCGTCGAATCCCAAATCCAAGGCCGTGAAATAAACAGAAGGGTCACCAGGGGCAGCACAATTGGCATTGGAGAAAAAAAGAGAGTCCAGAAGCAGAATTTGGAGAGAATCAAATTCAGAAGCGTAAGTAGTGAAATTAGAATTTTGATCATTTGTAGAGACATCATCTTGATATACGGCTGAAGTCATGTTTGTTGGCTGATCTAGAATCTCAGTGGTTAAGCAGTATTCCCAAATTGGATCCGAAGAATTTTTACTTTCATGTACAACATTTGCTTCTGGTTCCTGGATTTTGACTCGGCAATTTGGCTTAATATGGCATGGCTTTCCGCAACAATCACACAACACTTTCACCTGACAATCTCGTTTAAAATGGCTTGGTTTTCCACACCTGTAACAAGCTTTAAATGGCTTCTTTGACGACTCCTCACTTCTGAATTGATTCCCATTGCTTGATGAAAGCTTTGAATGAAAATTCTGTCTCCTTTGATCTTTGACATACAACACATCTTCTGACTTCGGGGAAAACTCATTGCTATTAGTCATTTGCTTAATCAAGGTTTCCTGATTGGAAAGAAGATTCTCCAGTTACATTTACTGTAGGCTGATTTGTCCACCCTTGTATTGAGGAAACAAAGGGCATAAACTCTTTTAGTAATCCACGAATAAGATAATGCCGTAATCGAGCATCACTCACTGGCTCCTCAGCATCTAATTCTGAAATTTCATAACATAGATTTTTCACTTTTAAAAAATATTCTTCAACAGACAAATTACCTTCAACAGACAAATTACCTTGAGTTACCATAGCTAGTTCATTCTCTAGAAATTGCAGTCGAGCGGTATTTTTCTTAGCGAACAACTTTTGAAGTGTATCTCATACTTGCTTTGGTGACTTTAAATCACGAACATGATCAATATACTCCTTGTTAATCAAGGTTCGCAAGGTAAATAAGGCTTCTCCGTATTTGATCTTCCATTGTCGACGTAATTCTGCATTCTGTGGAGTATGTGCTGGAATTTCTGTGTCATCACCTTCAATTAAGTCTCATAAATCCTGCACTTGTAGATAAGCTTCCATGCATAACTTCCAATAACTATAGTTATTGCCAACAAGCTTTTCCATAGCTATACCCATAGAAGCACTTCCACCATTCATCTCGTTGAGTAATAATATCAAACCGTACCAACTTGGCTCTGATACCAACTGACGCAATATCTACCACTCAAAAGTGTGGATAGATATGAAAATATTATCACTTAACGAAAGAATACACATTTAAGAATGAGAAAAATAATTGGGATCGAAGCTTCAATATTCATTCATATTCACAACCTTGAAATAGGATACAAGATACCAACTAATACATAAAGAAAATATAAACTAACTAAATCTTCAAAATAAAATAAAATATACTATTAATCAAATCTAACTGATTAGGAATATCTCAGATATATTTTTAACTAATATATTTTTTAAATATTAAATGATTACGAATATCATATATTCTATAACTAATTCAAATTAGAAATAAGTTGCACTAAATTCTGACAAATTGAAAAGCCACCAACATCAATGAAAATCCTCAATTTCAAACCAAATTTCTTTAATTGAGAGAATAATATTGAAATATGATAAATTTATAACATAGTTAAATTACTTTATATGATTTATAATGAATTTTTAAGCTTACTAGATCTTTATCATTTTTAAATAAAATTGGAAAGGAAGAGTTTAATAATAAATAAAAGTAAGATATTATCTTTATGGGTGGTTTGGATATTTTTAAGTAAGATATTTTTAAGCTCACTTGATTTATTAAGTTACAACAATCCTCCCTTTCATCTCATTTGGGTGGTTTGGAGTCAATCGGATAATACATTTTCTAACGATTCTAGGTTGGCTGATTCGACTTTGGTCGGATAAGCTCGAACAGTTTTTTTATTAGTTTCAACTCTTTCGAAACGTTTAAGGTTATTATGACTATGTTTAGCTAATTTAAATTATTTGAAGTTAAGTTTAAATTATCTCACGTAAGATTAGGTGAGCTAATTTCTATAGTAGAATTCAAAACTATGATGGTGAGACTCTTTAGGTAGAATTAAATTCAAAACTATGATTGTGGCTCTACTATTGGTATAGTTGGATGAATTGAATGATGTATGAACAACACGTGCTCTGTGGCTCCTCCATGTGTCGTGTTTTATGATTCTTGTGACATGAATTATGTCGTACGATGCTATGTTATGTTATGTCATGACTACGTGATGATGTATTATGACTTATGTTATACTATGATATGTCATGTACACCATGTTAACATGATTGCTTTCGAGACTGTGAAATATTGTTATCCCAAGAATGTATTCATGAAAATGTTTATGAAAGACGAATGTACGATCTACATATGATATGATTTGAAGTTAGGGGGACCTCATGCGTTTTTATGTGTCATATGCATCAGAATACTTTCCCGTTATGATTAGTATGAATGCGTACATTTAAGTTTGCTATTGTTAAAAATATTTAGTACTAAATTATAGTTTACCATATATATCATATTTGATATTTTATTATAAGACAAATATCTAGATATTTGCTTTATTACTATAGGTATCTTTCCAGTTATTGTTATTTCCAATTATTACTCTTTTCATATCCTTGTAATTTATTTGATTATAAATAGATAACTTTTACACCATTCAGGTGTGGTGGATTAAGCAAACATTCTCAACCATGATGTTATGATACGGTATTGTGTACACCATAATACTATACAGGCTCCTTTCCCTCCGTAACTTAGGTAGTGTGAGTGTGCGCTAGCTAAAGGGTAGGCCTAGGTTGCACGTATACACTCGCTTGGTGGGTCCATGTCCGTGTATGTGGATAGTGTACATTGAAGTACTACCATCCAATTTTAGCTCATACTTAAAAAGCAAAATTTAAGGCCATAAAATGATTTTTATGAAAGTGTAACTCCTTGTATAATTGCTTGCATTTCGTGACCTTTACAGTGAGATCACTTACTGAGTATGTTATAAATATGTAATACAATCGTGTTATCATTCAATCCTTTGTTTTCATATTAATATTTTAACTTCAAAGCCCTTTGTAAGTACAATTTAAAAAGGTTTAGGAATCAAATTTCTGATTCAAGAGATAAATGGACAAAAAGAAATACGACAAAATTATCTATGATTGTTTTTGTCTCTAGCACGACCACTTGATGAAATGGAGAGGGAAGTGGGACAAATGACAGAGACTAATATAGATAAAAAGTCAATGTCAATGTCAATGGATAATTCAAAAAGTATATAATAGATATTTCTATAAAATAAAATAAAACACTAAGTATTTATATTATATTCACCTCTAGCATCCTTCTAGCAAGAATGAAGTTTGTTCGAACTATGCAACTAATATTAGTCACAAAAGGTCGCTTCTTTTATAGTGTTCACGTTGCGGGATTTTCAAGATTCACAATGAAAGCTTGGTTGAACCTACGAGTGATAAAAGACAGTGCTTTTTTACGCTTAGTCCAAGTTGCATCAACATAAACCTTAAAAGATAAGCATTTTCCTTTCTAAGTGACGTTTGAACTGTGCCACTGATATTAATAAAAAAGATCGCTTCTTTCACAGTATTCACGTTACAAGATTTTCAAGATTCTCAATGAAAGCTTGGTTGAACCTACGAGTGATAAAAGATAGTACTTTTGTGCTTTTAAAATATATAGTATTCATTCCAGCTAATCTGTTGCAATATGATTCACACAACACGATATAATATCTAATAGAAATGGTTGGTTTTGTACCACATTTTTTAGTGTACAATAGTGATAGATAGTGATATTGATATTATAAATTTTGGAACATGGGATTTAGAAAATCACAAGAATCCAACATTTTCTATGCGTTTTTCAAATGGACGGTTACTTTAGTTTAATCATTAAAAAAAAGGCTTTATTTACTCTACTATTTTATAACAAACAAGTTGGGAGTATCACGTGCCACGAAACTTCACGTATGTAAAGAATAAAAAATAAATATTATTGGAGGGGTATGTTCGAATCACACGAGTTGATAAATAAGAATAAAATTAATATTCTTTCCATGACTATAATAGCTAACACGAGTATAGCTCAATTTAAAAATCTAGAATATTTTTATTGATATTAAAAGAATTTTTAAAAAATGTTAATTATCGATAAAAAAAATTCATTTAATAATGTGGGAATAAAATATAAACTATAACCTTAAAACAAAACAAGGAAAAAAAAATAAACTAAAAAAAATTAAATAAATAAATTGGTCAATACGAGGATTGCGCCATTGGAATGATAAATAAATAATTATATATAAATAAAAAAATAATTAGGTTTTTTAAGGAATATGAGCAAGATACAGCTCAGCAAATTTCTGACCATTCGCATTTAAAAAAAAAAAAAAAAAAAAAGGAAAAAACGTAAATTAGTTTTGAACAGCCAATAAGAATTGGAGTAGGTGACACGTCAGCATTAAAAACGGGTATATATCGCTGACTCTTTCTCTCCATCTTACGCCCTTCTCTCTCTCTCTCTCTCTCTCTTGGTGATTTTAGAGAGATATATTTCCTTTTTTTTTTTTTTTTTTTTTATATATATATTTATTTCTCTGTTCTATTGATCTAAAAGAAAAAAAAAAAAAAAAAAAAAAAGGTTTCTTCTACTTTCTTTTTTAAAAATTGAATTTTGTGGGTTTTTTTGTTTGGATTTAGCCTTCCCCTTTTGCTCTTTAGATTCAGATTTTTGGGTATTTTTTCAATGAAATTTTGATTCTTTCTATCAAATATGAACTGAAAATGGGGTTTTTGAAAATGGGTTGGGAGAATTGAGTGAAAATCTGAATTTTTTTTTTGGTGGGTTTTTTATGGATCTGTTCTTGATTTGTTCTAAAGGGTTGGAAGAAAGGTGGAAGAAGAAGAAGGAGAAGAATGGGCAGGCGTTGTTTGCAGGAGTAGCATCTTCAAGATTCACAAGCTGAATAATTCAACCTGAGAATCTTGATGATGCTGCATCAGCAATAAAACGACTATATACTCCATAAAGACAAGGCCTCAAGGACCTTTCTTTAGCCTCACCATTCTATTGCTAAGGTAAATTCAAAATTATATTCCATTTAGCTCTTCACTTCTAGCTGTTCATCATTGTTTGCTTGATTCTAGTTTTGAGTTTATTTCTAATGTTTATCAACCAATAAAGTTTTGGATCTATCTCTATTGTCTATTATTGTCCTAGTTTTGCATAATCATACATGCTAGGTTTTTTTTAGGTCAACTTGTGGGATGTCAATATGGATTGATCAATCATATCTCTCTTAATCAATAAAGTACTTGTTTCGATTAGCATATAACATGCCTAATTTTATGTTTATATAAAACGACTTAGAAAATTTGTGAGAGAGGAATGAAACCATTCGGTGGGCTTGGACGGTTACAAATGATATCAGAGCTAGACACCGAACGGTGTGCTAGTGAGGACGTTGGCCCACAAGGGATAGATTGTGAGATTCGGTGGGCTTGAGTTGTTACAAATGATATTAGAGCTAGACACCAGGAGGTGTGCTAGCAAGGACACTGGCCTCTAACGAGTAGATTGTGAGATCCGGTGGGCTTGAGCTGTTACAAATGATATCAGAACTAGACACTGGGCGGTATGCCAGTAAGGACGCTGACCCTTAAGAGGTAGATTGTGAGATCTCACATCGGTTGAGATAAATGCTTCTTGGCCCCCAAGGGAGATGGATTAGGAGATCCCACATCGGTTGAAGATAAGTGTGTGGAAACCTCTCGCTGGCCCAGATTAAGTTTTAAAAAAAACTATTTGAACTCAAATGAATATAAAATGGGAAGTTAGTGTATGATTAGATGAAAAAACATATGGAAGGGACAAATGATGAATGATGGAAGACAAGGTTAGAAACGCACTACACGGCAGAGGTTAGTGTTGGATGGTGTTTTGTGTGTTTTTTTGATTCATACGATATAAGATGTCCTTTGGCTAAGATTCTCATGTCTTGTCATGTTGGTTTTTGGTGATTGTAAACATCTCATCTTGTCCACAAACACTTGTACATAGTTGAGTTGTACATTTGCTCGATAACTCATCCACCTAACAACTTTTTCTTTTTGTGCTTTTATTCAAAAGTGCTTTTGTATCCTTTTTACTACTTTAGATTGAGATTCTTTCTATTTTCTATAACATTTGTCCTTTCTTATATGTATTCATATCAAATCACTTTGTTGTGAGCAAACTTTAAAAAACGTACTCCGCTTAATATTTTGGTAATGAAATGACTTTGATATAACTACACGACAAACAGTGTTCGTGTGGTATGATTTGGTAAACATAAGTTGATCGTTAGGTAAAATAGAGGAGCATCTTGTGCTCGTCTTGTAGTAATTTAGCTCCTATTAGAGCTCATTTCATTCATTGTATCTCATCTTATAACTCCTTGGAGCTCATTTATCTTATTAGGGTTACTCAAAATTTTTGGATAATCTAATTAGTTCTTTGCTATTATTGTAATCATAACCATCATCATAATCTCGTGCTTGCTAATTACTATATACTTGTATGGACCCTGTCCTTCTGTCCTTACTTGAACAGGTTCACAATTAAAGGATAGTTGGAGATCCCATTATCATCCCGACCCATAAAATCCTCATGGCACCACATATCATTATAATCTAAGGCATGATCGTCTTATCTATCAACTCATCATTGGATACAAATTTAGATTATAGCCAATCAAAACAAGTTCACTTTAAAGGTTAACTGGTTACCCATTAACCATCTCTACATTGTGCAAGCATAAGAGGAGTGACTACATGTCTTTGCCAAGTACCAAAATACTATGTCAACCATTGTCAATAGAGATAAGTTCAAAATTAAGGGATAGAGATAAGTTCAAAATTAAGGGATAGTTGGCAAACCCCTAACCGTCTCCACATAGTAGCAGAATCCTATCATATCATAGGCATGATAAAGTAAATTACATATAACTAAATGATATATCATGTTAACATGTTGCCTAATTTCATATGGTATTAGATCATTCATCTAGGTCCGTTACAAACAGTAGTTTAATTAATCATCAAACTTTTAAAGGTCAAACTCAATTAGTTCCATTTCGAATTTGATATCAATATTAACTCATAATCAACTCCGTCCTATAAGAAAATTCTTTAAAGTAACCTTGAGGAGCTACATACCTCGCTTGAAGCTCGATTTTGTAATAAAATTGGCCCTCTCTTATTTCAAATTTTAAAAATATCATAGATAGGTCCTAGAATAAGTACAAAGTATTATCATCGATGGTCAATGGAATGGTACTTTAGTCCGTCAGAACATGTACCATGGGATGGCCCATCAAGTTTCAAGTTTCAAGTTACCATTAGTTTGGTCAATGACATTATTAATAACATTGATTAATCATTTGTAGATGTGGCCTTCATTTTAGATCCGGTAGTCTTATTCCAATAAGTTTTGTCGTATGGTAGGTAAAATCTTGTAACATACGAGTCCTTACGAGAATTAATTTGTCAATTTTTTTTTTTTTTTTTTTTTTTTTTAGTTTGAACTTTGGATATTTTATTGAGAACCTTAAAATCTTGTAACATATGAGTCCTTCCTCAAGTGGCGCCCATTAGGTCACGTGAGGGCCTAGACGAGTGCCATGCGACCGAGAAGAATGGTGCGTCATCTAACACACCACAGGGCATTGAAGACAAGTTGAGACATAAGCAAGATAGAATCTAACACACCACTGGAAGTGGGCATGGGCATTGAAGACAAGTTGAGACATAAGCAAGATAGAATCTAACACACCACTGGAAGTGGGCATGGGCATTGAAGACAAGTTGAGACATAAGCAAGATAGAATCTAACACACCACTGGAAGTGGGCATTGAAGACAAGTTGAGACATAAGCAAGATAGAATCTAACACACCACAGGAAGTGGGCATTGAAGACAAGTTGAGACATAAGCAAGATAGAGACATCCAATAGGCATGAGGGGCAAAGATGGGCTTGTTGAAGGGCCGGGTAGGGGGCCACTTGAGGGTCCCTGCTTCTATTGTCGCAATGTGAGGGTTACAACCCACTCTCTTCATAGTTACGTTGTGGCATTCTCCACCACTTATACTAGTCATCGTCCTCGATGACATACTTGGGGCACAACCATTGTTGGGTTGTGACACTCTACACGTGTCTTGATTTATCCATCATAACATCCAAATTTGTCATCACTTTTACACATAATAGCATGATCATATCACAACATAACATCCAAATTTGTCATCACTTTTACACATAATAGCATGATCATATCACAACGTGACTTATCATGATATAACATAGCTCATCATGGTCTGACATGACATAACATGATATAGCATGACATAGTGAGAATGTTTGCTTAATCCACCACACCTAAATGGTGTGTGAAAGTTCTCTATTTATAATAAAATAAATTACAAGGATACGAAAATAATAATAAATAGAAGTATACCTATAGTAATAAAGGCAAATATTCATAATATAGCATATCAGTACTTAACTTAGCATATCATTACCCAACATAGCCTATCGTAGTCTACTATCATATAATATAACATGACTTATCAAAACATAGCATATCATAACATCGCATAACATAACATTCAAGCATATGACACATGCAGGAACTACAGGACATGTATCATCATACATAAGACAATTCTTCAAACCAAACCGATAGTGGGGACTCACTTACTTAGCTGGCCTGAACCGAAGTTACTCAACAATCCTAAAGCTAGTTTGAGGCATTCCTTATCATTCACTCTCCGCGTTCATATCAACAATTGACATGAACATACTTCTAGCTCAACATAACTTAATTTGAGCAATTGGGGGTTCAACTGACCTTAAACGCCTTCAATGAGGTCAAAACATAGGAAACAAACCTAGATAGTGTAACCCGAGCCGGTAAGCTGAATGGGAGACGAGCGGAACATATCGAGCCATGTCGGAGCCGAATGCGTGGACGAGCTGCAACTAAAGCAACACACGTGCACTACACGTGAGGGGTTGGCTGACGGGTACAGGTCGAGGCGCAGATTCTGGATCGGGCTGGGGTAATGGGCTTGGGCCATTTGCGTCCACTGTTTTGCTTTCAGAAATTTCTCATTTTTGTTTGGGGCCTTTTTTTTATATCATTATTTTTTAGACAGCATATGAACAATGTTGAGGCCCAAACTTATAGACTTTGAATTTTAAAAGTGTGGAAAAATAAATAAATAAACAAAAACAAGTGTAGTGTTCGAGGATTAAGTTGGGTCGGATTGTAATATATATTTTTTTTTACTCAACTCAATCGTTCGTACTATAAATTTTTTTAATAAACAATGCTTATTAATTAACGAACAAAATTCAATCTAACCATAAATTTTTTTGCTGGGTTATAATATAAAATTGGGTTAAAAATAATCATACTTCCACGAATATGCAAATGACTAATCTAAATCAGAATCACGCATGTAGCACCTAAGAAAAAGAGTACATAAATGAACCAAAACTATATTTGTACCAATAAGATGTACTTATATTTTTAGTGGCTCAATTTTGCTTAAAACAATTCTATATTGGGTGACCTTTTGAAAATTTTTGTAGGATACATGTGAGTAAAGATAAAACATGCTTAAATGACTCGCGCAATTTCAATAATCGGGTTCATTGATATTCTTGGTATAGTAGTTGCTATCACACATACAATCATACTCAATTCGATGGAATTGTTTGATCTTAAAGAAGATCTCCTCTAATTTCGCACATGAGGGGTTATTTTTTGGTTTCGTCCGTCATTAATAACTTGATTATTTTGAGATAATAGTAGATAGAAACAACGCTCGTGAAGAGTCTTATTGAAACCAAGAAATATAGGCCTGCCCTGGCATCCACACCAGAATAAATGAAATTTTTCGAAAAAAAACGTGTTATATATTGAGATAGCCTGTCACCAACTGAAATTATCCTTAATAAAATAAAAATTTAAGATAAAAAATGAGGTGGTTAAATAAAAATGGTAGAATTTTCTCAAATTTTAATTTTTAATTTGAAAAAATAATAATAAAATATTTTTGATTTTATTCTTATATTTTAAAAGTATATACTAACTAATGATTTGAAAAAATATATTTCAAGATGTCACAATTCACGTCTTGTCTTGTCATCGTGATAATTTAATTTTTTTTTATGAATTTAATTAATTTCAAACCAGCAACAATTTAATAATATTTTTATTTCCAATAATTTGATCTTGCTTTTGTATATATTCGAGCTCGAATTTATTTTTTAAAAATTAAATTAGGAATTAAATATTATATCAAATATATAAAACTAAACATGCCATGTCAAACAAAAAGAAAATATTCATTCGTTATTTTCTTTGAGTGTCTATCTAATTAACTTTTTTTATATATAAAGAAACAAAATAATAATAATAACAAATTATTATGCTCGAAATTTTATCACATTCGAACATAATTTAGGAGATAAAACATGAATTATCAAACTCTTGAAGTCAATAATTTGATCGATTAAACAAAAAAAAAAAAAAATATATATATATATATATATATATATATATATATATATTCTTAGTTTAACGATTAGTAAGATAAGTGATTCAATTTTTTGACATTAAGATATATGCTTTATGTCACTCGAGTTACAAAATTTTCAACTCGAACTTGAAGTAAAGTTTTGAAATTTTGTCTGATATGATGTTTCTATTTGTCTATAGGTTCGATACCGATATTAAAGATGAATTGAAAAATTGGTGATATATAATAAAAATAGATATAAAATAGATTTAATATTAATAATAGCTAAATTATTAAAAATATCTGTCTCAAAAATACACTTGATTAAAAATATTCTAAAAAAATCGAAACCGTTAATAACTTTAAATCTTTCATTAATACCCTTCTACCCTTTTTTTTTAAAAAAAAAAATTCAAAAATACATTTACGTTTAAAAAATACCCATAAAATTTTAAAACTAATATTCATGCCCTTTTAACTTTTGACTGACCTACAAACGTTTTGTTACTTGTTTCTAACGGTAAATATATTTTTAAATTTTTAAAAAAAGTTTAAAGGTATTTTTGAAGTTTTTAAAAAAAGGTTTTACGGGGTATTAATAAAACTTTTGAAATCTTTTCTAAATCATTTTAAAAGTTGAAGGGTATTTTTAAAACATGTTAGGCTAGCCTCCTTATTCTTTTGGAGTATTAGTCATTTTTTACTATGTCTGCCTTTGAGGAGCATCCACTCCTTTTTATTTTGGAGTTTTGTTCGACATTTGAGAAGTCTAGTGACATGGCTAAGTTTAGGGCACGACTCTCTGTAATGGTGGTATGATATTGTCTACTTTAAGCATAAACTCTCATCGCTTTGTTTTGGGTTTCCCAAATGATCTCGTACCAATGGGGAAAGTATTCCTTGATTATAAACTCATGATTATTCCCTAAGTTAGCAGGTGTGAGACTTTCTTCCAACATAACCGAGTTAAAATATTAAGATTTTTTTTTTTAAATCTTTAAAAATGCTTAATAATTATATAAACTTTTTCTATAAATATTTAATAAATCTTAATAAATAAATAAATATATAATTGTTTCCCGACATTTTGCATCTAAGTTGTTGGTTTTCTTATCTTCTTTGGTTTATATAATCCTAATAAAGACACGTACCAAATCTTTTATATGTCATTTTAACATTATTAAATAAATAAAATTATGTATATTTAATTTGTGGCTTAATAAACAAGCATGTCTATTTTCACTAATCAATGAACTTTGAAATTGTAATTTCACTATTCTCATAACTAATTATTTTGAAGAATATTTATTTAACTTTTGAAAACAAAAAAGTTTTAGCAAATAAATTTTAAATATTCTTCGTTACAAAAAAATGTTGAATGGATAACGAGTTGGTTCGATTATAACCATAGAAATTGTTAAATCTAAGATATTGTCGTCTATCAAGCTTTCTTAGTCATTTTATTTGAAACTACTTACTCGTCAGTATATGTTGGTACATTCCTTTTCATTTCTATGGTCATAACACTACGTATTTTAACTTTGTTCGAGATGTCTGAGTGAAACATTTGATATTCCTTAGCAAAATCATAGCTTCCCATTCACAGTGCAAACCGGTTAAATCTAAACACCAGTGATACATCAATTAACATTCACATTCCATGCAAGGTAAATCATAATATAATTTATTATCTTTCGTTAGACATACCTGATGACCATGGAGCATCAGGTGTGGGACCATGAGACATGTCAAGTCTACTACGTAGGCTAGGCTAGTCTACATAATCTATAACCTAGAGCTCTGATACAGACTGTAACGACCCTAAGTTTCTACTGAAATAGAGTCGCTACCATATGCATGATATGACTGTTTTATGCAGAAACATTCATTTAAAATAATTTAATAAAGCGATGTTATGTACTTAATCGTTCGCATTAAAAGCCTTAAAACAAAACAACAAAAAAATAATCAATGTGAAATATAAATAAATCAAAGAAAAGACTAAAATGATGCCCTAATCTAACCGGTGAGCTACAAAATAAATAAAACACAATTATCCTAACACAAGTTCAATTTGGTCAGAGAATGCAAACACATATGGAATGATGGAACCTATCATTTAAAATTGTCTTCTCTTAGGCAGTTTTCCAGTCCGGGCAAATTGAATGTGTAGTACTCTCTACACATGACCCACACATGTGAGTATAGGTCCACCAGGCGAGCTCGCAAACTCCTTGGGGTCTGTTGGTCGAAATAGCTTCTTTAGGCTATTGCAAGACACCCAGAGGAAATAACGATGGTCGTAGCATCATGATAAATATGATAGTCATTTCACACAAAAGAAAAGTTTTATTTAGGGACCTATTAAACCGGACTATTAAACCCAGTTCACTTACTAAAAGAACTTAATTCAAAATATTATTTCTTTCATATATTGAAATCTATAATCATTTACGTTGTTTATTTGAAACCATCGTCGTGTTTTATCCTTTGTAACATAGTCAACTAAGTTGTTCTTAAGAGGATACTTTAGCTACAATGCCAAAAGAAAATTAATAATAAAGCACACTTTATATTTCTATTTCCACAAGGAACCCAATATTTCAACGAATAAATGATGTTATCAAAATATTTATTTTATTGGCGATGATTGATAATCCATTCAAATTAAAATAATATAATAACACGAAAAAAGTGATGAACAAATTAAACAAATTAAACAAATATCAAATAGATGATCCATTTATTTAAATTGAATACTTAATTGATGAACAAATAGTTTAATGAGTTGGTGAAATAATATAAGGATTAAATACTTTATTTATATTTGCTTAATATAAATAATATCCTAAATTATTCAAAAATACCATTTAATTTTTAGTAATATTTCATATTAAAACATGACCCATTTGCTTCTATAGGCTATAGTGAGTAATATATATATATATATATATATATAGTTAGTAGAGTAACCTTGTTCATGAAGTTTGATTACTTTAGAACATTCATTTAGAAAATACCTCTAAGTGGTTATATCCCTACTTTAGTAAACATAGATTATCTTCCATATTAAATATGAGTGTCAGATATACGAACGTAGTCCAAATAAAATTAAAATCAAAACGCTCTTCAACAAAAACAAGAGAGCATATCATATTATTGTAAAAATATAAGACTGTTACAATATGCATGTCATGACTATTGTGTACAAGAAATCATTTAAAACTAATTCGTTGTGATATCCCGAGTAAAGGAGAAGTATATGAATGAACTAAGACCACACTCAAACGAGAGCGATTTTGAGAATAGAATGACTAAGAAACACCTATATCAATAACCTACATTTTTTTTTTTTTTTTTTTTTTTGCCTGTGGCTCAATCATGAGAATTTTAAGGTTAAGTATGTTTTGCTTGACACGGTTATATGTATGGTGATGAATATGTTGAAAAAACTCATGTTCGTCCACAAGAAATAAGTAACGTGACGATGTCAGAGGAGATTAGGAGCTATGTTCACATTAAACGAAAATATTAAAAAAAAATTCCAAAAGTCTTTATGAACATTAAAGGGAGGTGGGTCCTTAAGATATATATATTCATTCCACTTGGATCTCTATAATCATTTTCTTTTTTTGGCTGGTTGTGGATCAATCGATTTCTTGATCCGAAGCTACCCGACTTGTCGGCCGAGGAGGCCCAACCACCGCCGCCCAAACTTCAGCACATCAAAGGAAAAATATGGTCTACAAAAATGGCTGTTTTTGGTGCATGAAATGTATGGAAGATGTGACTTTTCAAAGCCCTTAAGAGATCATCCCACACTGTTTGTTTGCTAATTTCCTGCACCAAATTTTGACCCTTTTTTCTCTCATGCAAAGTACTTATGAATATGGTTTAATGAACTAAGAATCTTTATGAATATGGCTTTCAAACAGTATTGGTATCTTTTTAGGTTTCATATCATTTCATGTCGCTTCTTCAAACTCTTCCAATGACAACACTACTTGTGTTTATATCGAGATTTTGTCTGTGGATTGAACGAGCTGACAGAGTAACTTGAATCGAATGACCATGAAGATTTTGTTGCGATGTGTTATGCAATTTCTCATATCTAAAATTCGGATTTGGTACTTGATGATCTTGATATTCTCCTGCGACATAGTTGTGTTACTTACTTCTCGCTTATGAGAGTAAAAACTATTCCCAAGAGCAACGCGGATTCTTTTAACATGTTTTGTCTTTACTTGCATGCTTTCTAGTAAAATTTTTAAGAGGTTACTCAATATAAGATGGCTTTAGAAAGGAGCTTCTACGATTAAACTACCAAAAAGGGAGGTGCATTTTGTTGGTATACGTAGTGACGGTCAATTTATTTAAGTCTTTTCTACACATCCTATCTTCAGGATTGCTCTCATTTGGATATGAGCCCCATACTCAAGATTTGGAACTTGAATTCGGCACTTGATGTCCCTGACATTCCTTTGCATCCCTGTATACTAATATAGGTATTTTAAGCATACTTTGTCCTTACTCACATGCTTTCTACAAAAATTTACAAGAGATCACCCAACATAGTGTGGTTCTAAGAAAATCAGGCTTAATTTCGAAGTCCATATACTTGGGTCACCGAAAAAGGAGTACCTTGTTATTATATATGGTAACTTTCAATTCTTTTTAAGTCTTTCTTTTGTCATCTTATCCTCAGAATCGCTCTCATTTAGATGTCGTTTTAGTTCATTCATATACTTTTTTTTTTCCTCGATGTCACATGTTATGTTAAAAGAACATTTGTGATAGAAAATTAAAACAATAAAATATGTGATAACTTCTTAGCTAGGTTAACATGTCATAATGATACTTTTCAATGACTTGCTTCCTTTTCATTTGGAACTACTATTTGACTTTTTGGGTGAGTTGTGGTCCAGTTAAAAAGATATCGATTCTACGACCCAAGAAAGTAGATGGCTAATCATTATTACCAAATTCACTCGAGTTAGGACAATTTAGCCGACAATTTTTGTGAGATCTCATATTGGTTGGAAAGGGAATCAAGCATTCCTTACAAAGGTGTAGAAACCTCTCCCTTGCAGACACGTTTAAAAATCGTGAGGCTAATGAAGATACATGACGGGCTAAAACAGACAATATCTACTAACGGTGGGTTTGGGCTATTACAAACGGTATCAGATCCAAACACCAAACGGTGTGCCAGGGAGGACGTTGGAACTCCAAAGAGGGTAGATTATGAGGTCACACATTGGTTGAAGAGGGGAACAGAGCATTCCTTATAAGGGTGTAGAAACCTCTCCCTAGCATACTCATTTTAAAAACTTAACGGCGGTTCGTAACGGACTAGAGCGGACAATATCTGCTAGTAGTGAACACGTACAAAGTTCAGAAGTTTGTGCAAAACAAAATGGCAGGAGCAAAGGTGTTCCCATGTCTTTTGAGAGTTAACTCACTGTCCTTTTTATGTCCTCTCTGGTTGGGTCTTTCAGTTGATAAACAGAAAACTTAATGTCCTTCATATAAAAATACAAATCCATTATAAAGTTTTATGATCCAAATTTGCAATAATTTCATTTTCCAACTTCCCCTATCAACTAAAGTTCATCATCTTTTAATTTTTTCTCATGTGGGTCCTCTAATCTTCTTATTTATACCAAATCCATTCCTTCACTTTTCCATACAAAATAACAAAACCTTTCTCTCTTCAAAAATGCCTCATTCTTTTCTTATCCTTCTCTCTCTCTTTCTCTTCTTCTCTTTCATTTCTAGCCAAAATCCTCCCTCCCCTGGCTACTTCCCAAGCAACCAAGTTCAATCCATTGCCTTCGATCACGGCTTTCGAAACCGATGGGGCTCGCAACATCAAAAAGTCGACCAAGGAACCTTAACTATCTGGCTCGATAGTTCTTCAGGTATACTGTAATCTATCTACTTAAGTTTTTGAGTTGAACGGTAAGTGTAACGCTCCAAGCCCACCACTAGCCGATATTGTCATATTTGAGTTTTCCCTTACGGGTTTCCCCTTAAGATTTTTAAAACACGTTTGCTAGGAAGAGGTTTTCACACTCTTTTAAAGGGTGTTTCGTTCTCCTCTCCAACCGATGTGGAATCTCACAATCCACCCCCTTCGGGGCCCAGCATCCTTGCCGGCACTCCTTCTGTTCTCCAATTGATGTGGGATCCCCCAATCCACTCCCCTTCGGGACCCAGCGTCCTTCTTGGCACACTGCCTCTTGTCCACTCGGGGCACAACCTTCTTACTAGCACATAGCTCAGTGTCTAGCTCTGATACTATTTACAATAGCTCAAGCTTACCACTAGCTGATATTGTCTTCTTTGGGCTTCCTTTTCGAACTTTCCTTCAAGATTTTTAAAACATTTTTGGTAGAGAGAGGTCTCGACATTCTTTTTAGAATGGTAGTAACTTAGTTGAGTGGTAGTTTAACTATAAATTATCTTTTTTTCCTTCTTAAACAGGCAGTGGATTCAAATCCCTCAATCGATACCAATCAGGCTACTTTGGAGCTGCCATTAAGCTTCATCCTGGCTACACTGCCGGTGTCATCACTTCTTTTTATGTAAGTATTCATTAAATTTACTCTTTTAACATAGTGATGAATTTACTTATTTTTCTTTTGGGTTTGGTAGCTATCCAACAATGAAGATTACCCCGGAAACCACGACGAAATCGATGTCGAATTCCTCGGAACGACGTCGGATAAGCCATATGTTCTACAAACCAATGTGTTTATGAGAGGAAGTGGAGATGGAAACATCATAGGAAGGGAAATGAGATTCCATCTCTGGTTCGATCCGACTCAAGATTTCCACAATTACGCCATTTTATGGACTCGAGAACAAATCATGTATGTTTCAAAATTATACGTTTAGTCTTTGTACTTTCAAACGGACTATAAATTTTATTCATATGACGTTGTAGATTCTTGGTAGACGACGTACCGATCAGGAGGTACAAGAAGAAAACCGAAGCGACATACCCCGTGAGGCCAATGTGGGTGTACGGGTCGATATGGGATGCGTCGTCGTGGGCAACGGAGGACGGAAAGTACAAGGCTGATTACAAATATCAACCGTTTATCGGACGATACAACAACTTCAAGCTAGGTGGTTGTGCTGCAGACGGGGCGGCGTCGTGCCATCCGCTTAGCGGAGGACCGGGCAGCGGGATGAGCCAGCAACAGGAGAGGGCCATGGAGTGGGTGCAGAGCAATTACTTGGTGTACAACTATTGCCATGATCCAAGAAGGGATCATACCTTAACACCTGAGTGTTGATCCAAAAAAAGATCACTTTTTTTTTACCTTTTGGCATTGTAAAACAGAAAATAATAGTTTGGGTGTTTGTTATTTGGATCAAACAGAAGAAAAAAGTGAAAAATGATTTGATTTTGTAAAGAAAAAAGTTGGGGGATCTGAGAGAGAGGTCAAGAAAGAGAAAGTTTGTGTTGTTAGGCCCTCCGAGTCCTTCCAAGGATTGGATCGCTTTATGATTGTGTTTCTTTTTGTTTGCTTACTATCAATGGAATAAATGAAATCATCTTTTGGGTCCCATGGATTCTTTAAAGATGCCATTTCTATGAAAACATTTTTGGTCGTTGTCTCATCAAATAACCTAATTTTGCTACTAATGACTAACAAAAAACATTTAAGGTAACTTTTGGTCTAATAAGTGAGTGTTTGTTGTCCTAATTTGGTAATCCATGTTTCCGAATCTTTAAACATTTGAAGCCAATCTTTTAGTTGTTTTCTTCTCGGTTGGTGGTCGGGCTTGCTTCTGTTGGATTCGGGGTTGGTCAAGGTACTGCTGCGGGCCAAGCAGGAGAAGGGATTGCAGAAAACTCGAGGTGGAGGGGAAAATCTGAAGTACTTTATTGCTTAGTCTGGCTTTTTGTGGAAGCTTTAACGATTTATGAACTGCTTTGGTGGTGAAATTGTAGATATGCGAGACTCAGACTATCGTGCTAAAGAGCGTAGAGAGTTTAGAAAAAAATAGAGATGTCTTTTGCATTACCTGTAATATGTGCTAAAGAGCGTAGCATTCAGACCGAATGGCTCTATGAACCATTCGATGTGAATGCTACACAAAGAACATAAGCCAAGGGGTGCATTCAATTCTCAAAAACGAGGATTTGCTTGTGCAATTACCCATACCCATGATATGGATAATGATTTGAAATTCGAATTCGGCACTTGATTGTCCTGACATTCTCCTCCATCCTCTGCGGCATGATCACATTACTCACTTCTCGCTTTTAAGAGCGAAGACTATCCCTATAAACCAACACGAGTCCTTCCAGTATGATTTGTTTTCTCTCACATACATCCTAAGAAAATTTTCAGGAAATCACCGAACATGTAATTGCTTCAAGCAAAACATGCTTAACTTTAGAATTCCTATGATTGAGCCACCGAAAAGAAAGATGTATTTTGTGTATAGATAGTAACTTTCGATTCTTTTAAATCTTTCTTAGTCATCGTATCTGCAGTATCGCTCTCATTCGGATGTGGTTTTCGGTTCATTCATATACCCTTTTTTACTCAAGTGTAACAGATTAAGTATCGAGAAGTCAAAGGCTTTAAGCTAAAATACTCGAGGGATTATGAATTCCCAACAAATTGAAAAAGAAAAAGCTGTCCTAAAGCTTGTTTCTATGTTTGCAAGGCAAAATCAGGGAACACTCGTGAGCCTAAATTGTCTTTGGCTCAATTGGTCCTCTCGTGAACTAAAAACAGGACCACAAATGCATCATACTTCTTCCCTTTCTTACCCGTAAACTCGTTGATGCACAACAAAGAAAACCCGATACAAAATTACCTTAAACTTGTTAGCCGAAAACTAAGAATATGTCCGAATTGACTTTTTTAAATGTTAAGGAATCGAAAATTAAATAGTTGTAATGTCAAAAGGAAGTTAACCTTGATTAAACGGCCTTCATACTAAGCAATCTGAATCTAACTCAGTTAAAGCAATTTTATAGATCAAACGTTCAAATATCTCATCTAAATTATTAAACTAAAAAAATTATATTAGGGTTTCATAACTCTCTCGAAAACAAAAGATCGAAACATCAAAACGAATAGTTCATTAGTCCTAAATCATGATCCCGATATCGTCAAAACATAATTCTTCTTTTAACGTTGTTATGAACAAGGAAAAAATCATTAAAAAGTCAAAATTCTAGTGGCACCTACTTATTGACTAATTAGCCATCTCCTAACTTGTTAATTAAAAATTCTAAGCTTTTGGCTTCCACTTTCCAGCTTTCACACACATTAAAGCTAAGAATATAATATGGGTGTGAATGATGAGCAATATTGTCGGGGTATCTGGTGGCTAAGTCCAGAGGGCATGGTCCACTAGCAGCACATGCCACAGCCTATCTGTTTTTCTACCCTTTGATACTCACATGTGTTCATTCATGGCAGCCTGCACTTGCCAAAGGGAAATTTATTTCTACCCATTTCTCACTTTTTTTCCCATTTGGGTAGTGAAATTTGGAAGTCAATATTGGAGACTAACGTCCTAAGATCACCCCTTTATGATTGTGCAGCTCACGAGCACTCCTCACTTCGATAGGGTCAGCAGTCATCTAAAAAAAAATGAAGAATGAGGTGAGTATAAAAAAACTCTGTAAGCAACTTACTTGTGGGCTCTTATCGCATCCTTATCCTATTAGATTATCACAAAAATTTCTTAGGATATTAGAAAGTTCAGGCCTAATCATTATAGGAGTCTAGGTAAGTTACTCAACGTTTCTGTACTTTGACTCAAGTTGCTTGTTTTACCTAGGTAACAAATCGCCAATGTCCTAGAATGATGCGCTACCTCAATAAAATCTAGTACGACAATATGACATATATTGGTTTGAATATTATCTATGGAAGACGAATTGGTGGACACTTCCATAAGGCCATAGAGTCACTCTAAGTATGAGGGAGCAACCCTCGTATGCCGGCTAGCCACTACTTTCACTTGGTCCCCACCCCTCTCACGATGAGTTTATATCACAAATGCCCTGTTCAAGGGATGATGGCACATAGTCACGTCAATGCACTACTCTAACTGGTTTCGACTTAGCTCGATAGTATTGCTCCCTTAGGCCTACCGCTTGGCAAGGGTATATTAGATCCCACTTAAGTTGCTAATAACACTATCTGAGTATCGGAGTGAAGGGTCACGAAGACTTTTGATAACACTGTTTGCAATGCTAGCGACGACCTAAAGAGTCGTGGAGCTTCATTAGGTTCCTAGGGTGTCTAGGCAGCTTAAAATGCGAACCCTCTACTCCAAGACTCTCTATACTAACTCCTTGAGTTTTCTTAGTCTTGAAGCACTATGGTCTAAACCCCTAATCACTACTTACTATCTTAAAATGCTCGGTCCACTAGAGGGGTCCGACCTAGGTCATCGTTAATCAACTTAACTCTAGAGCCCTAATCTTAACTCAATGCAAGTAACTATGGAGCTATCCTACATTTTTATGCATGGTTGTTTAGGGAGATAATTCTATCAATCACCTAAAGTACGAAATAAACTGTCTAAAAATTCATGTAAGCTCAACAGGGATATAATACTTATTAATCACTCGAAGCACAAATCACAATATTTCATCCTCCTTTCTAGTGTAGTAGATAACGTGCATCATAAAAATCTTATCTACATTTTCATAATTTTCTATAACATAGAATGCATTCTCATCCACTAATCATGCATATTATATCCAACTAAGGTGCAAACATACGGTAACCATCCCTACAAATATTACTTGAGAAAGTTTAAACGGCTACTTACTTTAGTGAAGTATGCCTGCCTTCCGAGACTTACTTTTTCGTTTGCTAGAAGCTTTGAATTTTTTGGGTTAAACAATGTAAGTTTGATATCCTATCTATATATGAATTTCAACCATTTTTCGAAATTTCAAAGTAGACGTGTAATTTCACCCATCAAATCCATCATTCTGAGCAACTTTCATGAAAGATGTTTGACCAAGAACGATCCAACATGCAAGTTCCAAACATTGAAGACGTACATTTTTTTTTCAAGAAATCCACCTTTTTTTTTTCCTCCCCTAAGTTTGCATTAGGGTAAATACATTACCTTAAATAGTAACGGACAAAAAAAAGACGATTTTACCCTTTTTTACGATTTTTTTAAAAAATATTTTTCTTATGTTACACTGAATTTTCTAAGCAATTTTTTCTTGTACTCCATATTGAAATTCATCGTTGAGGCTTAGTGTTACGAAGTAGCATAAAGAAAGTAAGTGCGTCGTGAACTTTACTAGAATATCATAATACAAATACTAACACGTAAATAGGGCAATAGGATATATGTGTTATTCATGCATCAATCGATTTCATTCAATTAGCCCGTAGGCATTTTAATAGTAAGTTCACTTACTGTTTTGACTTAAGTCGATGTTCCTAAGCTTTATTTAGTTGATCGGCTCTTAAGCTCAGCCTAACCTTCTCCAATTTCACCTTCATCATTCTATACATTCAATTATTGAGTCTAATCACATACCCAAACAAGCTTAAGTTTCCATCCTAAACGGTCCAAAAAGTAATTATATTGATCTCGTCTGACCTTAATTATATAAAAAACAAATCATTCAAAAGAGTAAACTAGGACAAAAATCACCTAGTAGTGTTATTGGGTCATAGATTGGTCCTCCAAGAAGAAAGGTAACTTGAGTTTTAAGTGCCGGGCAAAGGGAAAAAAGAAGCCAGGATGATCAGAAGAAAGGTAACTTGATATAAAGTCGACCCTTCTCTCGCCAGAATAGCACCACCTAGTTTCGCGCGGGCTAAATCGAACACCAAAGACTAAGAAGAGGGCCCTGCTCGAAGAAATTTAGTTTGTTCTCACTGCTTGATTTTGGATAAAGGGTTTCGGCTATAGTGGACTCGTGGGGATTCTGAGATTTTGTTTGTCGACATCATGGTCGTTGCCTCATCCTTCTTTTATACGTTGATGAAAACATTTTTATCGGGAATAATTCTTCTCTTTTATTCGATTTCATCAAGAGGCTTGATAACCATTGCTTTCTCATCATGGAGGTATCTTGCTTTACCTCTCAACTTCGCCTAACTCAAACAAAGTATACTAAAAAATGGAATTCTTATCTCGTCGAGACTGCCCTAGGAAGATTCTAGCTATATCGCTGTGCACCACTCTTGATAATGAAAGTGGGGCCCTAATGGAAGATGAATTTTTTTTTTCGTGGTATGTTGCTCCGTGAGCATGGAGTGAAACCAAGTCGGATCAACTTTTGTATGTCAAAAGCCCCAAAACTAGCTGTCTTAGCAAACAACTAAGGCAAGCCTATTTAACAAATCTCATGCGTGGTCCCATCACAACTACAGAAAAAACCACTACCTCTAGGGGTGTACATTCAACCCGACAACCTGGACCAACCCATTGGGTTGGGTTGGGTTGGATTAGCATTTCGGGTAGGGTTGGGTTCATTTTTCTAAACCCGAACTGAATCGATTCGGTTTCAGGTTCGTGGGTAAAACCCTCAAGTTGACCCGAGCCAAATTCAAATATATAAAATATATTAAGAAATTTTATTTATAATAGGTTTGCCAAAGTGGTACTTTGGCGGATGTTTTTTCTTTCTTTTATATATATATATTTTTAAAAATACCTTACTATTTTTTTTTTTATATATATATAAGGATTAAAGATAAATTTTAGTTTAAATATATTTAAAGAATTCTATACTAGTTCTTTTTTGTTCATAAATTATATTATAAGGATTAAAGATAAATAACTAATTGTAAATTTTAGTTTAAATATATTTAAAGAATTCTCGTTAGTTCAATGTTCACAAATTATGTTCCATAGATAAATTTATGTTTTTTTTTTCTTTTATATTTATAATTTTTAAAAATACCTTACTATATATATTTTTTTCCGTTCATAAATTATATATATAAGGATTAAAGATAGACAAGTAATTATAAATTTTAGTTTAAATATATTTAAAGAATTCTATACCGTGTTAGTTCAATGTTCACAAATTATGTTCTCGACAAGTAATTCTAAATTTTAGTTTAAATATATTTAAAGATAAACCATAATTTTATACCTAATGTTCACAAATTTTGTTCTAATATATTTATTTTCTATTTGTTGCAACGTTATTATATTTCTAAATTTTAGTTTAAATATATTTAAAAAGAAATCACTCATGTATTTATTTTTCATTTGTAGTAACATTATTATATTTATAATTTATATATATATATATATTATTTTTTCTAATAATTTATCTTTGATAGTAAACATATTTCAACTAAAATATATATATATATATATATATATATTTTTTTTATATACAATATCTCTAAAATATTATTATATCAAAATTTATATATATTATTTCATGATGTATCCTTATATTTTTTCTATTTTAACCCATTTTCAAGAAATGTCCGGTATTCTTTAATTTTATGATATGTTGAACTATGTTAATATGTCATAATTTTCACTCAAACTATGTTAATATGTTACAATTTTCGCTCGTTATTTTTTATTGAATTTGTTTTTTTTAATAATTATGGATTGATTTGTGTTTCTTTGTAAATTTTTAATATATTTTGTATAAGATTGTATCCGAATAATTATAAATTGTGGATAAATAAAACTTAAAAAAAAAAAAAATAACAATCCAACCCGAACCCGAACCCGAAAATAGAGGGTTGGGTTGGGTCAAAAAAATCGCTCAACCCAACCCAACCCTGACCATGTACACCCCTAACTACCTCTACCCCAATAAGTGAGTCACACACTCGCACCCGAACAACTGAACCTGAGAGATTCTTCTCATCCAGCTCAGGAAACCTTTGTTGAACCGAAATCAAAGAATAATTTGAATGTTGGTTCATTTTCAAGTCGAGTAAAAATCCTTTATATTCTCCCTTTATTCATCTGGGAACCGTTTGTAAGCCATTGTCTAATGTATACCTTACAGAGAACCAACCCTCGCCCATTTCGTAACAAGGCCGCGTCGAATCACTAAAAAGCCGTACGCCAATTTAAAGGCATTCAACCCATATTTGTTATATCATTTTAACAATTATTGTAATTGTTACCATTTTTTTTTCAATTGTTGATAAATTAACCCACCAATTTTAATATAAAAAAAAACTGGTAAAAATCTCCAAAATTCATAAATTTTAACAAAAATTCAATTTTTTCTTTTTTTAAATATGAAGTTTCATAAAATATTCCAACTAATATATGTTTTTAATTTATTAAATACACATAAAACATATTTTCTATGATTTTTTTAAAAATAAGTTTATTAGACGACATGTCGTCTGCCTATAGATTCTTTCATATTGTCGGATAATCGCACATAGAGAAGAAAATTTTGGAATCGTCAATCCCCGACTATATCTTGACCGATTAATTTCCATTTTCCAGATTTTGATCCTAAGATTCTTGAGGCTGCTCTATTCACTTCGATTCTACTGATCTTGAGGAAGTTTGTAATTCCTTGGTTTTCAAAATTTCTGGTAGTGAAAAGGAGAGAAATGGAGAAAATGATGAACGTCTTAAAGCCCAAACCAAATCCGCAGCAGCAGCTGAGGGATTGGCAGCGTAGGCTCCGACAAGAGTGCCGCAACTTTGAACGTCAAATTCGAGGTAACGGATCGTATTTTGGTATTTTCAATTTCATTTTGATTCGTGTTATCTTTTATGCATTTGTGCGTTACAGCCTTGAAATTGTAACCATGCAATGATTCATCTTCTACCTTTAGGGATTCTTTAAGTATGTATACGTTTTTCATTTGATTTGATTTGTTCTTTCTTGATTGGTTTTGGCCAGATATAGAGAGAGAAGAGAAAAATGTGCAGAAAGCCATTAAGGATGCTGCCAAGAGGAATGATATGGTCTCTGCAAAGGTATGTTAAGAGCTTTCTTTGTGTTAAACTTTCTGATTAGGAGTTTCATAATAAAGAAACAAATTCTAACCAGGGCGAATTTTCCCTAATCCACTTCAGGGAGTAGGGGGAGGGAGATTCTATCATTCATCATTTGCATTGCTGAATTACATTTTGTTCCAGTGAGAACTTTGCCTAAGATGGCTGGTTTCAGTTTGATATTGAGAGTTCCTATTTAATTGCTAGCATTAGGGTTCATTTGAATATGGACACTGGCACTTATTTGTGTGATATGATCTATATTCTCAGTGGATTAGGGGAAAAATGATCTATAATTTAGTACACTGGACCTAATCCCTAATTGTTTCTGCATGGAATTATGTACTATCTCTTCTTGTTTAAAATTTCCCTGTATTTGTGTTTCAGGCACTGGCCAAAGAAATTGTTAGGTCTAGAAAAACTGTGAACCGTCTTCACGAAAATAAGGCACAGGTTAATTCGATATCCATGCACCTTGGCGAAAGTATTGGTATGATGTTTTTCATATTCTAAAACTTGCAGAAACTTTTAGGTCTCTTTGTTGTCTTATCTGCTTCAACAACCTAATTAAATGTGGAGATTTTCTTACATTGTTGAGTCAGGGTAGATGTTTGATGATTATGACTAGCTCTACTGTAACTAAAGTTTATTGTAAACAATAAAATATATATATATATATGATAAGGAAATCACTACAAGGGGAGTAAGATTTGTATTACCTTGTTGATCGAATATCTCAAGGCAAGAACACTTGTTGGAGATTCGAATCACTCTACAAGCAAGATCGATCATGTCTAGCATGAATGATTCTTGTTGATCAAATATCTCAAGGCAAGAACACTTGTTTGAGTTCTTGCCTTGAGATTCGAATCACTCCACAAGCAAGATTGATCATGTCAAGCTTGAATGATTCTACATGCAACCTAAACTACAGCCATTGGCTAAAGGAAAGCACAAATGCTCATTTTACTACATTTTCCAAGTCTCCCTTACAAAGTTAACATACATGGCTTTATATAACCTCAAAATGAAACCCTTGATCTTCCATTAGACATTTCAAGAGTTTGTAACATTCATACTTTACGACCATAATTAGCCACTATATATGCTTTATGACCATAATTAGCCACTATGTATGCTTTATGACCATAATTAGCCACTATGTATACTTTATGACTATAATTAGCCACTATGTAAATGTAATTGTAAAATAAGTAAAAAGTCTTAAAATACATTAATGAAATACAATAACTCTAAATTACTCTAAATTGTAATCCACCCAAAATTTATAACAATGAATCTTCATTCTTCTTCAAGTTGGCATGAATTGAAATATCTTTTGACAATTTCAACAACTTTTTCTTCACATCTTCATTGAAGTATATTGTATGATTGATGTCTCTTGGTTCAATTCAGTATATCTTATATATAACAGTACAAATTACAAAGCTTTAAAGGTGGTATTAAATTTAAAAGTATAGGGAGGGAAGGTGAAGAGGAAGGGATTCTTGTGTTCTGCTTTTTTTATTGAAATGCAATGCAACATAATATGAACATTGATCCATTACCATTGTTATTTTCTATGTTAAGGTGCAATTTATTTTTTCTCTAAGAGTTTCAAATATGATCAAACGTCTGCGTTTCTAGATACCTTTGTTTGAAAGCCTGCCAATTTTGCAGCCATTGCGAGAACAGTTGCACATCTTTCCAAGAGTGCTGAAGTTATGAAGCTTGTTAATAATCTGATGAAGGCCCCAGAAATGGCAACTACAATGCGAGAGTTTAGCAAGGAGATGACTAAGGTTTCTTTTTTAAGAATAGAAACAATTTCTTTCGCCTCTGTTCGGGTTATGAACTTAGAGCTGACGTAGACTTGGTTGAACATCATTATTAATTAGCTCCTTTTTTACATTTAGCTAAGAATCCTTTTTTAATTAGGCTACATTTTTTTTATAAGAGACAATTTCATTAATGTTTGAAATTTATAAAAAGAGATCTTCTCAATTTATAATGAGAGGTATGACTATAGGAAGCAAAAATTTAGACAATTTACACTAAGATATAGCATGATAAACTATGTTGTCAAAGTGTTTCGTTTAAGTCTATGCCTTTTCCGCGAAAACTCTTTAACTGGTTTTGTCAATACTACCTTTTGTTTTGTTTTGTTTGTTTGTTTTTTTTGCTATAGATTTATAAATAAGAAACATCAATAACTTTGGATTAACACAGAAGAAACAACCTAAGGGCCGGTGTAGAGGGAAGCTCCTCCTGAAGAATGTATGCTAGAGCTTTTTAAAGAGGATGTAATTATAAAAGAATTTTGGTAGTTTGAACACAACCATACATTATATACTACACTTCTTTAGATCCTTATGCTCGTCTTCCGTTTGTGAACATGTATTTAAAGGATGCTTGCAGTCTTATTGTCAAGTCTTCGTTCTCTGTTTAACTTGCCAAACACTACTGAATTTGTATGTTTTCTTAGACAGTGCTACAATCTCTCGTTAATATAGCTGTTACTGATATCTGGTGTCTATAGGCTGGGGTGATTGAGGAAATTGTAAATGATGCGTTGGATTCAGCACTGGATTCTGAGGATATTGAAGAGGAGATAGAAGAGGAAGTTGACAAAGTTTTGACTGCCATCGCTGGTGAGACCGCTGCACAGCTTCCAGAAGCTGTCAGGAAGGAAAGAATGAAGCAACCGTCTCGTGTGCAGGAAGTCCGGAGAGAGGTATAATGCATATTTTTGAGTACTCGTGAAACTTAATCCTGGTCTAGTTCTACCATGGGAATGTGAAAAGAATAAAACGTCGTGACATATTTATTCCTTTGCAGGAAGAAGCAATAGCTGAGGGTGTTGACGATGAGGAAGAACTAGAAGAAATAAGGGCTCGGCTAGCAAAAGTTAGATCATAAATTCGAAATTTCACATAAGAATGTCAAAATGGTCGTAACTCGGTTTGAGCCTCAACATTACATTACTTTTTTCCTGGTATTTCGTGAGAGAGAAAATGAGTGACATACTGACCTTTGGGTGCATGTTTGTTCAATCAAGATTCATAAAACCGAGAGTATATTTGTCAAATAGATAGGGACGGGGTGGAGCGGGGACTAACTGTTTGATGTATATTGTTTCCTCTTCTTAAAAGAATGCAAATGAAGCATCGTTCTATCATCTTATATCTGTGTAGCAGTGTGTTTCTTTCGTTCATTGTGATTCATCTTTTCCTCTAAAAAGTAAAATGGACTCTGCCATAAAGTATTAGGAATTGGTGGGCACAGTTACTGTTTACCCGACAAAATTGTCCATATTCAGATCCTGCAGGCAATTAGATGTTGGGAACAAAAAAAAAAAAAAAAAAAAAAAAAAGGTTTTAAGGCTGTAATTATTGTAGTGAACCAATGACATAGAGCATCATTGAATCATTAGGAGATCTATGGAGGTAATAGGAAATGTTACACCAATAAAGTAGCTAGTGGAGTTCCCAATCTTAGACGCATTTGATTATATTCTTTTGCAAAAGAAAAGGTGGAGAGGGAGAGATGAAGACGCACGTTGGCCAAGCCTTTAAGGCACGTCAAGTTTTGCTTGTCACACTCTTTTTGCTCTTGATGATGATGGTTAGAAAAGGCCACTAATTCTAATATTTAATTTCAACATTTTGATCATTTTAAAAACATAATAGAATTCTTGTCCTGTTTGATTCCCATTTGCTCGTCAGCTTTACTTATTCACCTTGTGATGACATGAACTGTAGTTGTTTTATGATTCCATCTCATACATAAGACATCAAATCTGATTATATTTCAAAGATAATAAGATTGAAATATCAAGACTCACTTTTTCCTTACTTTTCTTGCTGTCTCTCTTTCTTTTTAAGTATTTGCTTATTGACTATAACTTCTTTTGAACTTTACTCTGCTTTTTCTTTCTACAGGTCTTCCTTCCTCCAATTCCCACCCACCCTCTCTAGGTTCTCTCTCTCTCTCTCTCTCTAGCTTTGGACATTCTTTACTCCAAGTTTGTGTTAGCCTTATCAGCCAAGTAAAATAGGTCATTCATCTGCTTTAGACAGAATCTTATATATACCCTCAACCATAGTTGGAAGAGATATCCTTCTTGAACACAAAAAATGGCAACTTCTTTTTCTCATGGTTGTCTTTCTTTCCTTCTTCTCCTTGCTGTACCATTGGCATCTGCAACTTCTCCAGACAAAGAGCAACCAACCATATCTTCAACTATCAACTATCCAATTCTTCAAGCAGAGAAACTCATTAGAGACCTTAACTTGTTTCCCAAGGACTCCATTAACATTGCGGCAGAAGACCCTTCATTTTCGTCTTCTGGGATCATCGAGAAAAGCTTTCAGTTCCCTTTCGTTGGAAGAAAAGGTCAAGGTCCATCAGTTCAAGATCTTGGCCACCATGCTGGATATTATCCTCTTCCTCATACTAAATCAGCAAGGTAATCAAGCACATTTCCAATCAGAGGTTTACAACTGCACCTGCTTCATCTTATAAGATGTCGTACTTTTTAAATTGATTATTCAATCTAAATCTGATAATGAGATGCAATAAGGAAAATTTCAAGAAAAGGAAATAGATCACCATGGTTTTTTTAGGGATACAAAGAAGTTATTGAGCATATGGACGAGATTAGTTTGACTAATCTCGCATTCAGTTCATGCCTGTTATAATCAACTATGAATCTTTTGCAACGCTGGTTGTGAATGAATTACTCTTCATGACACTTTGCGTTGGCCCTTAAGTCTTAGTTGAACGTTTATGGGAAATTTGTATACTCATGTTAAGGATATACAGCCTGTTGAATGAAAAAAAAAAGGATCAAGGAATCTTTTCACTTGTTGGTCATCATTTGAATCCGTGATCCCTGTCTGTATTTCCGAGTTTCCTTCAAAATATTCGGTTTTCATCGAGTTTCACAGGACTGATTCATTTTCTTCATATTACAGGATGTTCTACTTATTCTTTGAATCAAGAAGCAGCAAGAAGGACCCTGTTGTGATATGGTTAACAGGAGGGCCAGGGTGCAGCAGTGAGCTTGCTATGTTCTATGAAAATGGTCCTTTCCAAATTGCAAACAACTTGTCTCTTGTTTGGAATGACTACGGCTGGGATAAGGTCATTTCCTGCTTCGCCGTCCTTATTTGGAATCACACTTTTTTGCTTCTTTGTCTGATTTTGGTCATTTGAATCCATGTATGCAGGCATCAAATCTTATTTATGTTGACCAGCCCACTGGAACTGGTTTCAGTTACACTTCTGACGATGAAGACATTCGTCATGATGAAGAAGGCGTTAGCAATGACTTGTATGACTTCTTGCAGGTAGGACAGTGTCACTTCAGCATCATCTAGTATAACAGCATTTTATACATTGTGTTATGGCAAGAGATCCTACAAGGTTAACAAATATTTTCCCTTCTTCTATTGGTTGTTCACTATTTGCAGGCATTTTTTAGTGAACATAAAGAATTTGCTGGAAACGACTTTTACATCACTGGTGAATCGTATGCCGGGCACTACATTCCTGCATTTGCCTCCAGAGTTCACCAAGGAAATAAAGAAAAGCAGGGAATCCACATAAATCTTAAGGTAGACTTATATTACATATTATCCCTGATTAAATACGTTTTCTTCAATTTTTTTATCGAATTTATAAACCGGTTGCTTTATCAGGGTTTTGCGATCGGTAACGGTCTTACCAATCCTGAAATTCAGTATAAAGCATACACAGATTATGCCTTGGAAATGGGATTGATTGGAAAATCTGACTTCGACAGCATAAACAAGTTGGTTCCAGGCTGTGAGAAGGCAATCAAAACTTGTGGTAACTTACTAAATATCCATAAAAGTTTCTTTCAAATACGTGATGTCAAAGGATTTGGCTGAGTAACTTCTCTTTGCTCTGCCTTACAATGTAATGAATCCACCAGGTGCTGATGGGGGAAATGCTTGTGTATCTTCTTACATCGTCTGCAACCAAATATTCAATAGAATCATGGACGTCATCGGAGACAAAAACGTAAGTAAGAACAAACTAAATGATGAAATCATAAAATTGAAGTACCATATTGTATTCAGTTCATACAATTCTGATATCATGTCATTAATGTTAAAAACTCTGATTTCATGTCTTTCATGTGTTTGTTATGCAGTACTATGATGTTAGAAAGGAATGCATTGGAAATCTTTGTTATGACTTCTCAAACATGGAGAAATTCCTTAACGAAAAATCAGTAAGGAACGCACTCGGAGTCGGGGATATGGATTTTGTGTCATGCAGTAGTAAGGTGTACAGTGCCATGCTTATGGATTGGATGAGAAATCTTGAGGTTGGCATTCCAGCTCTGATTGAGGATGGAATAAAGGTGCTGGTGTATGCTGGTGAATATGATCTGATATGCAACTGGCTCGGTAAGTTTCGATCTTCGTATTCCATAATCCTGCTTCTTTAGAAATTCCATTATTTCCTGAGAAAGTGTTTCTGAAAGAATTTTGTTACTTTTGTTGAAATTTGAAGGGAATTCAAGGTGGGTTCATGAAATGAATTGGTCTGGTCAGAAGGCATTTGCAGCATCCAAAATTGTTCCATTCCTAGTTGATGGCAAAGAAGCTGGGCTTCTCAAAACCCATGGTCCTCTCGCTTTCCTAAAGGTCTTTCTCTCTCCGAAATATAAAATGGCAAACATTTGAGAACCATTTTTCTCCTTTCATATGATCTCGAACTCGAGTATTTCATTTGATTCATGAGGCGGAAGGGCTTCAAGTACTAGATTAATCACTTTCATATGATTCATTTGTCTGATTCATTTGTCTCCTTTCATATGATCTCAGAACTCGAATATTTGATTTGATTCGGGAGGCGGAAGGATTAGACAAATACTAGATTAATGACTTTTATATGATTCATTTTTCTCATTTCATATGATCTCGAACTCGAATATTTCATTTGATTCGGGAGGCGGAAGGATTAGACAAATACTAGATTAATGATTTTCATATGATTCATTTTTCTCATTTCATATGATCTCGAACTCGAATATTTCATTTGATTCGGGAGGCGGAAGGATTAGACAAATACTAGATTAATGATTTTCATATGATTCATTTTTCTCATTTCATATGATCTCGAACTCGAATATTTGATTTGATTCGGGAGGCAAAAGGGTTAGACAAGTACTAGCTTAATGACTTTCATATGATTCATTTTTCTCATTTATATGATCTCGAACTCGAATATTTGATTCGATTCATAAGGTGGAAGGGTCAAATAGTTGAAACTTAAGAGTAGAGTTTTTTTGGTATCATATCATGTGAAAATGTGTGATGGTTTTGATCTACTACAGGTTCATAATGCTGGTCATATGGTGCCAATGGATCAGCCAAAGGCTGCACTTGAAATGCTGCAGAGTTGGATGCAGGGGAAACTTGCATTAGAGGAGACAAATGAAAAAGTTTCTCCAAAATGATTAAATTTCTTCCTCTCACCCTTTGTTTCAAAGCCCTGGTTCACACACTCATTACTTGCATATTGTTCTGAATAATTGTGTTACATATTTTATTTTCAGGTTCTTAAAATTTATAATATTGTTCATTATTATGAAAATGCCAATAAAATTACATACCCATTGCAATATCTATTGACAGATTAAGTTCTCTTTAATTGGATTAATTGATCTATCGCTTGAAATCTAGTTTGAGAAAATTAGATTTAAGTCATATTTTAATTAAATTGAAAGTTCATAATTTTGAGAATTTAATTATTCATAGTTTCTTTTTTTCTTTTTCTTTTTTTTTCTTTTTTTTTAATTTCAAGTTTTTGTCCCTCAAGTTCTGGTCAAGATTTTATCCAAAATGTTCTGTTCGGAAGTTTAATTAGAATTACAGAAAAGAAAAAAGAGAGAAAAAAAAAAAGAAATTAGAAACCTATTTGTCTTTTTATACGTTTATGGTGTCACAATTGCACTCTTGTGACAGTGCGATTGTGCGACACTTGTTATGATCTAGGGAATAAGTCAGTCGTAAGAAATTTCGTATTCGTGAACAATGTCAATGTATGCTCGAGCCTCGAGTCACGTTTGAGAGATATGTTTTAGAAAACGTAAGCGAGAAAATGAATTGGAAACAATTTGAGAGAAAACAATGTTATAAACTAAAAGTGATTAGGCAACAATGACTTTGATAGCATATAACTCGAGTAGGAAGAAGTGATAACTAGTCATATCCCCTATAGTATATTTTGAGGCAGTCTTGACGGGTGTAGACATGATTTTGGTGAACAATCATATACCTCGTATTGACACAGTAGTAAAAACCTATCTAAGATGAAAAAATATAAAAAGGGTTTGATACACGATTTTGGTGAACAATCATATACCTCGTATTGACACAGTAGTAAAAACCTATCTAAGATGAAAAAATATAAAAGGGGTTTGAAATGAGCATGGACAGTCATACGACGGATGTAGGACTAGGTGTTTTTTTTTTTTTTTTTTTTTTTTTTTTTTTTTTTTTTTTTTGCTTGAAATGTTTCATATGATTGTTTGAAAAATAAAGTCACAAATGTTAAGTGACAACAATGAAAGTAAGTACATATGTTATGTAAAGCTGAAGACGATGTTGTCCATGAATGAAAAAGCTTTATTAGCGATTCTATTAAGCGTATGTGTGTGTGTATATATATATATATTTTTATTTGTATAACTTGTTGATTAAAATATAATTCAATGCATAAATCGTACAAATTCTTATTTTAAAAATTGATGGTTCTATTCTCACTACCATAAAATTTAGTTTAATAAATGGATTTAAAACGAATTTATAAGTTTAAATATTATTTTGTATTTTGTTCATTTTAGTTCTTATTAAAAGGTTACAAACATCCAAAATGATCAACATTTGAACCAAAATGCATAAAAGTTAATACTATAAAGACCAAAATAGGTCCTCGAAACATAGATCAAAATGAAAGTATAATTAATAACTTTTATTAAAGTTAAAAATATCGAGCTTGTAACAGTTTAAGACCACTATTAGCAGATATTGTTTTAAACGTGTCTATTAGGGAAAGGTTTTCAGACCCTCATAAAGAATATTTCGTTTCACACTCCAATCGATCTTAGATCTCATAAGAATGAAATGAACGTTTTAAAAGTTTGAAAAATAAAATGAACTAAATCGAAACTAGAGGTCAAATTTTGAACGGAAGTGGAAAATTGAGAAGTTCTAAGATAATGTACAACGCACGACAATGATTGACATTTTTATAATTAATGCAATGATGTAATAGTGAAGAACACAGCTCCAACTTGGTAAGTTGTTGCCAGCTTCCCTCACCAACTAACACTAACAGTTTCTAGACATGTCTTTAAATTCTATCAATTGTCTCATTGGGTTGAAAATTTTGAATTTTGAGTTTGTTTTATCTTAAACTTTGACTCGGTTTATCTCATCCTCTATCTTTATTGATTAAGACGTTGTAATTTTGATTAGAAGGTTCAATTATTGTCTCTATTTTTTTTTTTTTTACGTAAAACGGTGGTAAGTTACAAAAGTTGAATGTTTTTAATTGGTTAGTTGAATGTTAATTGAACTTAAAACTAAGTTTAGTTCATAGACGTGATAATATTAGGAAAAAAAAAAAAAAACCTAGGCATTCATTAACTAAGTTTAATTAAAACCCTATTCAAAAAGTAAATAAGGTAAAAACATTTCAATTTCTTTCAGGAATGTTAGGGCCATCATGTACACGACCAATTCGATACAGGTGAATGTCAGGGCCATCAGATTTCGAAACCTGATTCGAATTCTGGGCATAAGTCGTTACATAAATAACAAAAGCACGACCAATTCAATAAATTGTCACATAGACAAATCTAGTTCTCATGTACACAAATGAGTAATTGCTCCAAGCACATAACTCACGATATAATTCTTATACACATAGATGAGTAATTACATAAAAATTGATCACACAGATCGTCGTGATACAATTTTCATGCATACCGAAGAACAATTGTGCACACAAATGTGTAATTGCATAGTTTAAATCGCAAGTTGGAAGAATAATTTTCATGCATACAACCTAAATTATAACGCTCATTATTTTTAACAATAATAGTTGAAAGAGCATCAACATTTCAATGCTTGCAAACTCATGTTGTCAATGCTTGCCTATCGATGAAAAAGCAACGATCGTGAACCATTGTCGACACATATAGATTCGAGTCATCGAATGCCAATCTTCGGTTAGAGTTGTCATCATCTTTTATCTTAGGTTAAGTCGTTAGAATGAGACCACTGATGTGGACCAAAGTGCTATATGTCCTCACTCATATGCTTTCTAAAAAAAATTCAAAAGATCATCAAATATAGGATATGATTGAGCCACCCAAAAGTTCACTAAAAAAATTAAGCGTGATTGGCTTGAATCGATTTAAACATGCTAAAAGAACAAGTGTTGCTGATCTGCGATTACTAGCGATTCCGGTCTTCAAAAATAGTCTTCACTCTTATAAATAGTTTAAGTCAAGCAAGTAACGTGATCATGTCGTAAGAGATGTAGGAGAATATGTAAACCATCTTCAAATGTTATATTATTATAGCTACATAAAAGATTATGATCATCGTTACTATAACATAAAGATATACATTCATTTTAATTGTTACGTCACTTTTCACATTATTTTAATTAAAAGGAAACTCTCCGATGATATTTTTTTAGAACAAATTTCAAAGTGGAGTAAAAATGCAACTTTTTCGAGTCTCGGACCGACAAAATAGTTCATAAATATTTTACCTAAGTTAAAAAGAATAAATAGTAAAAAGCATAAATAATTGTAGTTAGAGAAAAATGTAGGTCAATGATGGAGAAAGGATCTAAGTGGGGTATGCAAATAGTGAATAGTAAAATAGTAAATAGTAGATGGTAAATAGTAAATTTTAAACTATTTTGCTCTCTACACATAGGCATTAGCACAAATAGGAACTGGCATAATCATAAAAAAGCTTCCCCCAAAGAATATTCATTAATAAATATATGAATTAAATGGCCCAAAATAAGTACAAAAATACAATTACCAAAACTGCAGGGATACAAAGAAAATAAACCAAAATTTGGTACTTATTTGCAAATATAGGATTTTTCTTTTTTATTTTTTTATTTTTTATTTTTATTTTATGGACATTGGATTTTGGGTTTGCATTTTCGGGCACTATTTTTTGAAAAATGGGTTGTTGTATTTGGAGTGATTCTGATGATAGAATGACTAAGAAAGACTTAAAAGAATTGAAAGTTACTATCTATACTAACAAAGTGCACCGTCATTTTCGGTGGTTTAATCATAAAAATTCAAAAATTAAAGTCATTTGCTTAGAGTAATTCTATATTGGGTGACCTATTGAGAATTTTTTTTTAGAAGCATGTGAGTGAAAACAAATTATACTGAAAGGACTCGTGTTGGTTTGTAGGAATAAATCTTCACTCTAAGAAATAACGAACCATCAGGTGTCAAATCTAAATTTCTAATCCTAATCTAAATTATGGACATCGGACATTACAAATGGTTAGAGCAATACCGGCAGGGACGTTACATAATATTTTAAAATTTAATATTTAACTATGTGATTATTTAATCTCTATATATAAGATTTAATTATTGAATTAATTTTAGAGAAAATGTGTTTATATAATCTACAAATACTAAATTATTATTATATAATAAAAATTAACATTTAATTTTGATTTGTTTATTTTTAGAATTAATTAAACTGTTATATGTTTGACTAAACATACTAAAGTTAAATAATAAAAATTCATTATTTATTTAATGCATGTGGATATAGTTATTATAAAAATTCAAACTACTTTTTAAAGCTAGAAGAGAATTTGGATTCTTTTGAAAAAGAAAGGACGTATTTAGTAGAAGTATTCCCGACAACTCTTTCAATTCGAATTACTTAATCCAAATCATAAAGGTTGAGTTGGGTTGGGTCAGAATTTTTTTTTTCAGTCTCGGTCAGGTTGAGTTTTTGAAAAACTGAAATTTCTAGTAGATTTATTGATTTTTTTTTTGTTAGGTCAACTCGACCAACCCGAAAATAGGGTTACAATCCAAACTCAACCCTACCTTTAAGATTATCATAAAAATTAAGAATATTTTACGTTTGTAATTGATGTTAGTGATACATTGTGACTAATGAATACTTGATAGATGACTCCCAAGAGCTCTTATCGACGGAGTCGTTTGACACCTCGATGTCGACTCATCACATCCTCGGGTTGAGTTTTATGAAATTTTAGTTATTAATGTAAAATGTACCGTGGACAAGTAAATTTTTTTCGATTTTTTTTTTTTTAAATCAGATACCACCAACACAATCCAATCCAACCCGAAAATAGAAAGTTGGATTTGGTTGGGTTGTAAACTCTTCTCTAGTTGCACTAGTCATCAACCCAACCAATCTAAAATTTCAGATTAGTTCATAAAATATTTTCAATTCAACCCGTGTATACCCCTCTATTTAGTTCATTTTAGTTTTCATACTTCTCGTACTTTAGTCCATCTGGATCGTTGTACTTTCAAAAGTTACCATTTTTGTGGACTAAAATGAACTAAAGCTCGTAAAATAATTAAAGGCTGCAAATTAAATATATATATATATATATATATATATATATATATATATATATATAATTTGTATATGATTTTGAGTCAGTGTTTTGAGCTTTGAGTTACTTATAAATAATACCAAATTTCCCCATTCATATTGGTGTGTTTGAAAGGTTTTGAAGAGATAAAAATGGGAAGATCTCCTTGTTGTGATAAAGCTATTGTGAAGAAAGGGCCTTGGTCCCCTGAAGAAGATGCTAAGCTCAAGGCTTATATTATCAACCATGGCACTGCTGGGAATTGGATCTCTCTCCCTCAAAAAGCTGGTAATACTAACATTTTTTTTCTTACTTCCTACGAGTTTCTGATCGGAATCGTGGTTCTCTTTTTAGGGTTTTTAGGGTTTTGATTTCTTTCTCTAAATGGGTTTTTTTTTTTGAGAAATTTTGGAAGGTTTGAATAGGTGCGGGAAGAGTTGTAGATTGAGATGGCTCAACTATTTGAGGCCGAACATTAAACATGGAGGGTTCACTGATGAGGAAGATCGAATCATTTGTACTCTCTTTTCCACCATTGGAAGCAGGTTTGTTCTTCTTTGCATGGATTTCTTCATTCGGGTTACGAATAAACAATTAAACTTATCTTAACCTAGCTAATGGGTAACGGTTCAAGCCTACTGCTAGCTGATATTGTCGTCTTTGAGTTTTTTCTTTTTGAGCTCTCCTTGGGAGAGGTTTTCACACCCTTCTAAAGAATTCTTCGTTCTCTTCCCCCAACCGATATGGGATCTCAAAATCCATCCCCCCCTTCGGATCCCAGTGTTATCGCTGACACTCGTTCCTTTCTTCAATCGATGTGGGACCCTACCAAATCAACTCTCCTTCGCGGTCCAGCATCCTTGCTAGCACATCGTCTCATGTCCACTCCCCATCGGAGCTCATCCTCCTTGCTGGCAAATCGCCTGGTGTCTAGCTCTGATACCATTTGTAACAGCCCAAACCCACCGATAATATATATTGTTCTCTTTGGACTTCCACTCAAGATTTTCTTAGAACGAGAGGTTTCTATATTCTTACAAAGAGTGTTTCGTTCTCATCTCATAGTTACAAATAAACAATGTAATTTATCGTAATGGTACACGAAAGAGTAAGAATAAGCTTTTAAGTTTAGTAGTGATTGAAGAAATTTTTCGGTTCATAAACTTGTAGGTGGTCGATAATCGCGAGTCAATTACCCGGAAGAACGGACAACGATATAAAGAATCATTGGAATAGCAAGCTAAAGAGGAAGCTTATAGCAATGGAGAAGAAAGCTCAAATGGGCACCATGCCATCTTTTCATAACCATCATCAAATTTCATCATTTCCATCTCAACAACTCTACCAAGACTCCAACTTTTCAAGCTTTGAAACTCTCATTTCATCAATCCCATCAAATTGGTCAAACATCCAAACAAAAGAAACCAATAGCAATAGCTTAATGAACAATTCATTGATGTATAATAATAATCCAATGGTGAAACAAAGCTCATTAGGGTTTGGAAGTGAAGGGAGTACTTGTGATGGGAGCTACAATCAAATCACTCCTTCAGGAATAATGGGTTTTGATCAGAATCATAATTATTACTATGATCTTATGAATTATCAATCTCAGTGCTGCATTAATGGAGAAGCTGCTCAAGAACATCTTGGCCCCAACAGCTTCTACCAGTACTAGAAAAATGTAACTTTTTTTTGTTCTTGTTCTTGTTTTTTTTTTTTTTTTTTTTTTTTTTTTTTGTTTTGACAGCACTTGGGTAAAAGCTTCTTGTAATTTTGTGCACTTTGTTAATCAAGGTAATTAATGATGTGAGATTGTTGGTGCAGACTTTTTGTGTTTTTTACTGTAGCTGCTCCAAAATTCAAAGCTTGTCTTTTATGAAAACTAGAGAAGAGTGATTTGAAATTGAATAACACCCAAATTTGATGCTTAATCATTCTTAATTAACAATTCATTATGGAAAAAGTTGATATTGAAAAGATTTTGTTGGGTTTTATGTCAAAGTTGGTGTACAAAAATGTTTTCAACTAAAAGCCAAATTGAAGTTGGAGAAGTCAAATCCCCAAAACTCGAGCAAAAACGGATATGATGATAATTATTAGTTCCTCTGTTGGCAGATATTGTTTGCTTTGGTAAGTTATGTATCGTCGTTAGTCTCACAGTTTTAAAACACATCTGTCCAGGAGAGATTTCCATACTCTTGTAAGAAATGTTTCGTTTCCCTCTCCAACCGATGTAATTGATGTGGGATCTCACAATCTACCTCCCTTCAGGGTCTAGTATCCTCGTTGACACAGCGCTCAGTGTTTTGCTTTGATACCAACTGTAATGGCCCAAGCCCAACACTCGCTAGCAGATATTGTTTGCTTTGACCTGTTACTGTTACATATCACCGTTAGCCTCACAGTTTTAAAACGTGTCTGCTAGAAAGAGGTTTTCACATCCTTATAAGAAATATTTCGTTCTCATCTAACCGATGTGGGATCTCACAATCTACCTCCCTTCTTACCCAATGTCTTCTCTGGCACACCGTCCGATGTCTTGCTTTGATACCAACTGTTACGACCCAAGCCCACCCGCTAGCAGATATTGTCTGCTTTGACTCATTACGTATTACCGTCAGCATCACAATTTTAAAACGATCTGCTAAAGAGAGATTTTTACACCCTTACAAGAAATATTTCGTTTCCTTTTTTCAATAGATGTAACCGATGTTGAATCTCACAACAAAGACAAATAATAATGACATGGGTCATTACCTTTTTTTTAAACTATAGTATATATCAAGAGTGTTCAAGAAAACCCAATGATCAGAAAGACTCAATCAACCCAACTTACCTGGTACGTTTTGGGTTGGATTATAAACCTACTTGGATTGAGTTAGATTCAAATAAATAAAAATTTTATGAACGAAATTGATTCATGAATTCTCTTCCAAATATCAAAATTACTTTTTAAAAAAAAATGAAAATCTTAAAGGCCATGCTGTTGTTGATATAGGTTACTGGTGGAGCTATGGAGCTATTGAAAAGACATTTCAAGCCCTGCAAAATCACTACACTTTGAAGAAATGATGGGATGGTTTTGACCTTTTGAATTCATGTGGCTCTTCTTCTCTCTACTACCTTCTACCTGCACAGCCTGCCCTGGAATAATATTGAGCGCCACATTAGGGTTTGTGTGCTTTTGTTTTTGAAACTAGGCTTAGCCTAGCTTCCACTTTTAAAACATCCAAATCTCATCACTCATATCTTTATACATATTTTTAAATTTATGATATGCTTTTACTTTTTTCTTATAAATCTCCATGATCTCAATGTACATTAGGTTAATTCAATTACCGCTCGTGTAGTGTTTGTCCTTTGCTCGAGTAAATGTGAGGATAAAATTGACAGACACGTGATAATAAGTCGAGCTTGTCTAGAGATGTAAGAGTGTTTCCATCTGTCAAGCTTAGGAATTTGTTCTAAAGTACCCTAGACACGCTCTTGCCTTTACTTGAAACAACAATATATGCCCTAATATTTCAATCAAACACAACAGTTACTAACTCGATATTGTGTGTCGGGTAATTTTACTCATAATTCTTCCATTGGATGGGCGCACACACAATAGTCTTCACATGTTGCAAAATGACACAATACATCCCCTTCTTGAATGTCGTTGTACACCACAAATCCTCGTCCTTACCTCTATGGTGAGTACTAGCGCTAAAATCAACCTTTTCCAAAAGGTTGGCTCACTGGAAAATGAATTCCACTTAGTTAGCTGACTAATCTTTGAAATTTTTTTTTTGTAGAAATCGACAGTAATAACCCGTTAGATCCAAAAAAAATTATAAACTTCAATGGCAGTGGTTGGACGAAGCAACTTAGTAACTACCTCTATCTTCACAGGGTCAACGGTGACACCTCTCTACGACTCTACATGCCCAAGAAAAGCTACCTACTCGTTAAAGAATTTGGCATTCAACCAATACCTCTTAAAGTCATCAACACTTTCCTAATATGCTTCTCACGTTCCTCTTCAGACTTGGAGTAAACTAGAATATCGTCGATGAACACAATCACAAGACTGTCTGAGAACTTCTTAAACACTTCGTTTATCACATATATAAAGACTACATGTAAATTAGTAACTGGGCGTGACTACAGTTTGATGGTACTCTCTTCTTTTTTCGTCTATTGATTATAAATTAATCGAGTAAATATAAATTCAAAACTTTAATATATATTAAAATTTGAATGAAAAAGTTAATAATTATGTTTCCCACGTGGATAAGACATTTGACATTTGTTTTCATTGAATAATAATAAATAAAAAAAACTCTTATAATTTAAGGATTTAATTAAATACTTTAATTTATTTTAAATTTCGTCCACCTTCACGAAAATCAAAGTCAATTACATACCCAAATAATCCAAATAAATAGCTTTTTATTTATTATTATTATAAAACTCAAATATTTTCTTTGGCGTAAAAGGTCAAAAGGTGTGGAACCTACTCACAATTTGACATTTAAATAATTTAATAGCCTTTTATTTTATTTTATTTTTATTTTCTAAGATAATATCTACTCACTTTTTTATTAAAAAAAATCAAAATTAAAAAATTAAGAAAAATCTTTAAAAAAAAAAAAAAAATCATTCTTGACAAAATATATACTATTGTTTTAAATTTTTTAATTTAATATTCACGAACTATACTAACTATGTTAATTAGTTACGTGTTGTCAAAAGAATTGAAAATTAACGTTTAGTTGTATAAGTGTTAAATTAATCGAGTTAATATTAATATTCTATTAAATAAAAAATTAAATTAAACATTTAAAGTTTAGTTGTATTAAATGGATCCATTAATTTTTAAAAATTTTAAAATTTTCAAAAACTTTTATTTATATTTTAAAATAGAAAAGAAAAAAAGGAAAGAGGAAATATGGAAGCTTAATTGTGGATGCTAAAGTAGTCCAATTATGGAGTTTTTATTCCACAATGATTTCTTTGTCTTTTATGCATATTCCACCTTCATTATTAAAGAAACGACAACTCTAACTCGATTTTCGACTAACTGACTTGGGTATGATACGCTCATACTTTTTACTACCATTTTCGACTCTTTGGGGGCGTTTTTTACTTTTTCTGAGACATTTAAGGTTAGCATTTTACTTTTGAGCAAATTTAGACTATTTTATGCAAATTAGGTTTACGATGGCATCAAGGAAAGATAGTAACTTAATAAGTGGCTTTACTATTGATTTGGTTGGGATGACTTGTTTGTTGTATGAACCAGGCATATTTTGCAGCCATCGTGTTTTATGATTATATGACGTATACTATGATATATGTTATGTTGCGTAAAAGTGATGGTATGATATCATATATACTATGATATGTTTATGTTATATCATGGAACTATGGTATGTTATTGATGTTATTTGATGCATGAACCTCCATGTACAACATCATGTAAGCTCTGTTAATACATACGTCCTATGTCTTTGTGTAATAGTCCAAGTCCACCACGGGCAGATATTGCCCTCTTTGGGTTTCTTTCTGGGCTTCCTCTCAAGGTTTTAAACAACATATACTCCACCACGGGCAGATATTGCCCTCTTTGGGTTTCTTTCTGGGCTTCCTCTCAAGGTTTTAAACAACATATACTAGGGAAAGGTTCCGCACACTCAAGGTTTTAAACAACATATACTAGGGAAAGGTTCCGCACACTTCTAAGAAATGTTTTGTTCCCCTCTGCAACCAATGTGGGATCTCTTAATTCACCCCTTTAGGGGCCCAATGTCCTCGTCGGTACACTGCCCCATGTTCGGCTCTGATACCATTTGTAACAACCCAATCCCACCACTAATAAATATTGTCCTCTTTGGACTTTCCTTTTGAGTTTTCTTTCAATGTTTTAAAACGCATCTACTCGGGAGAGATTTCCACACCCTTATAAGGAATGCTTCATTTCCTTCTCCAAGCAATGTGGGATCTCACAATTTGAGACATTAGAAAACCATATATGTTAATCATGAACAATATTGCAAGTATCAAGTATGTATGTCTCATAGGAATGTTATGTGAGGAAAAGATGCAGGTATGACTAGCAACATGAATATATGTTATGTTTTAATGTTACGGGACCTCATACATCGAGATACTTCCTCGTTATATTTAGTATGGACGTGTAACTTATGATATATATGTTCGACATGATATTATGAAGTTATTTCTCTCTATGACGTTTGACAATGTGAGTACGCTAGCCCGACGAGTTAGGTCTAGAGGTATGTATACGAGCCTGCCTAATAGGTCCATCTTCTAGGGAAGTACTACTATCCAACCTTGTTCGAATTAGAAAGTAGAGCATAAGGTCATGTCACGGTATTTTTATAAAAATATAGGTCTCACCATGATTGCTTAGTGTTTGCAGTTCCCGACCCTAACAGTGGAGTTACTTACTGAGTATTTTTAAATACTCAAACCATATGCTACTTTTTTTCAAGTAAGGTAAGACATCTATGTACGGATGACGACATTGCTGTGAAGGTCATGGAACCGAAGCTAGGATAGTTGCTTTTTGTTTAAATTACAGCCTTTATGTTAGATCATGGCATTTTTCTTACTTTGAACTTTTTATTATTTCATTTCCGCTATTTCTATTGATGTTTACGTTTATTTGTAATAGATTTTATGAATGTTTAAGTACATGACATCATTTATAAAAAAAAAGAAATTTAAATAAAAATTTTCACGCATCTTACACGTAGTGGTGACCTTGTTTTTAATGGAAAAACATAGGTTCGGTATAGTCTATTACTAATCAATTTTATGTCTATGAGGAATAAAAGAGGAATAAAAGAGGAATAAAAAGAATAATTTTTATCCACTACCCATAGACAATTAATATGTTAATTAGTAATAGTTTTTTTCAGAAAAATATTGATAGACAATTTTTTTTATTAGCAATTGATAGCTTACTTTTATGTCTCATTGATAGAACATTTGATAGACCAAGTTTATCAATTATATATGTCTATCATTAATATACATCTACTGTTAGTATTACATTGTAACAAGAACGGTATGATTCTTGAATAAATGAGAGGTATATGAATGAACCGAGATTATGTCCGAATGATAGTAATCTTTAGAATAGGATGACTAAGAACAACCTAAAAGAATTAAAACTTACTATTTATTACCAACAAGGTGTATCTTTATTTTCGATAGCTTAATCATAATAACTCTAAATTTAAATGTACAATCTTGTAGCAATTTTATGTTGTTGTCTTCATAGAAATTTTTCTAAAGAGACATGTAAGCGAGGACAAAACATGCTGAAAGAATTCATGCTTATCTATAAGGATAGATATTAAGTTCACTCTTAAAAGTGAGAAGTGCTGAAAGAATTCATGCTTATCTATAAGGATAGATATTAAGTTCACTCTTAAAAGTGAGAAGTCGCGTGAGCAAGTCGTAGAGGATGTCGGAGAATGTTGAAGCTATCAAATTCTGAATCTAGATTCCAAATGTTGGAGAAAGTGCCCTTTATCTTACAAGAAGTTAGGTCAAAAGTAATTTTTTCAATAGTTTGGAGGTCAATGACTTCAATCCAGAGGATCCTTAATAAATGAACTCCTACTTTTTAAGGGATTTTCCTACTTTTTAAGGGATTTTCTTTGAAGCACTTTTTATTACTTTTCATTTTAAGGTTCCCTTTTCAAATCACAGCTGATAATCAGCTAGCAGAGAACCATTCAAGCACATTCAATAGACTTCGAACCACTAGAAGATCTTTCATTATACCAATGGATTACATTCAAGTTTCCTGCTAAACAACACATATCTTCGCAAATAGGAATGAACTGGAAGCAATTCACTCCAAAAAGGATCTGTTTGTTTGCAATTCACTCTTGAATAAGAACAGTATCCCGGCATTGTTGCTGTAAAAACTTGCTAAAAGAGATCTGTTTGTTTGCAGTGTCATGGAGACAAAAACAAATATGCAATTTTTTTTATTCTCTTTCCAAACAGAAGTTCAGAGACGGAATTGGCAAAAAATAAAAAATGAATGGTATTGAATCAGTGCAATGTTACAGAACATAAAGGTTGAGTAGACCAATTTTCATGAGATAAGCCCCACTAATATAGCCTAGAACGTATACAAGGAAATTGTCACAAATATACAGCTAGAAAAATCCCCAAAAATCACCCTTTTATCACTTACAAGCCTATATCAGTCCAACGGGTAAACCCCTATTGAATGCACCTAACAACCTATCTCTCTATCATACATATCCCAAGAGCACCACGGATGAATGATTTCAATAACCCAAACATGCCGCTGGAGGAAGGAAAGCCATGAATGAATCAAATTAAGATATACAAAAGCGAAGACAAGAACTTGACCTAATGGTTGGAACAGCAGCAGCAGCAGGTGCCCGGCAGAAGGCAGACCTCTGGAGTTTTGCTTGCTCATCTTGAAATTAATAGCCAATCCTCACTGTCACCAAGAGGCCTTGAAGTATTTTTCATGTACGTTTCGGTGGCTTAACAACCAGCTGCCTTTAGGAAGTTATCATATGGGCTCGAGGATGGTAGTTGCATGAGGTGGGGATAATGTTGGTACTCAGTTGCACAAGGTGCTGGATAAGTATCAGTGGACGAATTCCAGTGCATAGGAACATCCGTGTCAAGAAATGGATTGCCGCTCTGCATTTCAATGAATTTCCAAGTCAGATTTTACAAGAACGGGATGAACATACTATGCATACATGAGCTGATGTCAGTCTATGAAAGCAGGCAGATGAAAGTTCCAAAATACTTGCAAGAGATAATAATAAAATCTCAATTTCAACGAAGAATTTTTCCATTTTAACTTTTCCTCATACCAAGTATTTTGATCAAAAGCCAAGTATATGGTAGACAACGTACCTTATTTACAGCGAAGTGAACATGGCGTTGTGAAGGCTCTTCTTTTCCCACACTGTCATCATCACGATTGGAATTTTTAAACGAACCTTCATTATTTTGTTTCGAGGTAATGAAGTTGGATATCTTTTGCTGCTTATCTTCTGAAAGAGACTCGCAATTTCCAGCCATTTCCTTGTAAGGCATATTGGTCGGCAAGGACCCTGATACCCTTCCTACTTGATTTGTTATATCGGAAATCTGTATCATAGATTGTTAATAGGAGGAAGATACATTGATTAAACACCAGAGATAAACTGATACATTTTATTTCCCGTTTCCTCTAATTTGGCATCTTAATTCTGTAGTTTTCTACTTAAATTTTGAGACAATATAGAAAACAAGATTTTGTTGTCTTTGTGAATGTTCATCTCATATGTTCCCTAAAAATGTATATGAGCTCATGTGCAAAGCTTAGCAACTTACCAAATTCAAAAGTTCATCAGCACTCATGAGACTTGGACCTTCTGGGGCCTTCGCTGTCTCATGATCATTTTGACTCTGAGGTTCATCGCATAGATTGTCGTTATCATTTGAAAATATGGGATTAACCTACAAAATACACTAAAATGTAAAAGAGAAGTCCACAACATGAAAATAGTTTGAAATATTAGACACATGAGATGAAGTGTGAGGAACCGTGTCAGAAGTTTTGTCATTCTTAGGTCCCCATTGATAAATTTCTCTAGGTGTCACAGAAAACTGAGTTCCTAATGGGCAAGTATCATCTGGAAAAAAATCTCGAAGCAACTGCTCTCGAATAGAAGGTAACTCGTTCTGCTTTAAAGAACACAACAATTCGTCACAACCACTAGAAAAGGAAATTATAACAATAAATTTTGTGGTATACTAAAAGAATGATTATTTGCAGTAAAAAAAGGGAAGATGTAATGGCTTACTTGTGACATATTTTGCAAGGTCTGCAAAATTAGCTTAGCAAATGACTCTTTAGACTGGCTTTCACTTGTATCGACCACAGAAAGTGACTTCACAGCATTTTCATTGTCTTCCTTAGATCCATAACCTGGTCTGCGATGGTCTTGTCCTAGATTAGCAACTTGTAACTTACAATCTTCAACTAACCGTAGAAACGGGTCAACCTAGTAAAAGTAGAAATTCAGAGGAAGAACTTAACTTATGAAACCTAAAATCTCAACTTTATTTGAAATCCACATTCCACGCAGTAAGATTAAGAGAAAGTCCAAAGTAAGATAAAGGAGAACCTACTTATATATCCAGTAAAGAGATATGTCAAACTAGAAGGTTAGACACATTAGTACTATGCATGAATTAGAGTAGCAACAAAAATTTTGCACGTACTACTTCACTAGTAAGGGCAACTTTAGCCCGAGGGGCAAGAGGCATGATGTTGTAGGCTTTTGCTGTGAAGATGATCATCGATGTTGCCAAAGTATAAAGGGACCTACGATGTGATGGTTTCAATTTCCCTGCAATTTGTAAAAGTTTCATTAAGTTGTAGAGATGGCCTAATGAAGGCCCACCCAAAGTGGTCATATGACTAGTAATGAAAAATATCTTTCCATCATAATATATTTCGGATGTTAATTTTTTTTTTCACTTTTTACAACCATATTTACAGTTTTGGTCACTGAAGTCTTACCCAGCCACTTTAACCCACTAGATTACTAACCACCCCTCCACTCATATATTGAGTAAATAAACCAAATCATTTATTTAATCAATCAAAGAAAAAAAATTTCTTTTTTCTTGTTACAAAGACGAGGAGATTACCCTTAATTCTAGAATGATGCCACATGTAACTTGCAAAGGTTTTTATGGGGCTAATTCTCTGGATTCCAATCAAGATGACTAACCATTATAGGAAGTGAAAAGAATATGAGATGGAAAAGGCTTACAACTAATTCCCCCAAGTGTTTACCACAAAATTTCTAGGTAAAGAACAAAATTGGTCAGATATCACAACGTTTTCATGGCATGGTAGAATTATAAATCTGGCAAGATATCATATTAAATAAAATGTTAATAAGCTTAAAATGTTCTCTACCTCCAGTCAGGGAAATGCTTCGCAAGGAAAATGCTAGCTGGAAACTTCGAATGAGTGTTTCATGGCTGGAGTTCTATCAACACAGAGAATATCATAAAGGAAAATTATCAAAAGGTATTCGTATATCAGTACTGGACAAATAATTATCAAATTGACAAATTCATACTGACTAATAACCATAAGCAAAGCTGAGTTCCTAATATTACAAGTTCCCATCAGAACTTTGTTACAGTTCACAAAAACTAAGAGAACTAAGGATTTCAATTCTCTCCATCATATTTAGAAGCTGAGCTGAGTTCTTCTATGAAATTAGAATATAATAAACTATCAAAAAACTGCAGCATTGTTGAAGCTCAAGGAACCATAGAGAAATTATTTAACTGAATTCCTTTGTTGCATAGACGCCATCTTTTCTGACTTTTTATATCAGCTAAATACAAGAGTTCATTATAATTCTGGGTAGTTAGAGAACTCCTGAGATGTTTAATACTTCTAATGACCCATGGGTTCCACAAAACCAGTCTGCCACTAGAACGAGGTCCAAGAGCCTCAAAGAGCCCTTCACTACGCATTAATCCAGATGTCCAAATCTGTGAGTTGCAACGTGTATTATTGCCCCTCAAGATGCAATTTTAATTGTCAAAATATATGATCCTCTACAATCAGCTTAACTCTTAAAATTAATACAATAACAAATACTTAAGTAACAAAATATAAGATAGCATTTCATCATAACTTTCAAGATGCTAAATACCCTCAAAACATTTCGTTACGGTTCGGTCATATACAATGCTTATGGGTAAGTTCCCAAGTCGGACATATTCCATAGCCTCCATATCATATTCAAAGTTTTTCATGTGGATCCAATTCCAGGGTAAACGAGGTGAGAAATTAACAAATCATCATGTTTAGAATATTATAATACATTGATTGTAAAACAGACGCATCAACATCATTATTATAGGAACTTTTCTAGCCAATATCCTCAAAGTTCTCACAACATGGTGCAGTACATCGAGCTAGGTTAGTAATCTAAGTTTGCAACCACAAGATCCTCAAAATCACAAGTCATCATTTCTTTATTCACCTCAATGGAAAGTAGTCATACTCTAGCATTTACTTGGGAATAAACCTTTGAACCATCTAATTGGTTAGCTCGAAAAACTTTCAGGCAGCTCGCAGAACTAATGAAATGGATTTTAACCACAAAATAAATTAGTTGTTGTTGCAAGCCTAAGTTATCTTGTTATTTTTCATATTAATTTCCAGAGGGTTATATGTGTCTATTATAAGGGAAGAAGGCTAACTAAAACTAGATACTAGGTAACAATAAGTCTGAATAGATCCCTAGATACAAGGTAACACAATAAATCTAAATAAATCCCTAGATAGTAAATCTAAGTAACAGGAGATCCTAGATACTAGAGATTACACAAATATCTCCTAACTTAATTCTTCTACTTTAACACTCCCTTAAACTAAGTAATAGATATCATTCCGTCTCAGCTTGGCTAATAACTCATGAAACATTAACTTCTACTTTAAGGCTAAGCCTTCAACACTCCCTCAAACTGAGTAATAGATATCATTCAGTCACAACTTGGCTAATAACTCATGAAACAATAAATTCTACTTTAAGGCTAAGCCTTCAACACTCCCTAGTTTGAGTTATAGATATCATTCAGTCTCAACTTGGCTCTTAACTCATGAAACAGTAAGCTGTGAAGTTCTTTTGTTAGCAAACTTGTCAATTGAAGCCGTGAGAGCACATAACTCATGCATATTATCCTCTTGGAGCACTTCCACAGATGTTACTTGTCTCCCATATGCTCACTCCTACTCCTCTTTGAGCACTTCCACAGGCATAACTTGCCTCTCTCATGCTCACTTCTCTTGGAACTTCTACTGGTGTTCTTTGCCTCTCTCTTGCTATCTCCCCTTTGGAGCACTTTCACTGGCGTTGTTTGCCTCTCTTATGCTCTCTCCTCATCATTTCTCACAACTAGAAGAACATGCCTAGGGTTTATCCCATTTTTCTTGTCGTCACGCATTGCATTCCACAAATTCCCAAACCTTAGTGGGATAGCAGTTAGATAGATCAGAGCATCTACCACAGTGCGCAGCCATAGCGGCCTTTCTTAAAGTACTGTCTGATTCTTCTATTTGGGAATTGGAGTCTAGCCATAACAATTTGAAGATCTTAGTTTTGTCGCTTCCTTTTCTTTCTCCGACATCCTTGGTTCCCTCCATTATTGAATACTTCAAATCTGAAGTTCGAAATCTAATGCTTTGTGATGACGATTAGAAGAATGACTTGAGATTGTTCTTGAAGTATGGTATATTAGATTCTGGGTCTTCTTAAAAATTCTGGATTCTCAAAAATCGATGGAACAGGTGGGACTATATAATGATCCTCAAGGAAGAGAAAACATTATGGTTTCAAACCCACTGGCTTCTGCCTCTGTTACGCCAAAGGGCCAAATTGTTGGTGTCGTTGAATGGGCTTTGTCTGATGTTGCAATGGAAATCGCAAGTGGAACTGACGCAAGAGTCCATTCCAATGGGCTTTTGATGCTGCAAGGGGACTTTTACTCAGACGCACATTGAAGTTCAAGGCTTCAAGTGTTAAAGGAATTGCAAGTGGAAACGCAAATGGACCACTGATTTCGTCCCTTAATGTTACTGCTGGGATTCTTGAATTCACGATTCTGATTTCGTCCCTTAATGTTACAATTAAATTCTCAACCAGTTGAATGCCAAAATTGCTTCTCAAGCTTCTGGTGCAAATGGGCTTCACACATGAAACTGCGACTACAGCTACAAGCTTCTGCGATAGTTATGTATATCATAACCAGACCTTGACTGTCCCAATTATGTTCTTATGCAAGTGGTTGTCGGGATGAGGTTGTTCTTCCTCTATTACAAGATTTGGAAGGACCTTGGTCACGGTGAAATATTGGCAGCTGTGAAGTCTCTAAATAACACTTGATCAAGGTGAGTGATCAAGTGCTAATGAAGGCTTCACTCATAAATTGGACTTTTCAGGCTAGAAAGGCTCTGATACCATGTTGCAAGTTTAAGTTATCTAACTATTTTTCATATTAATTTTTAGAGAGTTACCTACTTATAAAAGGCTATTATCAATAAAAGTCTGATTTTAGAGTCCAAGATAATTTGCAACAGGTACTTATCAATGGAGTCACCTTCAACTATTATCAATGTCAGGAGCATGCGTTTTCTAACAAATTCTTTTGAAGAATATTACCAGCTGATGCAAACTAATGAAAAGTATCCTTAAAATTGTCAAGATATCTATTTACTGTGCATGATAAGAAAATATCACTATCTTGTAATTGACTAACCTAGTGGAGGCCAGACTACTTTTTATAAGTAATTTTCTATCTCTAACATACCATAGTCATAAAAATGATTGATGCTACCGTAGCTGCCAAAATTGTAGTCAGCACCAAATGAAGGAAAAAAGAAAGAACAACTTGGTGTCAGAAACCAAAGCATAAGATATAAATACTACCTTACAGGGAAATCTAGACTATATTCCTCCGGGCTTGCAGACAAAATATACTAATTCCGTATAATGATTGAACAGACAATACTAAATTTACCTTAGTCCGAGCAAATAGCAACACAAGGCAATAAGTATGAGCAATTGCTTCATAGTTTTCAGGTTCATTGAGTGGGGAGATAGATTGTGCCCATATTGATGAGAGAAGATTGGTAATCTGGCGGCTGCTAAGCCTAAGGGACGTTGTCTGAAGATTTAGTTCAACAAAATGATAATATTAAACCACGAGGGAACAATAATTGAGGAATCTTTAATTTAACAATGATAAAAAGACAAAACACATACCGGTTCCTTTTCTGAACTTCCCAAAGGTTTCTCGTCAGCAACTGTACTAGGTGACTTTTTCATACTCTCCTCTTCTATAGTTGAACCTGGAACTGACATTGATGGATCCCTTTTCCCCGAGTGAACTCGACTATAACTTGACTTCAGTCTGTTTAAAATGGAGTCACCTTCAACTTTCGTAGCCTGTTGATTTATAGGTCTTTCGTCCATCTTTTGAAACATGTTCTCCTGTAGAGAATAAGGCTCATCTTTCACTTTCTGAAAAAGCGCCGCTGAAGAGGAGAACACTGACACAGTTCTTGAGAGAGTCCTTTGAATATAAGTAGGCTTTCCAGAGTGGGGTACAGAAGCATGAGGACGTGGGCAGACAGATGATGGAACAAGAACAACAGAAAATATGCGGTGAGCACCAACCCTAGTTTCATGGTCTGAGCAGACCATTGCAAGAAGTAATTGATGGAATAACGCCTCAGGAAAGGCCTGCAAAACATTTCAAGTCAAAAACGGCTGGGTAGAGAGGGAGGAAGAGAAAAAAAATGGTGGAGAATAAGACTGAACCACAATCTTAGGAATTCAGGGAGAAAAAATATTAGATGCTCTTGCCTTATCTTTATACACAAGATTTGGTATTGACGCCACGATCTGAGATGTACGGTAGACAGTAGAAATTAATGTTCTGGACATAACAGGAATATTTGACAAGTTTTCCAGCATGGCAGCCATCATGTCTAGAATAAGACCAGCATCTCCTACCTAAACAACATTGCAGGAAAATCAACACGAAATCCACAACAATGTTAAGAAGTTAGAAAGGTTATAATAATTTAAATTAAATTGAGAAGATTTCAAACATAGTCATTCATAGTGTGCATGCGAAAGTCAAAGGCAACGACGATCTTCATGACTGTATTACATCTAAATTTACAACGGAAAGACCTTGCCTTTAAATAGGCGTTTTCAGGTAACCTGCAAAACTAGTAAAGAATTTGTAATGACCGGTATGACGGGTATCTACAGCCTAACAACTGCTCTTTTATACGGAAACTGCTAGCAATTTAATATGAAGAAATAGGTTGCATCCGTGTACATGAATCCTGCGTCAAAAAATGATTAAGAGAATCTAGAGAAGCACAAATGAAAGCAAAATTACCTTTCGTGACAACTCCACAAGGCATGCATCAACTGATGCTTGGTGTTTTCGGTTCCACTCAACAACTTCCGCTCCCAAGTTACCATCATCAAGGGAGCAATGTATACTTTTTCGAAGATGTCTCATCATATCACCTAGTGCATTAATTATGGCCACTGAGGGTTGGGCATTTGTTTGCTGAGCAAGGGAGGTGGCAATATTAATAATGTCAATTTGCATGGCAGGATCTTTTAGAACATTCTTGTGATCGAGGTGCTTGATTAAAATTGCAAGCATAAAGTGTGAGTTGTGCCCTGTAAGAAAGAAATGAACCATGAAAATCACTAGTACGATTATAGAAATATAGGAAGAAGTTGGAAGTCGTAGTTTAGATCTCAAAGTCCGCAAACTTCTTGAAAAATCTTGGAGAGGAGGAAAATAATACCCAAATTCTCCATAATTATTTGCATATCCAACAAGACAGAAAGACCAAGCCCAAGTTTTGGAGACCAAAGATTGCCAGTATCAAAATAACGGAAGAAACATTCCAAGACACGTCGTATAGTTGTAGCTTCCTTGGCCAACTTAGCAATGTTATGTAGGCATACCCTTGCCCAAAATTCTGGATTCTTTACGTCTTCTCTGTTAGATATAAGAATGTTATTAATTGAAAAATCAGATATTTTTAGTCTAAGAAGCACGAACACGGATGCAGGATACGAATATAAGAAGAAACAACCAGGACACAACATATACAAAATTTAGATGTACATAAAATCCAATAAGTCATTCGGACCACTTAAACTTAATGAAAACAAAGCCCAACATGCAACAAACTACCCATTAAAAATCCACAAAATAAATTTTATAGAAAACTGTAATTAAAGGGAAAAAAAAAACCTAACCTTAAAAAACTCATCTCCCCTTATTGTAATTTATAAAAAAAGAAAAACGAACACGCAACTTCGCTTGTTAGAAACATGTCAAGAGCGTGTCCGATACTGACCCTTCTCCTATATTGGCGTATCCATGCTTCATAGAATATAGTTAAGAGTATAGTTTTGTAGTTGCAAGACATGAACTTACGGAGATACATTCATTTCCCCCTTTTCAGTTACTATCATCCTCCACGAAGACATCCTTGCCAAGTGTTCCTGTGAACGGGGAACTGCCTCACCGCTTGCATTCTGAGTATCTTGCCCGTCTTGGGAAGAACTGGAAGTACTTTTAAAGTCTCCATAATTATCCAACACAACAGAAATGACCTAAAAATTGACCACCAACATAAGAAATTATAATAAGTCTAATATCTAGAATAAACAAGAGAATCAATCAGAGATCAACATATTTCTCACAGCCCACTACCGTTCGGAAATTATCTGTTCATGTACTACTAGGAACTACAGCGAGAAAATGATGATAATGCGATAAATGAAAAGCTACTTACATTGTCAAATTCTGTTGATATATTGGAAAATTCACCCATAAACCAAACCTGCAGATGAAACATTCAGATAAAAATAATTATTTCCAGAAACAGTTGCATTAAAGACATATATATGAAATGCGATTTAAAAGGTGAAAGGCACATGAGAAGAGCAGACATTGGAAAGGAAAACTTAGTTCGGGACAACAATTTGTTTTTTGGGTATTCTCAACAATATATTCTCACGGTGTCTCAACAGTATGTTCTTACGTTGGGTATTCTGAACATTTCTCCTTTCACAATCAACCTGGGCTAAACATTTGGGTTGCCAAAAAGAATAGCGGCATTTGCCCATTCAACAGTTACAAATTAGAATGTTTGATGGAGAATTGAAGTGAGGTGTTATACCAGTATTCTGTCCAATGCACCCATATTGCCAAAGCAATTTTCTTAAAGCGAAGTATCCAAAATAGATCTCAAGGAAATGGTTAACCAACACTTTCTACCCATCAAATTCTTGTGCGAGTGGGATGAAGTTCGAAGAGCTTTAGCCAAATAAGCACATAAACACTGTTCCAAAATTATTGAATTTCGTATTTTGTGGAGCCTTATTATAACTCTGTTAAAATGTAGCAACTGCCAACAAAGTGATAGCCATTTTAGAGTTAGGAAGTGGGTGTACTTTTGTGATCAATCACCACCACGCCTTCGGAGCAGTAACGCTTCAATAAATAGACTATTAGGTCTTCTTACACCATAGTTAGTAGGAGTAAAGGCAACAGACAGCCCGCTTGTTACATTGTCATGTAATTGTCTCTTTTGACAGACCTCACAACCTTGAGCTTAAATTTAATTCAGGAGTACCTAGCTTGGAATTTTCATATTATTTAGTAAAGCATTTTAATTAGATAAAATTATGAAAAAGGTATCTTACTAATGATAATATATCTGATTCCTATTCTAATTCCTAATAATCTCGTAAACAACATCGATAGGTTTCTGATTTCGAGTCTAGACAACTCCTAGTAAACAATATCAAAAGAATGAAATTTCCATTCCAATTAATTTCATTTTCATTCCTAGGAAGTAAACGGCAACTAAACATAAAAATAGAGTATTCTAATAAATATATCTTCAAGTTTTTCAATTTAATCAAAACCAGAAACTGAATGATTCAGTTTAGCATGGGTACCATATGCTTCATTAAAAATAAATTGTCAATAAAAGAATTGTTGGTATAAGCATGTTTATGCAATCTTACGGTTTCTAACAGATTGAAAGGCCAACACATGAAGTACGTGCATAAAGATTACATAGTAATACATCCAAATAAACATAGTGCGGATTACCATAGCTGAGAGGGCTTGAAGGCTAGCACAACGCATCTGTTTTTCTGTCCCTTCCTCCCCTAATTCTTGAGCTATAAGGCAAAGTTTGGGAATCATTCCATCTAAGTTAAACATATAGGTACTGTCCCTCTGCATAGTTAATAAATGAACATAAGTATAAGAAAAGTTTACAAGGAATAATTGTAAGTCAATTCATCACACCCTTCCAAAAATAGATCAAACAGCATTCTGAAAAGGTACAATTCTGGTAATCCTTACCTGGTTATTGACAAAATCAAAGAGTGCTTGGCATCCTAACATTCGCATTTCATTATGACGTGCTTGATCCAGTAGAATGTGGATGATGCCAAGCAAGCTGCTTGCAAATAGAGGCCTGCAATAGTTATATATGCCAATTAAAACTTTCAAATGCTTGTAAGTATTATATTTTGAGGTTAGGACACGTCATAAATCAATAAGCATGCTTATTATCCACCATCCAATTCTCCATACATCGCAAATGGTTTCCAGAAAATTTGTTCTGAAGAAAAATAACTTCTACAGTCACAAATGGCTAAAAAGATATCATGATTTATAAAATTTAACTATATAATTTCATTTTACATATGAATCACAACATCTTGATAAAAAAAAAAGTGAAATTACGCGAAACGATTGATTTGAAATCCATTGACAAGGAAAATACATGTGCATGAAACAGACACTCCAGGTAATTATGACATGCAAAAGATTCACACACAGTAACTTCATCAACTATCTATCAATATTACCAAAAGCTTTAAAAAAAATCATTTCCTACAATATTTGGAAACTTCTTTCATGTCTTATCGATGACCAATCATGATAAATATTGTTCTCTTGTTCTCCAATGTCAATATCGACAGTACTCTTGTAACCAAAAGTTATGTCTACGTCAATTGATAACAAGACTAAGACTTTGTGCTCAAGAGTAACCAAAACACAATCATTGGTCATAGAACAAAGTAACTCCTAAAGACTGCTCAAGGTAATCTAGAAATCTCTACTAACAAGCCTTCCGAAAAAGATAATTTACTGGGGCATATAAAAAAGACAAACTCCTAAATATTTGTGCCAGTGCTCATTTTATGTCAGTGTCATGAAAAGGTTCTACTTGATTGAAAAAACCAGTGATATGGCTGAGATGTAAGCATGTATTAGCAACTTGTACTACTCAACAACATTTAGCTTTTCTGGTGCAAAGCTGATAGCTATCTCACAGAAAGATCCAGGAAAATGATATTCATGTTCAAAGATTTCACTGCCATCACAAAATTAAATAAGGAACTCACATTTGCTCTTTACAAGAAAATAAAAGCTTTCTGTAGATACATATGATGACTTTAACCGAGTTCAATTGCTCGTTTCTCAATTCCCTGTAAAATCTCTGCTCAAGATAAGTTGTAATCTGCAAAAAAATAAAATATTAAGAGAAAAAAATAAGGTGTTATAAATACAAATCATGAAAGTACTATGATCTCCATACCCGAGGGACCAAGCAATGGATATATCATAATGACAAACAGCTGAAGCATGCCAAAAAAATTTAAATAAAGAAGATTGAACCAAAGATATGCTTAACCTCTGATATTGGGAATTAAATTTTAGTGGGGAGAGAGGAAAAACTAGAGCATCCAAATCAAACATTTAGCAAGGCCAAGTAAACAGTAGAATTGCTACAGGGGAAATCAAGTAATGATACACAAAGTCCGAGTTTGACAATTAAGTTTCCCATAGACCTTCAAATTATCAACTCTTCTATCATATGATTTCTCAAGGGGAAAAAATAACGTAAAGAGATGGAGAAATCTGCCAAGCTTGATTAATATCAACATAGTTCTGCACCGCCTTCCATATTGAAGGATTCCATAACCTCCTTGTCAATAGCAGTTCAATCTACATAGCAATTACTACACATTATCTTTGCCTCTAGATACATGAGACAGTGAATAGCAAATTTTTGTATGATAAATAAGAATAATCGAAGAACAGGGAACCAAGATATTAATGAAAATAAAATTCAGGTAAGCGGCACCTTGGGAACCCGAAAAGGGTTTTTTGATGCATATTCACATAATTTACCGATCATCCTTTCATTAGGTTCATCACCCTGCGAAAACATGATGCGAAGGTTCAATATCAGAACTGGATTCTGAGAAGCGAACATATAGTTCTTTCAGGCACAAAAACAGTAATATAAACACAAAATAGGAGGTGAACATAAAAACCAACCAAGAAACATGAGGAATGAAAAATGCAGTTTATTTAGAGATGGAGAAAGAACCGGAGAGCGAGGGAAGATGTCCCTAAGCAGCTTCTTGTAGCGCTTGATTGGCTGCCTGGACCTGGTACTCAATGCAGGGCAAAAGAAACACAGAGTTCCACATACGGGCAACACCTGGCGCGAAACCATTCCCGTTGGCAGGAGAAGGAATTCTCAAATTTATTTTGCCCTTAAACAACGAAATACATTCGCTAGGCAAGGATAGAATGCGAAAACGAAGGGAGATTGGAAGAACGCTGCAAGCTCTGGGAGGAGGACCCGATCGAAACGGGGTTGGATTGGATTGGCCTTTCCCTCGGAAAGCTGTGAAAAGGGATTGACGTCCGGTTCCGGTATGTGATCTCCGAGACCTCCACCGAAACAAAAATGGCGGACATCAAAATCATTTTATACCTCCATCATGCACTCCCCTCCATTTTCGGCTAATTGATCTCCTGGTTCTTGGCTTTCGCAACCCTACACCTATCGTTCTCATTCCTCTCTTCATAACTACCAAATTAGGTACAGTTATTTTCCAGCTTCCTCTAGTTTTCTGGTTTTTAATTATTATGTTCTTTCGAATTACTTTCAATTTTAATTTTTTTTTTTTAAAAAAAAAAAAACATAAATTTTTTATGCTAAAATAATTTCAATAAATAGAATCAACAAAATTCTTTTATTTCAAAAATAAAGAAAATTAAAAATTTTGTTAATGTTTAAAATACTCATAAAATTTAAAATTTATTTTTTAAATTTTTTAAAAATGTAAGAATATTTTTAAAAGGAGTGGGTTTCTATTTTACTTTTTTTTTTTTTCAAGTATAAAGGTATTTTTAGATTTTTTTTTTTTTTTTTTTTTGGTTTCTTTAATACTCTCTTGATTTTTTTTGTTTTATGGTTCATTCTCTAAAACTATAAAATAAAAAAGATTTTTTTTTTTTTTTTTTTTTTTTTTCATTTTATGAGCATGACCAAATATGGATATAGCTCTAGTCCCTCCAAGAAGAACTAGAGACCAATTTCATACCCGTTTTCGTGGTTTGTATTTCGAGTTATAATCTTTCAAAGTTTGTTGAAAAATGTGTTCTTCGCCAGAACTAACCTATAAAACTTTTCATTGGTTGGGACGTTCTAGACCTTATTTGATTTTTTCATGAAACTTGTTGGAAATCTCATATGAAACGTGTGTAAGAGTTGGTAGGAGGGGAAATGATTAACTATAGCCTTCAAATTTAGAAGAAACCCGAGTAAGGAAGACCCATAATCTAAAAGGTTCAAACTCGTGTTGTAGGAATCCTCATGTTAGGGATAGTTGATCGTTTATTAGATATTTGCCTTACATTACGGCTTACCATATTTGCCCCTTTATTACACGCAAATATATTGTATTCATTTATTATTCTTTCCTCCTATGGTTCTTTCCGTATTATTTGTAATTTACCATAATTCTCTATACTGTAAGTAAATGGTTATAAATAGAGAATTTTCACCACCATTTAGGTGTGGTGGTTTCAGCAAACATTTTCATGGTATCACAGCTTTTTTTGGTTTAACAACCGTGATTCTTTCTTCTCTATGGCTTCTGAATCCTCTTATCATCTTCTTCCTTTCAACACTCTAATCTATATGATCACCATCAAACTTTCTTCATCCAATTATCTTCTTTGAAAAAGCCAACTTCTCCCTCTCCTTGAGAGTCAAGACATGTTGGGCTATGTTGATGGAACTATGCTCCACCACCTCGCTTTGAACTAGAAACCTCCTCGACACTCAACCCCAAATATTTGGCGTGGAGAGCAGCCGATCAACGACTTCTCTGTCTCCTGCTCTCCTCTCTCACCGAGGAAGCCATTGTTGTTGTCGTTGGTCTCTCCACTGCACGTGATATTTGGCTTGCATTGGAAACTACGTTCAACCATCATTCGAAAGCTCGTGAACTGAGACTCAAGGATGACTTGCAACTGATGAAACGTGGCATCAAACCTGTTGCTGAGTATGCCCGTGCCTTCAAAACAATTTGTTATCAACTTCATGTCATTGGTAGACCCATCGAGAACATTGATAAAGTGCACTGGTTCCTTCGTGAACTCGGCACCAATTTTTCAGCTTTTTCTACTGTTCAGATGGCTCTCACCCCTATCCCCTGTTTTGCTCAGCGCTCCCTTGAGTCTGTTGACTCTAGCAATTCGAAGGAAAACGTCGACGAAAAAACTGGCCGAAGGTTTCTTTGAAAGAAAAAATAGTGGAAATAAAAGGAGAGAGGGAGAGATTTGCTAAAGACTCGATGTTTTATTTATCTTCAGTTGAATTCTTTAAATAACAAACCTAATTACAAAAATAGAAAAACTAATTACAAAAATAAAAAAGTGGGCGAAGACTTCACCCAAAGTTGGCAAAAAATGTCAGCTAGAATTAAGCTCTTCCATTGGCGTGAATTCAGAAGTTTTGAGACGTCAAAACAACCTAACTAAATGTAAGGAACATAGCTTTTATTTAACAATCTCCTCCTAAAAGTTGTGCTATATCTACCTTATTATTTGAACTCCAATCTTTGAGCATAGTTCTTCAAATTTTACCCGCGCCAGAGACTTGGTGAAAATGTCTCCAAGTTGTTCCTCTGTTCGGATGAAATCAATCTTGATGAGCCCTCGATCTGCACATTCTCGAATGTAGTGGAATCTGATTTCTATGTGCTTGCTCCGGTCGTGCAAAACTGGATTTTTGATCAGGGAGATCGTAGCTTTGTTGTCTACGTATAGCATTGGTGGATCGCTTTCTCCTGATGAGTTCTTCCATTAGTCGCGCAAGCCAGACCCCTTGTGTTGCTACTATCGAAGCGGCGATGTATTCTGCTTTGCAGGAAGACAAAGCAACTACCTTCTATTTTGTTGATTGCCAGTAGATTTTGCCGTTTGAGAGGAAGTAGATCATTTCGCTGGTGCTCTTACGATCATCAACGTCACCAGCCATGTCACTATCACTGTAGCCGACCAGCTTCAGTTTCTCCTTTCCTCTCCCTGCGTAGTATCTTACACCCCAGCCTCTGGTTTCGGCTACATAGCGCAGGATGCGCTTGACAGCCACTAGATGCTCCTCCCTAGGTGCTTCCATAAACCTGCTCACATATCCAACAGAATAAGCAAGATCAGGACGAGTGTTTACCAGATAGCGCAGACTCCCGACAATGCTGCGGTAATTGGTGGAGTCGACTGTCGTCATAGTGTCGGCCTTCCTTAGTTGGAGCCAGGCCTCCATTGGCGTCCTTGTAGGATTACTGTCCACAAGCCCAGTTGTGTCCAGCAGCTTCTTCGCGTGTGCACTTTGGCAGATGGAGATGCTGGTAGAATTCTGTTGCACTTCGATGCCGAGGTAGTAGCTGAGCACGCTGAGATCGCTCATCTCGAAGTTCTTTGACATCTCCTTCTTGAACCTTCCGAGGACTTCCACGTCGCCTCCAGTGATTATGAGGTCGTCGACGTACACTCCCACAATCAACCGCTGCTTGCCACGGCCGTGCATGTACATGCCATGCTGAGAGGCACAACGCTTGAATTTCAGTGACAGTAGGGTACTGTCGAGCTTCGTGTTCCAGGCTCGTTGGGCTTGTCGAAGCCCGTAGAGTGCCTTGTGTAGGCGCAGTATCTTACCGAGGTTGTCGTTGTCCAGGAAGTTGGGTAGTTGTCAGACGTAAACGGTCTCCTTCAGCTCTCCGTTAAGGAAAGCAGACTTCACGTCCATATGATGAACCTCCCAAGAGTAATGTGCCGCAATTGCCAGCAAAAGATGGACGAATTCTAACCTTGCCACTGGCGCAAATACCTCTTCGAAGTCCACTCCTTGCTTCTAGACGTAGCCCTTCGCCACCAGACGGGCCTTGTGCTTCATAACTTTTCCTTTTTCGTTGCTCTTCAGTTTGAAGACCCATTTGAGCCCTATTGCTTGGTGTCCCGGCAGCATATTATTCAGACTCCACGTCTAGTTCACGGTGATGGATGTCATCTCCTCCTGCATTGCCTTCAGCCAGCACGGGTTCCTTTCTGCTTCGGCGAAGGTGTTCGGTTCATCTGCACTGATGGCATGCAGTTTTGCCACTTCTTCGAGTTCGCGCGCTGCCAGTCTAGGTGGTTCACCTCCTCCCACTAGGTCGTCCATCCTCTGATACCTGGCCTCTAGATCAGCATCGTGATCGGCATCCAGCGTCGAATCCGCAGTCCCTGGTGTTGCGTATTCCACTGGTTCAGGGGTTGCACCTGCTGGCGGCGGCGGCGGCTCCTGATGCTGGGTTCCTCCTTCTTCCGGCTCGATGATGAGGTACTCCACCATTAATTGATTTGGATTATGGTCTGCCTCAATCACGTCATTCCACTGCCAGAAGGTGCTTTCGTCGAAGACGACGTCGCGAGACACGTGAGCTCGCCCCCTACAGGATCATAGAGTCTGTACGCCTTGCTCCCAGGTTCATAGCCGATGAAGACGACCTTCAGCCCCCTGGGATCGAGCTTGGCGAGGTGGGGACGTGTTACCTTCATGTATGCGATGCAGCCGAACACGCGAAACTGATGTACCACTGACTTTTTGTTGTACCAGGCCTCATATGGCGTCTTCCCATCAAGGCTTCGGGTTGGTGACCGATTGAGGAGATAGACGACCGTCATTACCGCCTCTCCCCAGAATCTCCCAGGCATCCCGGCCGTCACCAGCAATGACCTCGCTGTCCCGACGATGATCTGATTATGGCTCTCAACCACTCCGTTCTGTTAGGGGGAGTAGGGCGCCGTTAGGTGCCGTTGTATGCCAAACTCGTTGCATTACTTACCGAAACTCGCATCTTCTTCTCATATTCGGCCTCCGCTCGCACTTTAATGTGCTTAACCGCCTCTGCCGCCTCACTTTTCGCTTGCAGCAGGGTCAGCCACATGAAGCGGCTTTTGTCATTGACTAACAGGAGGAAGAGACTCTTACCGCCTGGGGTCGCTGGCTTGATGGGCCCGCACATATCGCCGTGTACAATCTCCAACGGCTCATCGGCGCGGTAGGATGTTCGAGGCAGAAAGGGTGTGCGCCTCTGTTTTCCGATGAGGCACCCATCGCACAGCTTGTTCACGCCTTTGATTGTCGGCAAACCATGCACCATCTTCTCCTTCTGTAGCTTTTCTAGAGCAGGAAAGTTTAAGTGCCCGTACCTTGCGTGCCACCTCCAAGATACCTCTTCGGTCTTGGCCGAGAGGCTGACGGGTTGCTCTATCTCTAACTCCAGGATGTAAAGACGGTTTGTCGTGCGCCGAACCTGCGTGAGCAGCCGTCGTTGATTATCGCAGATTTTGAGTAGCCCGCGCTCGATGAAAATGAAGCAGCCTGTCTCATCGAGTTGACCCAGGCTCACAAGGTTAGCCTTGAGCCTCGGGATGAAGTAGACGTCGGTCAGCTTGCGGTGCTTGCCTCCCTTGCTGACGAACAAGATGGTGCCGCGCCCTTCTATCTCGACGACGGAGCCGTCGCCGAATTTCACCATCCCGCGAATCCCCGAGTCGAGCTCGAAGAATGCAGATTTAGCCCCGGTCATATGGTTTGTTGCCCTTGTGTGTCGAGGATCCATCGCCAGTGCTCGTGCTGCTCGTCCCTCTCGCCGATTTGAGCGAACACTCGCTCCTCCTCCAGTTGAATTTGCTCCCCTGCTGGTGCCGCCTTTGCTACACCCAGCTGGAGCTCTTTCTCGGGTTCGACATCGTCGTCGATTACCTCCACCTCTGTGGATTTGGAATCAAAATTGGGGACGCATGCACTTACCATGAAGAGAGCTGGCTCGTCCTCCTCGGATTGAGCCACATAGGCCTTCTCGGCCTTCTCAGTTTTCCTTAGCTTGCTCTAGCAATTCTTGCTCAGGTGACCTCTCTTCCCGCAGTTCGAGCATTGGATTGGCCGGCCATTTGGTCGACTCCTTCTTTTGATCCCCATCTTTCCTATTCGTGCGCCTGCGAGCTTTCCATGGCTTCTTACCGCCTTTGCGGCTGGAGGGCCCGTTGCTCTCGCCGGTGTTGTCGCGGAGCTTTAGGCGTGCAAGCCATTCCTCCTTGTCGACAGCAGAAGCGGTATTTTTCTTACGCTGCTCGACGTTACGCAGTCTTCCGGTCACCTCTTCCACCGTTAGGTCGTTCACGTCAAGCAATGTCTCGATTGAAATCGCGACTTGCTCGAGGTGATCGGGGATGACCTGCAACATCTTCTTCACGATTTCTGTCTCGCTGATGCTGCTACCACCAAGAGTGGTGATGCTGTTGGTGAGCCCCGTGATCCGCATTGAAAAATCATTGACGGATTCGCCATCCAATCCCGATGGGATTTGATTCCCTCCCATGTTGATTGCGCGGTACGCTTGGTGGAGAGAGACGCCAGCGTTACGCAGTCTTCCGGTCACCTCTTCCACCGTTAGGTCGTTCACGTCAAGCAATGTCTTGATTGAAATCGCGACTTGCTCGAGGTGATCGGGGACGACCTGCAACATCTTCTTCACGATTGACCTGCAACATCTTCTTCACGATTGACCTGCAACATCTTCTTCACGATTTCTGTCTCGCTGATGCTGCTGCCACCGAGAGTGGTGATGCTGTTGGCGAGCCCCGTGATCCGCATTAAAAAATCATCGACGGATTCATCGTCCAATCCCAACGGAATTTGATTCCCTCCCAGGCCGATTGCACGGTACCGCCCGTCATCACGACGTCGACCTCTTTGTGGCGGTGATGGAGATGCCGGCACACGACGGCGGCGTGGAGGAGTGAGTGAGCCTGCACGGTATGGACCCCCACGTTATGTGTGTTTTCACGCTTTGCATTTTCTTCTACTCAAAACCTGAGACTTGTGTGTTGTTAGCTCGACGCTCTAACCACTTGAGCTATTCAACTTGACTGTTGATAAGATTGGCTCTTCTGTAATGATATACCACCGATCGCTTCAACTTGGCTCTGATACCACTTGTTGACTCTGGCAATTCCGAGGAAAACGTCGACGAAAAAACTGGCCGAAGGTTTCTTTGAAAGAAAAAATAGCGGAAGTAAAAGGAGAGAGGGAGAGATTTGCTGAGATGTTTTATTTCTCTTCAGTTGAATTCTTTAAATAACAACCCTAATTACAAAAATAGAAAAACAAATTACAAAAATAGAAAAGTGGGCGAAGATTTCGCCCAAAGTTGGCAAAAAATGGTAGCTAGAATTAAGCTCTTCCATTGGCGTGAGACGTCAAAACAACCTAACTAAATGTAAGGAACATAGCTTTTATTTAACAGAGTTCTCTAACTCCACTCCTACAGCATTCACAGCCACTAATCGTGGTCGCACCCATGGAAGCCACCATTCTTCCTCTAGCAACCAGCAAGGTTGTTCTTATTTTCACAAAAACAACTCTTCCAATCGAGGACGAACCCACTCAGGTCAGGGTCGTCGACCACCTCACTGCCAAATATGCCGCAAAGAGGGCCATTATGTTGCTCGCTGCAACCAACGGTATGTTCGACCTAATTCTACTCATGCTCACCTTGCTGAAACCTTCAACACGTCCTATTCTATTGCTAGACCCGATGCTGCTGATTAGGTTTTGAATACTAGAGCTTTGGCCCATATGACCGTCGACCCATCTATTTTGGATCAATCTAAAAATTACACGAGTAAGGACTGTGTAATTGTAGGAAACGGTGCATCCCTACCCATTACCCACATCGGTACTCTTTCTCCTGTTCCAAATATTCACCTATTAGATGTCTTGGTTGTCCTTTATCTCACTAAAAATCTTCTTTCAATCAGTAAATTAACTTTTGATTTTCCTCTCTCCGTTACATTTACTCTTCTTACTATCCAGAATCGTCAAACAGGAGGAAGGGTGGTGGCAACCGGTAAAAGAGATGGAGGGCTATATGTGCTAGAGCACGGCAACCTTGCTTTTATTTCAATACTTAGAAACAAATCTTTACGTGCTTCATATGATTTATGGCATGCTCGTCTGGGTCATGTGAATCATTCTGTTATTTCTTTTTTAAATAGAAAAGGTCATCTTTCTCTTACGTCTTTATTGCCTTCTGCATCACTATGTAGTACTTGTCATCTTGCAAAAAGTCATCGATTGCCTTATTTCCACAATGAACGTAGGTCGTCTCATGTGTTAAATCTTATTCATTGTGATCTTTGGGGTCCTTCTCCTCCCAAATCAAATTTGGGTTTTCTTTACTATGTTATTTTTATTATGATTATTCTTGATTCAGTTTTACCATTTAAAATTTAAATCTAATTTCTTTGATATTTTTCTTAAATTTCAAAAATTTGTGGAAAATCAATATTCATCTCATATCAAGGTATTCCAAAGCGATTGAAGTACCAAATTTTACTAGCACTTGTTTCAAAACTCATTTACATACTCTTGGCATCCACCATCAACTCTCTTGTCTATATACACCTGCTCAAAATGGTCGTGCTGAGAGAAAACACCGTCATGTGACTGAGATTGGCTTGACCCTTCTCTTTCACTCCCATCTTTCTCCTCGTTTTTTGGGTTGACGCCTTCAGCACTGCAGCTTATATTATCAACCGGTTGCCTACTCCACTTCTTGGAGGTAAGTCACTCTTTGAACTCCTCTATGACTACTCTCCGCATTATGACAATTTTCATCCCTTTGGTTGTCATGTTTATCCTTACTTGCGTGATTATATATCTAACAAGCTTTCTCTCCACAACATTCCTTGTATTTTTTTGGGTTATAGTCTTGCTCATAAAGGGTTTCGCTCTCTTGATCCCACCACCACTAAGCTATATATTACCCGCCATGCTCAATTTGATGAAACTCACTTTCCTGCTATCCTTAGCTCCTAGGCCCAACCTCTTTCCTCTCTTCATATTTCAAATTTCTTGGAACCATATCTTTATCATATTGATTCATTCCCCTACCACTTTATTATCGCACATTCCTCGATCCAGTTCATCCCCGTGTGATATTTGTTATGACCTTGTGGATGAGTCTGTGCAGGTTGATACTTCTCGTGCAGGTTCTGCTTTGCCACCCTCGACTTCTGATCCGACCTCTATTGAACCTACTGTTGATTCCTCTTCTTTGGGCTCTCATCCTATGATCACACGAGCCAAAGCTGGTATATTTAAGACTCGTCATCCAGCAAATATTGGTATTTTTGGCTCATCTAGACTTCTTTCTGCTCTTCTTGCATCCACTGAGCCAAAAGGATTCAAATATGCGGCTAAGAATCTTGCTTGGGTTGCTGTCATGGATGAAGAAATTCGAGCTTTACAACAAAATGATACTTGGACTTTGGTTTCTCGCCCTGCCAACACCAACATCGTGGTCTCTTATGGGTTTTTCATATTAAATATTTTCCTAATGGATCTGTCAAGCGTTTCAAGGCTCGTCTTGTTGCCAAAGGTTATACTCAGGTTCCTGGTCTGTCAAAATTAGTGCAACTTATTGTTAGATGGAATTAGTCAAGTTGTTAAGCTATTCATCCTTATTAGGAGTCAACCTGAATAGTTTATTTTAGTAGAGTCTTTGTAGGAGCTATTTATAGGATTTATTTCAGCTTAAATAGAAGCCCTCAGCTTAGTAAAACACAAGCCACAGTAAAGCAGTTCATTATTTCAGTTGTCCCTGTATTATCTTCTTTGAGTAATAATAATTTCATATTTATTCACATCTTTGAGCGTGAGATATTGTGGCAGTTGGTATCAGAGCCAAGTTGATACGGTTGAAATTATTACTCAACCAGATGAATGGTGGAAGTGCTTCTATGGGTATAGTTATGAAAAAGTTGGTTGGCAATAATTAGAATTATTGGAAGTTATGTATGGAAGCTTATCTATAGGGACAAGATTTGTGGGATTTTATTGAAGGTGATGACAGCAGACACTCCACAGAATGCTGAATTACGCCGAAAATGGAAGATCAAATGTGGAAAAGCCTTATTTACCTTGCGAACTCTTATAAGCAAGGAATATATTGATCATGTTCGTGATTTAAAGTCACCAAAGCAAGTGTGGGAAACCCTTCAAAAGTTCTTCACTAAGAAAAATACAGCTCAATTGCAATTTCTAGAGAATGAACTGGCTGTGATAACTCAAGGTAATTTTTCTATTGAAGAATATTTCTTGAAAGTGAAAAATCTATGTTCTGAAATTTCAGAATTAGATGTTGAGGAGCCAGTGAGTGATGCTCGATTACGACGTTATCTTATTCATGGATTACGAAAAGAATTTATGCCCTTTGTTTCCTCAATACAAGGGTGGGCAAATCAGCCTACATTAATTGAACTGGAGAATCTTCTTTCCAATCAAGAAGCCTTGGAGCAAATGACTAGCAGCAACGAGTTTTCCCCAAAGTCAGAAGATATGTCGTATTTCAAAGATCAAAGGAGACAGAACTTTCATTCAAAGGCTTCATCAAGCAATGCAAATCAATTCAGAAGTGAAGAGTCGTCAAAGAAGCCATTTAAAGCTTGCTACAGGTGTGGAAAACCTGGCCATTTTAAACGAGATTGTTAGGTGAAAGTGGTGTGTGATCGTTGCGGAAATCCAGGCCATATTAAGCCAAATTGTCGAGTCAAAATGCAGGAATCAGAAGCAAATGCTGTACATGTAAGAAAAAATTCTTCAAATCCAATTTGGGAATACTGCATAACCACAGAGGTTCTTGATCAGCCAACAAAGTGACTTCAGCCGTACATCAAGATGATGTCTCTCTAGATGATCAAAATCCTAACTCCACTACTTACGCTTCTAAATTTGATTCCCTCCAAATTCTGCCTCTAGACTCTCTTTTTTTTCTCTGATGCCAACTCTGTCGCTCGTAGTGACCCTCCTGTTTATTCCACGGCCTTGGATTTGGGATTCGACGAAAATGAAGATTTCGAGCTAACCTTTGGCGATCTTGACGGTCTTTTCCTTTCCTCTAAAGGTGACGATTTCCTCATCTCCGAAGATTTGGATCAAACTACCAATTCGTTGGACTTGCAGGCTGACCGAGAAGCTTCTGGGGGCACTGCTGTTCGTGCTTGCAGCTTAGCATGCTCTCCAAGATTCGGAAGCTCTGCAGTTTCATGCAAGCAGACCCCTAATGAAGGTGAGTTTCTAAACTATCAATCTTCTGAATTAAGAACCGCAGGTAGCGAGTGTTTTTCAACCCATTCTGTTGGATGGGACTCAAGAGTCAGAGGATTGTAAATTGTTCTTCCCCAGAGCATGGTGGCAGTGGTAGTGATCATGAATTCTCAGGCGAGCCAGCGTCGTCTCACGGCTTGGGTTTTGGAAATTTCGGTTCTGGTGTCTCTGAGGGAATGAATTTCCCATCTTCTAATGCGGAGTATTACGATGTCATTGTCGATCAGAAGATTAAATCTGAGGAAATAGGGAAAATTTGCATGACGAAGAGGAAGAAAGACCTGGATGAAGGAAACCCGGATTTGAGATTAGAAAGTATCAATCCCCAATTGAGTTCCTGTGCTCTAAATGAGGATGAAGAGAAGAGGAAGGCGTGGTTGATGAGGAATAGAGAGAGTGCGCAACTTTCCAAGTAGAGGAAAAAGCATCATGTGGAGGAGTTGGAGGATAAATTGAGAAGTATGCATTCAACCATTGCTGAATTGAATAGTAAGATATCATATGTGATGACTGAGAATGCAGGCTTGAGACAGCAGCCGAGTGGCAGTGGTATGTGTCAGTCTCCTCCTCCTAGGAGTAAAAAGAATGAGAGTAAGAAGGTTGTGGGAAGAACTAAGAAGGTTTCCAGTATTAATTTTCTGAGTCTGTTGTTCTTTATTATGCTTTTTGGTGGTCTAGTCCCAGTAGTGAATGACATATTTGGCAACGTTGAAGGAGTTCCTGGCACGTTAGCATTTGTTGGTGATAGATTATACAATCATATTTGGCAATCTAAGAAGCTTTATGAGAAGAGGGTTTTCTGGGAAGAGTCCGGCCATGACTATGCTTCGTTTCTCAGGAATTAGGAGTTTTGAGAACCCAAGCAGATCGAGCGCGATTCAGAGAGGAGGCTTTTGATGGGCATATGAAAATTGGTAGGGTTTTATATGAGCACTAACTCTTCAAGGAGGCTCTTGTTAGCTTCAAGGGGCTTGTGAGCTGCAACCTAGAGGCCGCATTTTAGAGCTAGGAACTGCTTGTATGTTCTTGGAAGATACAAAGAGGCAAAGGAAGAGTTTCCTGTTGGTATTGGAGGCGGTGAAGATTCTTTGTCCTACCCATTTTAGAACTTTGAAACTGCTGGGAGTGCTTTATTTGAAGTAGGGGATATAGGGCTGCCGTTAAGGCTTTAGAAGATGGCATACTCATGAAACCAGATTATGCTGATGCTCACTGTGATTGTAGATGCTTTGTATAATTTGGGTGGACATTACGTGGACTTGAGGTTGTTTCTTGCCATTCTTGCTCCCATTTGCACAGGTCCCCCTGAAAAGAGAAAGCGAGTGGCATGCGATGCCCTTGTATGGCAACCTGTGAACGAGTGTGGCACTTAGATCAGAAAATTTGATGGAGTCAGGTATATCAAATTGTTGAGGGTCATATATGTCCCTAGTCAAGGATCCAGTGAGATAATGGAAGTCCATAGGCAGACATACGGTTGCACCAAGTTGAATTTTTTCATAAAGCTCTCGGAGTTATTGAGAAATAAGCTTGCACTAAGGGAGATTGTCAAAATTAGTGCAACTTATTGTTAGATGGAATTAGTCAAGTTGTTAAGCTATTCATCTTTATTAGGAGTCAACCTGAATAGTTTATTTAGTAGAGTCTTTGTAGGAGCTATTTATAAGATTTATTTCAGTTTAAATAGAAGCCCTCGACTTAGTAAAACACAAGCCACAGTAAAGCAGTTCATTATTTCAGTTGTCCCTGTATTATCTTCTTTGAGTAATAATAATTTCATATTTATTCACACCTTTGAGCGTGAGATATTGTGACATGCTCTTGATTACATTGACACTTTCAGTCCGGTTGTCAAAGCTACCACTGTCCGTGTTGTGCTTTCTATTGCAGTCACAAATAAATGGCCTCTTCAACAACTTGATGTCAAGAATGCTTTTCTCAATGGAACTCTTATTGAACGTGTTCATATGGAACAACCTCCTGGCTATATTGATCCTCGATTTCCCACTCAGGTTTGTCTATTAAAGAAAGCCCTCTATGGCTTAAAGCAAGTTCCTCCTGGTTTCAACGTTTTAGCTAATTTCTTCTCACACTTGGTTTTTCTTGCAGTCGCGCTGACACGTCCCTTTTTGTCTTTCATCAACAATCTAACCTTATCTATTTACTTCTTTATGTTGATGACATTATTGTTACCGGCAACAACTCATCTCTTATTGATAGCTTTACTCACAAGCTTCATTCTGAGTTTGCTACCAAAGATTTGGGTTCTCTCAGTTACTTTCTTGGTCTTGAAGCTTCACCCACTCCTCATGATCTCTTTATTAGTCATTTAAAATATGTTCGAGATATTCTTACTCATGCTCAGTTGCTCGATAGCAAACCAGTCGACACTCCCATGGTTGTTTCTCAACACCTGACTGCTGATGGTTCTCTTTTCTCTGATCCTACTCTCCATAGATCTCTTGTTGGTGCACTTCAGTGCTTGACTATTATGCGTCCAGATATTGCATATGCTGTCAATTTTGTCAGTCAATTCTTGCTTGCCCCTACTGCAGATCACTTTCTTGTTGTCAAACATATTCTTCGCTATGTCAAAGGAACACTCCACTTTGGTCTTACCTTTCGTCCATCCACTGTTCCTAGTACGCTAGTCGCTTATTCAGATGCTGACTGGGCTGGTTGTCCCGATACTCGTCGTTCTACATCCGGCTATTCTATTTATCTTGGTCACAATCTCGTTTCTTGGAGTGCCAAAAGGCAACCTAATGTCTCACGCTCCAGCTGTAAATCTGAGTATCGTGCTCTTGCCACAACTGTTGTTGAACATCTTTGGGTTACGCATCTTTTGCATGACCTCAAGATCCCTATTTCGCAGTAGCCCTTATTCTTATGTGACAACAAAAGTGCTATTTTTTTTAGCTCTAATCCCGTTTCTCACAAGCGGGCCAAACATGTTGAACTAGATTATCATTTCCTTCGAGAACTTGTTATCGCTGGCAAACTTCGCACACAATATGTACCTTCCCATCTCCAAGTTGTTGACATCTTCACGAAAAGTATTTCTCGACCTCTCTTCGAATTTTTCAGATCCAAGCTTCACGTTTGTTCAAATCCGACGTTCAGCTTGCGGGGGTGTTAAGGATAGTTTATTATTTATTATTTGTCTTAAATTACGGCTTACCATATTTTCCATTTTATTAAAGACAAATATATTGTATTCATTTATTATTCTTTCCTTTTATTGTTATTTCCATATTTACCATAATTCTCTCTACTTCAAATGATTATAAATAGAGAACTTTCACCACCGTTTAGGTAGGGTGGTTTCAGCAAACATTTTCACCTCATTACTCGACTCTTGTTCAGAAACAATGACCATAATTTCTTATTTATAGATGAAAATTGCACAGTTATTGATTGTTGCAGAATTTGAATTTTCTCCTTTTATTTTAAACTTTCTAAAATACTCATCGAAAATATTTTCTCCGATGCGATGAGGATCCTGCCGACATTAGTTTTGAATTTCAAACGTTAGATTCAAAAAACGTCAAATTTTGATGAACATATTCAAAATTCAACTCAATCCAACTGTTGTATGTGAAGATATAGACAATATTGTAATGGGGGACAATTTTGGAACCAAATCTAATACTAGATTTTCTTGAATGACATTTTCGTAATTAGGAGGAACTTCAGGGGCATTTCTCGATCATTTTTCCCTTTTTAACACTTTGAAATTCCTCTTCAATAAAGAATAAAAAATTCAAACCTTCCTTACAAATTAGAAAAATGACCTTTGCGTCCTTTATCCTTATTTTTTCTTTTCCCATCCTTTTCCAACCTCTTAATTCCTTTTCTTGGGAATCAGTCAAGTTGGTTGACTATTTCAAATTAATAATTATTAAGAATTATTTTAAAATTACTATCAGTTAATTTTCTTTTTATTATGGTTAAGTTAAGCTTAATGACTCACATTTTCATTTATCACCAAATAAAATTTCACTTGAGCCATAAGCTCGCGTGACTTGCCTAACTTTTGGTATTCTTGTGGC